>NC_057808.1:202651108-202966504 GCF_018294505.1 Triticum aestivum
CGGAGAACCACGAGCTCCACCGCCACCACGCCGTCGTGCTGCCGGAGCTCTCCCTCAACTTCTCCTCCCCCCTTGCTGGATCAAGAAGGAGGAGACGTCCCCGGGCTGTACGTGTGTTGAACGCGGAGGCGCCGTCGTTCGGCGCTTAGATCGGAATCAACCGCGATCTGAACCGCTACGAGTATGACTCCTTCATCCGCGTTCTTGTAACGCTTCTGCATCGCGATCTTCAAGGGTATGAAGATGCACTCCCCTATCTCTCATTGCTAGTCTCTCCATAGATTGATCTTGATGATGCGTAGAAATTTTTTAATTTCTGCAACGATCTCCAACAGTGGCGTCATGAGCTAGGTCTATGCGTAGTTTCTATGCACGAGTAGAACACAAGTTGTTGTGGGCGTCGATTTTGTTAATTTACTTGCCGTAAATAGTCTTATCTTGATTCTGCGGCATCGTGGGATGAAGCGGCCCGGACCGACCTTACACGTACACTTACGTGAGACAGGTTCCACCGACTGACATGCACTAGTTGCATAAGGTGGCTAGCGGGTGTCTGTCTCTCCCACTTTAGTCGGATCGGATTCGATGAAAAGGGTCCTTATGAAGGGTAAATAGAAATTGGCATATCACGTTGTGGTTTTGGCGTTGGTAAGAAACGTTCTTGCTAAGAAACCTATAGCAGCCACGTAAAAATTTGCAACAACAATTAGAGGACGTCTAACTTGTTTTTGCAGCATATGCCATGTGATGAGATATGGCCAAAAGGATGTGATGAATGATATATGTGATGTATGAGATTGATCACGTTCTTGTAATAGGAATCACGACTTGCATGTCGATGAGTATGACAACCGGCAGGAGCCATAGGAGTTGTCTTAATTTATTTATGACCTGCGTGTCAACATAAACGTCATGTAATTACCTCACTTTATTGCTAAACCGTTAGCCATAGTAGTAGAAGTAATAGTTGACGAGACAACTTCATGAAGACATGATGATGGATATCATGATGATAGAGATCATGGTGTCATGCCGGTGACGATGATGATTATGGCGCCCCGAAGATGGAGATCAAAAGGAGCAAAATGATATTGGCCATATCATGTCACTATTTGATTGCATGTGATGTTTATCATGTTTTTACATCTTATTTGCTTAGAACGACGGTAGCATAAATAAGATGATCCCTCATTAAAATATCAAGAATTGTGTTCCCCCTAACTGTGCACCGTTGCTAAGGTCCATTGTTCCGAAGCACCACTTGATGATCGGGTGTGATAGGTTCTAACGTTCGCATACAACGGGTGTAAGCCAGATTTACACACGCAATACACTTAGGTTGACTTGACGAGCCTAGCATGTACAGACATGGCCTCGAAACATGGAAGACCGAAAGGTCGAACATGAGTCGTATAGAAGATACGATCAACATGAAGATGTTCACCGATGATGACTAGTCCGTCTCACATGATGATCGGACACGGCCTAGTTGACTCGGATCATGTATCACTTAGATGACTAGAGGGATGTCTATCTGAGTGGAGTTCATTAAATAATTTGATTAGATGAACTTAATTATCATGAACATAGTCTAAAACTTTGCAATATGTCTTGTAGATCAAATGGCCCTCACTAATGTTGCCCTCAACTTCAACGCGTTCCTAGAGAAAACCAAGCTGAAAGACGATGGTAGCAACTACACGGACTGGGTCCATAACCTGAGGATTATCCTCATAGCTGCCAAGAAAGCATATGTCCTTGAAGCACTGCTAGGTGATGCACATGTTTTCCCAGCAACTCAAGACGTTATGAATGCCTGGCAGTCGCGTAGTGATGATTACTCCCTGGTTCAGTGCGGCATGCTTTACAGCTTAGAACCGGGGCTCCAAAAGCGTTTTGAGCAGCACAGAGCATATGAGATGTTCCAAGAGCTGAAAATGGTTTTCCAAGCTCATGCCCGGGTCAAGAGATATGAAGTCTCCGACAAGTTCTATAGTTGTAAGATGGAGGAGAATAGTTCTGTCAGCAAGCACATACTCAAAATGTCTGGGTTGCACAACCGCTTATCTCAGCTGGGAGTTAATCTCCTGGATGATGCGGTCGTTGACAGAATCCTTCAGTCGCTCCCACCTAGCTACAAGAGCTTTTTGATGAACTTCAATATGCAGGGGATGGAAAAGACCATTCCTGAGGTATATTCAATGCTGAAATCAGCGGAGGTGGAGATCAAAAAGGAACATCAAGTGTTGATGGTGAATAAAACCACTAAGTTCAAGAAAGGCAAGGGTAAGAAGAACTTCAAGAAGGATGACAAGGGAGTTGCCGCGCCCGGTAAGCCAGTTTCCGGGAAGAAGCCAAAGCATGGACCCAAGCCTGAGACTGAGTGCTTTTATTGCAAGGGAACGGTCACTGGAAGCGGAACTGCCCCAAGTACTTAGCGGATAAGAAGGCCGGCAATACCAAAGGTATATGTGATATACATATTATTGATGTGTACCTAACCAGCGCTCGTAGTAGCTCCTGGGTATTTGGTACCGGTGCGGTTGCTCATATTTGTAACTCAAAACAGGAGCTGCGGAATAAGCGGAGACTGGCGAAGGACGAGGTGACGATGCGCGTCGGGAATGGTTCCAAGGTCGATGTGATCGCCGTCGGCACGCTACCTCTACATTTACCTACGGGATTAGTTTTAAACCTCAATAATTGTTATTTAGTACCAGCTTTGAGCATGAACATTGTATCTGGATCTCGTTTAATGCGAGATGGCTACTCATTTAAATCCGAGAATAATGGTTGTTCCATTTATATGAGAAATATGTTTTATGGTGATGCCCCGCTGGTCAATGGTTTATTTTTGTTTAATCTCGAACGTGATGTTACACATATTCATAGTGTGAATGCCAAAAGATGTAAGGTTGATAATGATAGTCCCACATACTTGTGGCACTGCCGCCTTGGTCACATTGGTGTCAAACGCATGAAGAAACTCCATGCAGATGGACTTTTGGACTCTCTTTATTATGAATCATTTGACACATGCGAACCATGCCTCATGGGCAAAATGACCAAGACTCCGTTCTCCGGAACAATGGAGCGAGCAACCAACTTATTGGAAATCATACATACTGATGTGTGCGGTCCAATGAGTGTTGAGGCTCGTGGTGGTTACCGTTATGTCCTCACCCTCACTGATGACTTAAGTAGATATGGGTATGTCTACTTGATGAAACACAAGTCTGAGACCTTTGAAAAGTTCAAGGAATTTCAGAGTGAGGTTGAGAATCAACGTGACAGGAAAATAAAGTTCTTACGATCAGATTGTGGAGGGGAATATTTGAGTCATGAATTTGGCACGCACTTAAGGAAATGTGGAATTGTTTCACAACTCATGCCGCCTGGAACACCTCAGCGTAATGGTGTGTCCGAACGTCGTAATCGCACTCTATTGGATATGGTGCGATCTATGATGTCTCTTACCGATCTACCGCTATCATTTTGGGGTTATGCTATAGAGACTGCCACATTCACTTTAAATAGGGCTCCGTCGAAATCCGTTGAGACGACACCGTATGAATTGTGGTTTGGGAAGAAACCTAAGCTGTCGTTTCTGAAAGTTTGGGGATGCGATGCTTATGTCAAGAAACTTCAACCTGAAAAGCTCGAACCCAAATCGGAAAAAAGCGTCTTCATAGGATACCCTAAGGAAACTATTGGGTATACCTTCTACCTCAGATCCGAAGGCAAGATCTTTGTTGCCAAGAATGGATCCTTTCTAGAGAAAGAGTTTCTCTCGAAAGAAGTAAGTGGGAGGAAAGTAGAACTTGATGAAGTATTGCCTCTTGAACCGGAGAGTAGCGCAGCTCAAGAAAATGTTTCTGTGGTGCCTGCACCGGCTAGAGAGGAAGTTAATGATGATGATCATGAAACTTCAGATCAAGTTGCTACTGTACTTCGTAGGTCCACAAGGTCACGTTCCGCACTAGAGTGGTACGACATCCCTGTCCTGGAGATCATGTTGTTAAACAATGGTGAACCTTCGAACTATGAAGAAGCGATGGCGGGCCCGGATTCCGACAAATGGCTTGAAGCCATGAAATCCGAGATAGGATCCATGTATGAAAACAAAGTATGGACTTTCACTGACTTGCCCGATGATCGGCGAGCCATGGAAAATAAATGGATCTTTAAGAAGAAGACAGACGCGGATGGTAATGTAACCATCTATAAGGCTCGTCTTGTCGCTAAGGGTTATCGACAAGTTCAAGGGCGATGAGACCTTCTCACCCGTAGCGAAGCTGAAGTCTGTCCGAATCATGTTAGCAATTGCCGCATTCTATGATTATGAGATATGGCAAATGGACGTCAAAACGGCATTCCTTAATGGTTTCCTTAAGGAAGAATTGTATATGATGCAGGCGGAAGGTTTTGTCGATCCTAAGAATGTTGACAAGGTATGCAAGCTCCAACGCTCGATCTATGGGCTGGTGCAAGCATCTCGGAGTTGGAACATTCATTTTGATGAGATGATCAAAGCGTTTGGGTTTACGCAGATTTATGGAGAAGCCTGTGTTTACAAGAAAGTGAGTGGGAGCTCTGTAGCATTTCTCATATTATATGTGGATGACATACTATTGATGGGAAATGATATAGAACTCTTGGAAAGCATAAAGGCCTACTTGAATAAGTGTTTTTCAATGAAGGACCTTGGAGAAGCTGCTTACATATTAGGCATCAAGATCTATAGAGATAGATCGAGACGCCTCATTGGTCTTTCACAAAGCACGTACCTTGACAAGATATTGAAGAAGTTCAATATGGATCAGTCCAAGAAGGGGTTCTTGCCTGTATTGCAAGGTGTGAGATTGAGCACGGCTCAATGCCCGACCACGGCAGAAGATAGAGAAAAGATGAGTGCCATCCCCTATGCCTCGGCCATAGGGTCTATTATGTATGCCATGCTGTGTACCAAACCTGATGTAAACCTTGCTGTAAGTTTGGTTGGAAGGTACCAAAGTAATCCCGGCATGGAAAACTGGCCAGCGGTCAAGAATATCCTGAAGTACCTGAAAAGGACTAAGGATATGTTTCTCATTTATGGAGGTGACGAAGAGCTCGTCGTAAAGGGTTACGTCGATGCTAGTTTCGACACAGATCTGGATTACTCCAAGTCACAAATCGGATACGTGTATATTTTGAATGGTGGGGCAGTCAGCTGGTGCAGTTGCAAGCAAAGCGTCGTGGTGGGATCTACATGTGAAGCGGAGTACATGGCAGCCTCAGAGGCAGCACATGAAGCAATCTGGATGAAGGAGTTCATTACCGACCTAGGAGTTATTGCCAATGCGTCGGGCCCGATGACTCTCTTCTGTGACAACACTGGAGCTATTGCCCTTGCCAAGGAGGCCAGGTTTCACAAGAAGACCAGGCATATCAAGCGTGGCTTCAACTCTATTCGTGAAAATGTTCAAGATGGAGACATAGAGATTTGTAAAGTGCATACGGACCTGAATGTCGCAGATCCATTGACTAAACCTCTTCCACGTGCAAAGCATGATCAACACCACAACTCTATGGGTGTTCGATTCATCACAATGTAACTAGGTTATTGACTCTAGTGCAAGTGGGAGACTGTTGGAAATATGCCCTAGAGGCAATAATAAAATGGTTATTATTATATTTCCTTGTTCATGATGATTGTCTATTGTTCATGCTATAATTGTGTTATCCGGAAATTGTAATACATGTGTGAATACATAGACCACAACATGTCCCTAGTGAGCCTCTAGTTGACTAGCTCATTGATCAACAGATGGTTACGGTTTCCTAACCATGGACATAGGATGTCATTGATAATGGGATCACATCATTAGGATAATGATGTGATGGACAAGACCCAATCCTAAGCATAGCACAAGATCGTGTAGTTCGTCTGCTAAAGCTTTTCTAATGTCAAGTATATTTTCCTTAGACGATGAGATTGTGCAAATCCCGGATACCGTAAGGGTACTTTGGGTGTGCCAAACGTCACAACGTAACTGTGTGGCTATAAAGTTACACTACGGGTATCCCCGAAAGTATCTGTTGGGTTGGCACGAATCGAGACTGGGATTTGTCACTCCGTATGACGGAGAGGTATCTCTGGGCCCACTCGGTAAGACATCATCGTAATGAGATCAATGTGACTAAGGGGTTGGTCACGGGATGATGTGTTACGGAACGAGTAAAGAGACTTTCCGTAACGAGATTGAACAAGGTATCGGTATACCGACGATCGAATCTCGGGCAAGTGCTATACCGGTAGACAAAGGGAATCGTATACGAGATTGATTGAATCCTTGACATCGTGGTTCATCCGATGAGATCATCGTGGAACATGTGGGAGCCAACATGGGTATCCAGATCCCGCTGTTGGTTATTGGCCGGAGAGATGTCTCGGTCATGTCTGCATAGTTCCTGAACCCGTAGGGTCTACACACTTAAGGTTCGGTGACGCTAGAGTTGTAATGGGAATTGTATGTGGTTACCGAAAGTTGTTCGGAGTCCCGTATGAGACCGCGGATGTCACGAGGAGTTCCAGAATGGTCCGGAGGTGAAGATTTATATATGGGAAGTCCAGTTTCAGTCACCGGAAAGGTTTCGGGGTTTATCGGTATTGTACCGGGACCACCGAAGGGGTTCCGGGGGTCCACTGGGAGGGTCCACCTTCCCAGAAGGACCTAATGGGCTGTAGTTGGGTGGGAACCAGCCCCTTAGTGGGCTGGTGCGCCCCCCAAGGGCCCAAGGCGCCTAGGGTTGGAAACAATAGGGGGGTCGCTGCCCTCCCTAGTTGAAACCCTAAGGGGGCCGCTGCCCCCCCGCCCCCGAGGGGCCGCCGCCCCCTCTTTATGGATCTAGGGGGCGGCCCCCTCTCCCCTTCCCCCTATAAATAGTGGGGGGGGGGTGGGAGGGCAACCGCACCCCTTCTCTTGGCGCAGCCCTCCCCCTTCCTACACCTTCTCCTCCTCCGTAGCGCTTAGCGAAGCTGTGCCGGAGAACCACGAGCTCCACCGCCACCACGCCGTCGTGCTGCCGGAGCTCTCCCTCAACTTCTCCTCCCCCCTTGCTGGATCAAGAAGGAGGAGACGTCCCCGGGCTGTACGTGTGTTGAACGCGGAGGCACCGTCGTTCGGCGCTTAGATCGGAATCAACCACAATCTGAATCGCTACGAGTACGACTCCTTCATCCACGTTCTTGTAATGCTTCCGCATCACGATCTTCAAGGGTATGAAGATGCACTCCCCTCTCTCTCGTTGCTACTCTCTCCATAGATTGATCTTGGTGATGCGTAGAATTTTTTTAATTTCTGCAACGATCTCCAACACTTTGCTAGGCTGATAGTAAGGGGGTATCATAGCTAGTATCATGTATGCCAACTAGGCAATTTTGATGAGCTGTCATAGAATTAATTAAATGAAGAAAGAGAGGGTTAAGTATCATATCATGAAACCTTATAATAATAAATGTTATGCTTCTATGTGTCATGCATGACAATATCAATAAAGTACTACATATGATACTAGCTACTCTATGATACTATGCATTATTAGAGCATGCAAGTACACAATAGTGTGACATAAGACTAGCTAGCCACAATGGGTAGTAACATAGAATCTAGTCTATGTTACTACCTCTATAGTGGGGAGTAACATATGTGTAGTAACATGCAACACTTCATTTATTAGGCCATAGACTCATCTTGCCTTGAGATGTGTGATGTTACTTAGACTAGCCACAATGGGTAGTAACATAGACTAGTAACATGCCCATGTGTTACACTAGTCTATGTTACTACCTCTATAGTGGGGAGTAACATATATGTGTGGTAACATGCAACACTTCATTTATTAGGCTATAGACACATCTTGCCTTGATATGTACATGTGATGTTACTCATACTACTAGTAACTAGCTATGTTACTACTTTCCTCTCTTTCTTCATTTATTGCTTGCACATCATCTACTTTATCTAGATATGTGTGATGTTACTACCTATGTTACTCCCATTGTGGGTAGTCTCATACTATAGTAAGACTATATACCGTACCCACAGTGGGAGTAACATAGGTATCATTAACCATGCTCTTAGTGAGGTAGCTAGTATATCATAGACAACTAGCTAGTATCAGACTAGCCACAGTGGGAGTAACTTCAGCAGTAACACCGACTCCAACTCAGCAAACTTGCTTATGTGTCAATAAGTTAATGAGGAGAGAGATAGTTTTAGTAACTGATAGTTATTGTAGCATCACATGTCCCAATGCAATATGAGTCTATAACCTAAGAAGTGAAGCTCTGCATGACACTACACTTATGTTACTACCCACTATGAAGGTAGTAACATATATAGTCTAAGGATATGTGTATGTTACCAGTGTACTACTCTCCATTGTGGCTAGCTAGTCTCATACTCCCTCCTTTCCGGTTTAATTAGCTAGGCTGGTTGTAATGGTATTATCATAAGCGGTATCATGCATGCCAACTAGACTTTCTGGATGATGTGGCACACGAGAGAGGATGTGGTATCATATCATGATACCGTGTCATATTAAATGTTGTACTACTGCTTTGTGTGATTAGTAAGGCAACCTAAGATGTTAACTTATGATACTATGCATTACGGAAGTAGCTAGTATCCTAGCTACACTATCATATATATGCATGATACTACTAGTGTATATATATATATATGATACTCCCCATTACAACCAGCCTTATAGGGCTCAATTCAAAAATCTCACCAACCAAGGTAGATGGTGAGTGGTGGAATACCTTTTGTAGTTTGCAAGAACACCCAATTAATGCTTTTGTTTCCTCAAAAATTTATGTTTTCCAATGTATTAATTGCAATACATGCATGCATATATAAAGTACACGCATTGGTCAACTTTCTCTTAATACTTGAATGCAATGATTTAATGCACCTTGGAATCTGGACATGTGATGGGGAACAACCAAATTGAGCCTTATAAAATGGAAAAACTAAAATTTTGAGATAAGCCTATAAACCGGAAAGGAGGGAGTATATATGCATGATACTAGTATATGATCGGCAATACCTCCGTAATGTGTGCATGCATAGTATCATGAGTTAGTATCTTAGGTTCTTTATTAATTACCATGCATGACACAAAGTAGTACAACATTTAATATGATACGGTATCACGATATGATACCACACACCCTCTCTTTCATCATTTAACTATGTGCCACATCATCCAAAAAGTCTAGTTGGCATGCATCATACCGCTTGATACTCCCATATTACGACCAGCCTTATTAGGGTGGCCATAGTGGGGGTATCATAGCCGATATCATGCACCCGGGAATAGAAAATATGATGATGTGACAAAGAAGCAGTAACATAGGTAGATACCGTAACATATATATATATATATAATAAATGCTATACTACTTTGTGTCATGCATGGCCATAAATACGGTCATCTATGATATATACTCCCTCCGTAAACTAATATAAGAGCGTTTAGGTCACTATTTAGTAATCTAGATGCTCTTATATTAGTTTACAGAGGGAGCTAGTACTACTCTATGATACTATATATGCACTATGAAGGTACGTACATAGTATCATACACTAGTATCATATGCATGATACTATATATATATATATAGTAATATATGATACTCCCTATATAAGGCTGGCCATAGTGGTGGTATCATAGCCGACGATGTCATGCACTCGGAAAATAGCAAGTATATATGCTAATGTGGCAAAGAAATAAATATATATAAAGAGGGTTAGAGTAACATATAGTAGGTAGATACCGTATCATGTTAAATGCGATGCTAATTTGTGTCATGCATGGCAATAAATATGATATATATATATATGATAATATACTCTATGTATTATACTAGCTATGCACTATAATTAATTAAAGGTAGTATCATATGTACTGTATATTCATGATACTAGTATATGACAGTCTCCACTATACTCATGGTTTCTTACCGTGGAATAAAATTGGAGGTCAAACGATGAACTCATGTTTTCATTCGAACAAAAATATGATGTTAGGTAATGTAAATGTTTTCAAAGAGCACACGGTTCACTCACGAAAGCCGTGTGTCCACTAAACCGTGGCCGATGCACCCCCACCCCTCTGCCACACGCGCGATCTGAGTCGTGCATTCTGATTGGCCAGAACCCAAACCCCACGGATAGTACGTATGCATCGTTGGATTCTCCTTGATCGAACGGCGATCCTCATCCCTTTTGACAACACATGTACATATTTTCAAGTAGCTCCTCCAAAAAAATGTTTTCAAATAGCACACGGTTCGCACACGAAAGCTGCGTGCCTACCAAACCGTGGCCGATGCCCCCCCTCGCTGCGCGTGTGATCTGAGTTGTGCGTTCTGATTGGCCAGAACCCAAACCCCACGGATCGTACGTCTGCACCGTTGGATGCTCCCATATTGAACGGCAATCCTCATCCCTTTCGACTGGAAATGCAGTCCGACTAGGAATTGATTTATATGCAAACATGCATGGTAAATGCCAAAAAATGTCTTACATATAGTACACGAGACCTGAAATGCGCCAGCGAATCAAACCCGTGGTAAAATTGTGATTGGTTTACGTGCGAAAAATTTAGATGAGAAACGATGAACTCACGTCTTCATTTCAAAATTAGTACGTCTTCATTTCAAACGAAATTATTCTGTTCGTGCACACGAGCGCCTAGAGGCAACCGTTTGCATAGGCCTTTCCGCGCGCGCGGCGACCGGGGAGATTTTTCACCCTTTTCACCTAGGCCGCCAACACCCCCCACCGTCCGCCCGTGTTTCACTCAACTAGTCCACCCAATCTCCTTCGCCAACTCCCCCTCCCCCAGATCCACAGCAGAACCCTCTCCGGCGCCGCCGTGCTCACCCCGGCCGTGTGCCCGCTCTTCGGCGTCAAGCCTACCTCCACTACCGTTCCCAACATGCGGCGGCCCGCGCCTTGCCGTCTTCGTTTGCTTGCCAGCCACCCTCGAGCATATCAATGCAATAACCCTCGCCTCTCATGTGGTCCGGCCGGGTTTGCATTAAGAAGCCTGTTAGTTACTACCCACCATCGCAGTGAGGCATATTTCCTTGCAATCCCTCTTCCAATTTCATTCCGTATGTTCCCAAATTGGCTATAAAATAACGGAGAGCGTATATATGTTCATTATCTACCTTCCTTACCACATATAAGTTGTATTTGTTCCAATAAGTTACTGCCTATTTACAGATCGCGGGCGCCCGAGTCACACAAACTTAACAAATTAGCCGTACATTTTCTAAATTATTGCATGGCATGTTTAGAAAGATTGATACCAAGTTGTTAGTTTTATGTGTATCCTCCTTTCCTGAGTTTTGCATGTGTTCTCTGTAGATGCCGAGTAGCAGCGACGACACTCATTCAGGCCATGTATCTTCATCTGATTCGGACAACCCTAGGTCTTTAGCAGATTGTGAGGGATCAAGTAGTCTTGAACGGGATAGAGCTGCAGCAATTACCCTTCCGGTCAGGACACAGAGGAATGCTCCAAGGAAGCCCACACACCAGCCTAAAGGTGTATATGAAGTAACCGAGATTGATTTAAAGTCCTGGGCTCCAACTAAACCAGATAAAGCACGCATGAGGTTCAGGAGTGTGTGTGGATTTGTTGGCAGGGCAAGGCTCAACATTAATCTGCCGGGGTTTCGGAAGGCTGACACAGAAACACGGCGAAGGATAGCCCGGGAGATCATGGATCACTTCAACGTTCCAGAGCAGTGGAGAATGCAGGTGGAACACACTGCATTGAAGAAGGCTAGGGATGCTTGGAGAAACTGGAAGCACGTGCTGTACAAGAAGTACTTGAGTGAAGGCAAGGACGCAATCCCCGCATACCCCCAAATTACAAAGGCAGACTGGGCAAAATTCAAAAGGGTCAGGGCAACTCCAGAGTTTGCTGCGAAGAGTTTCAAGCAATCGGAACTTCAGAAGAAGAACATACACCCCCACCATATGGCTGTGGCAGGATACTACGGCATGAAACTGATATGGGAACATGAGGACAAAGAAGCAGTAGCGGCGGGTGGGAGTCCGGCCTTTAGTGAAATCAAGGGCGAACGCGCCAGAGACTAGTTGCAAGCACGTGCAAAGAGGCGTGATGATGGAACTTATTACTTTGAAAACGCACGTGACGCCAAACTGTATGAAGTGATGGTAGAGGCTTCCAAGATCCCTGGAAGGTTCTACAGGAACTCAGAACCATGTGACATTCTGTCCATTGCTCTGGACACAAAAGAGCCCCCGGCCGTGCAAGGGGTATAGGCGTTAATGTCCTGCACAAGAGGGCTTTCACACTCAGCAAAGGAGAGAGGCTCAACATGAAAAAAGCGAGGAGTGAAATGAAGCAGAATGCATTGTTTGAAAAGTTGAAGGAGGAGATTTATCCGGCTGTTCGAAAGGATGTTGAGGAGTCAATGCTGATGATGCAGAAGACTCTAACACTGACAGATAGCCAGCATATGGGAGGGGAGGCGGGCATGGATGATGCTGCTTATTGTGCCACAACACTGCACAAGAGTAGCTGTGCATCAGCTGACCCTAGCGACACTGAGACTGCAGCTGCTCGTGATGATGCTATATCTGATCTATCTGGAATGAAAGACAGACTGAAGGGCGTGCTTACACATTATGAAGGTACATTAAAATGTGCAACAGCCTGGGTTTGCCCACCCTTCTTGGAAGATGGCCTCTCCTTGGACAATGTGCCACTGAAGCCAGGCTGTGTGAAGTGCTACGTGACTGAAGTAAAGCCTGGATTCAATGAATTTGCCCTGAAGAATGTCCTAGGAGACTTCGATGAGCAAAGGACCTTGGAAGAAACACTGTTACATCACATCCATTGGCCACAAAAGGAAATAGAGTTCATCGATGAGATTCCTGAAGCCCCGCCAAGAGCAACCATTGTCGCCCCTCAACCGGTGACGCTCTACTTGCCACAGCCGGGCTGATGCATCAACCTGTGATCAGCCGGACCGACTTTGTGGCGTACAGACCATGTCATCCTCTGCCCCAAAGCAGCCACTGGCAAGGCCTACAACTGCTGATGATGCACCATTGGTTCAGTTGCCGGCCGCTGAAGCAGCGGGGGGAGACACAGCTGCAGCACATGCTCAGCAGACCAACCTAGTGGAACAGACTGCTAAGCAGTCTGATGCTTCGGAACCGCCTGCTAAGCAGTCTGTAGGTCCAGAACCGACTGCTCATCAGTCCGTCAGTCCGCAGGCGTGTGATCAGCATACCAATGCGTCAGCACTTCCTGCTCAGCAAACCAACGCGTTGGCACGGCCTCCTCAGCACACCGACAAGTTGGCACCACCTGCGCAGAAACCCGACATAGCTTCAACGCATGGTCAGCAGTCCGATGCCTCTGCTCCTACAGCCCAGCAGTCCGTCACTGCAGCACCGCCAGCTCAGCGGTCCGGCATAGATAAACAGTTTGCTAAGAAGTCCGTCCATGCTTCACCGTCTGCTCAGCAGTCTACCGTGCAGGCAACCAGACGTTCTGCCAGAAATGCTTCAAGTACCAAGAAGGAAGTGGCCAAAAAGGCTACACCCACGACCACGAGGAAGCGCGGCGGGAAAGTGAAGAGGAAAGAGAAAGATTGCCTCTTACTTAAAGCACTCATCGCCCAGAACCAAATTAACAACTGCTTGTTCGAATCGGGGAGTAATATTATTTCTGACGCCATGGATGATGAACAAGTAGAATTGTTGCTTGCTAAAAGAACATCAGACGTACTTGAAGCACGCAATTACGTGCATGGTCAGCCATTTCTTGTTGGCGAATACTTTGATGAGTGCAGCTCCAGTTGTCGCGAGCTACATGAATATTGCATGGATCAAATGTCAGAAGGTCATCACCATTTGCTAGTCCACTACAACAGAGATCATTTCCGACACGATGCTGGTTCCATCATTGTGAGTTTCGAGGACTTACATCTCTTCTTCAACTTCAACGTGCTCGATGCCACTCTTGTTAGATGCGTGATTTTGTAAGTACTTAACAAACTCTGATCAACTTCTCCATACAAGGCTGTAAATGATAAACAGCTAACTGCATTTTATTCCTCTCAGGGGATTGAACGCGCAGAGAAGACAAAGTGAGAGTGTGTATTTCATAGATCCTGCATTAGCAAATGGCACAACATTACATGAAAAGGACCGACGGGACTGGGCCGTTAACACGGTCGTCCGTATCTTCGAAAACACGTCCCATGCAGAATCATTTCTCTGGCCATATCATGAAGGGTAAGTCAAGTAAACAACCACGCATACACTGATTGTCTTTCAGATTTCAACATCATTCGTAAGTTCATGGCTTTCTTAATATGTAGCAAGCACTGGATATTGGTATTCATTGTTCCAAACAAGAACACAGTTTACTACATCGATTCTCTCAGAGAGTCAACAAACGCTCAGGATCTGACGCATCTTCAGCAATTCTTGGATAGGTATTGAATTCTATGATGTTGAAATTAATTTGCATTCATATCTGGTTCAATAATTGATGTTGTCAAAATTCATCATCATTTGCAGTGTGCTCGCATTGTGGGAAACTAAAACAGGGAACCTGTTCAAGAGGAAACTACCTCTGCAGCACGAGATCGTTTCTCCGATAACACACCGAAATCCATTATTTTCAGAAAATTTATCCAACAGTCTGCAAATACCTTTCCTTACGCTAGTCAAATGTTCAAGCTTCTAAATAAACCTCTTTCTATTTTTTCCAAATAAAAAATAATACATCTAACACCGGTTAGGTTGTTCCTAACAGGACAAATACATGACTAATTTTGTACAAAAAATTTCAGTGTCCTCAGCAAGAAGCAGGGACCAACCTTTGTGGATACTATGTTTGCAGACACATGATCTCCATCTGCAAATCTGTTGATAGTTGTGACGATCCTCGCGAATTAGTACCAGTAAGTCTATCTTAATTAATATCTTCTACTCCACTCATATGGCACATTCTGATCTTAAAAATACTGCAGCTCATCTTAAAACCGAGGACCCCTGAACCACTCCCGACTGGTGAATTGCTGATGGTTCCGAGATTTATCAGCGACTTCTTCCTGGATCACTACATCAATCCCACTGGTGATGATGAAGATTTCAGCATGGTTTCTCCTGAAACATTGAGTAAGAGTTAGCCGCTAAACATATAACGCATGGATCCATTATTTTCCATCTGATGAGGTCTTCGTATTTCGTACACTATGATTAATTATGTAATGCATATATGTGTGGACAAATCATTGGAATTTAGCTACCATATGTTCAATTGCAATTGTTGCGAAATCTGATGAATGTTCTTCCTGTGGACACTATTTGTTTAATTGAATATTGTGGCGAATTTGCTTTTTGCGTACCGATTCAAAATGGGATATTTTTGTTTATTTGTTCAATTGAATATTGTAGCGAATTTGCTTTTTGCGTGCTGATTCAAAATGAGATATTTTTGTTTTAACCTGGCAATTGCTCCGCACACGGTTCAACTAAATGAGTGTGTGCGATCCACATCAAAAGCATACATCAATCGTATTGGAACCGTCGGTGATACACAGCAGATCGCAAACAATTCGCAGTGCTACTATGTGTGCGTAGGTTCTCCGGAACCGTTTGTGATGTCGCGTTATCGCACACGAGAACTGGGAGTAAACCATGCCCAATGCAAAATATAATCCCAGTCGTATTTCTTTCGGGAAACGTGTGGGATCCCAAACGAAAAGCACACGTCACTCTTGCGGCAACCATCGGTGATACCTAACAAATCACAAACGGTCTGCATCACTTGTATGCGTGCGAAGGGGCTCCTGAACCGTTTGTGATAGAACATTACCGCAGTCGGTAATTGTTGCAAAACGTGTGCGATGGAGTCTAGCAAGGCAGACGGGTTACGCAGAAAACTCGTGTGCGATAGGGCACAAATCACACACAGTTCATATGTTGGCCCGTGTGCCGTACATACTGTTTCCCAAACGGTTTGTTACGACAGACCGTATGGTTTCACTGCGTCATTAGAAACGCTTAATCACCGATACCACACGTGCGAAAGAATTTAGTGTGTGCTGCATCACACACGATTACATTTTGGAAGGCCTCTGGATCACTGTTCCATATCCCCGACGGTTTCTGGGTCGTGTGGGAAGGACCCCCTATCGCACACACTCACTTGGCGACGGTTCCGAAGGCCGTCGCGGAAAGGGGTAAAAAACCGTTTGTTTAGGACCGACACGCACGAGTGTAAATTAAATCATATAGCCACCCTATTCACTCATGAGGAAAAAATTCGTTACTACTATATCCTTAAGCTATTTCCGTTCTCATTAAAGCATGATGCTAAAACATGGTTTAATTCTCTTGATCCTGGTTGTGTGCGTAGTCCCCAGGATATGATTTATTACTTCTCTGCTAAATATTTCCCCGCTCATAAGAAACAAGTTGCCTTAAGGGAAACATATAATTTTGTGCAAATTGAAGAAGAGAGTCTCCCACAAGCTTGGGGGAGGCTTCTCCAATTACTTAATGCTTTGCCTGATTATCCTCTTAAGAAAAATGAAATACTTGATATCTTTTGTAATGGACTAACCGATGCTTGCAGAGACCACCTGGATAGTTGTGCTGGTTGTGTTTTCAGGGACAGAACTGTGGATCAAGCTGAATTGCTATTGAATTATATGTTGAGTAATGAAAATGATTGGACACTTCCTGAACCAACTCCTAAACCAACTCCGAAGAAAAGGGGTATTCTATTTCTCAGTCCTGAAGATATGCAAGAGGCAAAGAAATCTATGAAAGAAAAAGGTATTAAAGCTGAAGATGTTAAGAATTTACCACCTATTGAAGAAATACATGGTCTTGATAATCCGACACAGGTAGTAAAGGTAAATTCTCTCTATAGATTTGATGAAGGTGATATCCCTCTCTATAAGTCTGCTAGCCAATGCTTAGATGAGTTTGATAATTTTATTGTTAAACAAGAAAACTTCAATGCTTATATTGGTAGACAATTGAAATGTAATGCTTATATGATTGAACACTTGAGTGATTATATGTCTAGAATTAAGGGTGAACTTAAACTCATTAGTAAACATGCTTCTATGGTTACCACTCAAGTAGAACAAGTGCTTAAAGCTCAAAATGATTTTCTCAATGAATTAAATAATAAGAAAAATGATAATGATGTTAGAGTTATGACTAGAGGGGGTAAAATTACTCAGGAGCCTTTGTATCCTGAGGGCCACCCTAAGAGAATTGAGCAGGATTCTCAGAGAACTAATGTTGATGCACCTAGTCCTTCTAAAAAGAAGAAAAGGAAAAATGATAGGACTTTGCATGCTTCTAGTGAACCTGTTGTTTACACACCTGAGAATCCCAATGATATTTCTATTTCTGATGCTGAAGCACAATCTGGTAATGAACATGAACCTAGCGATAATATTAATGATGATGTTCATGTTAATGCTCAACCTAGCAATAACAATGATGTAGAAATTGAACCCGCTGTTGATCTTGATAACCCACAATCAAAGAATCAATGTTATGATAAGAGAGACTTCGCTGCTAAGAAGCACGGTAAAGAAAGAGAACCATGGGTTCAGAAACCCATGCCTTTTCCTCCTAAACCATCCAAGAAAAAGGATGATGAGGATTTTGAGCGCTTTGCTGAAATGATTAGACCCATCTTTTTGCGTATGCGTTTGACTGATATGCTCAAAATGAATCCTTATGCTAAGTATATGAACGATATTGTCACAAATAAAGTAAAGATACCGGAAGCTGAAATTTCTACCATGCTTGCTAATTATAATTTTAAGCTTGGAATACCAAAGAAACTAGGAGATCCAGGAGTACCAACTATATCATGCTCCATTAAAAGAAACTATGTTAAAACTGCTTTATGTGATCTTGGAGCCGGTGTTAGTGTTATGCCTCTCTCTTTATATCATAGACTTGATTTGAATAAGTTGACACCTACTAAAATATCTTAGCAAATGGCTGATAAATCAACTGCTATACCTGTCGGTATTTGCGAGGATGTGCCTGTTGTGGTTGCAAACGTTACTATTTTAACGGACTTTGTTATTCTTGATATTCCCAAGGACGATAGTATGTCGATTATCCTGGGTAGACCCTTTTTGAATACTACAGGGGCTGTTATTGATTGCAACAAAGGCAATGTCACTTTTCATGTTAATGGTAATGAGCATACGGTACACTTTCCGAGGAAACAACCTCAAGTCCATAGTATCAATTCTATTGGAAAAACTTCAACGATTATTATTGGAGGTTTTGAATTTCCTCTTCCTACTGTCAAGAAGAAATATGATATTCTTATTATTGGGGACATGCATATCCCCGTTGAGGTAACCTAGTGCTATTCGAAAATTCTCCGGTTTCATGCGATTCGGAATGAGTTTGTTAACAAGACTTGATCAACCTTGTTAGTGGATTCTTTTGATGAGCATGAGATGGATGAAGTTAGAAAGCACAACTCTCTGTACCCTCCTTTTACTTTATGTTATTTAGATTAAATAAAGCAAAATTAGTATTTTCTGTGTGTTTTCTGAATTATCCTTGCAATAAAAAAATACCCCGAAAATAAAAGTTCTCCAAATGCCCTGAAATTGAAATATGATTTTTTGTAGAATATTTAAGAATATTTGACACTGAGAACACACCAGGGGGAGCCACCACCTGGCCATGAGGGTCCAGGGTGCGCCCTACCCCCCTGGGCGCCCCTGTCTCGTGGGCCCCCTCCACTTATTCCTGCACCCACACACTTCTTCTTTCTTCAGAAAAAAAATCCCCACCTAGCTCAAACCCGTGTTCTAGCTCATCTTGCTGCGATTTTTGATCTCCATGCTCAAAGCTCCACTCACAAAACTACTTTGGGGGATTGTTCTTCGGTATGTGACTCCTCCAATGGTCCAATTAGTTTTTGTCCTAGTGCTTTATTTATTGCAAATTTTTGCTGCTTAGGTGACCCTGTTCTTGAGTTTGCATGTCAAATTTATTTGGTCCCAAGTAGTTCTAATGCATGATATTGTCTCTAGGCACTTGTGGGAGTAGTTGCTATCAATTTTGTTGAGTTTGGTTCACTTTTATTTTGAGTCACTAAAAATTTCAGAAATTTTTCAAAGGAAGAAATATGTTTAGGAAAATGTACCAAGGTGGTTCCTCAAAGAAGCAAGGACCTAGGCTCGCGATACGCGAGCCGGACTATGAACTACCAAGAGAAGCTCAAGTGCGGCCTTGTGAATGGCCGTCAGAAGATTTTATGGTCCAAGCAGGCATTAAGGAGGAATTTGACGCATATGTGCGTAACGCTGAACTTGAGGGCTTCGTGTCAGATAAGTGCCCCCAATATTATTACCTAACCGATTCCTTTGTTAGAAGGTTCAAATTTACATCCTCACGCAATTCTCACACTGTCCTATTTGATCTTTATGATAAATCTTTTACCATGGACTTAGAAGAATTTAATACTGCTTGTAAACTCCCGCAGTGGGGTAATGTTAGTGAACCTCACAAATTTGAATTTAAAGATTTTCTTGCTAGTATCATTGTGGGGGAATCTAGAGAAATAACACAAGCTACCAAAGGGAGCATTCACTTTCCTGCCATACATTATTTTGCTCTCTTTATAGTTAGATGCATTAAAGGCAAGGATGAGGCATGTCACATGTGTGTTCCAGATCTTAGTGTTCTCAAGAGTGCTATATTAGGAGATAAACAATATAACTTGCGGGCTATTGTTGCACGAAGGTTGCATCATAACAGTATTAGTGGAGATTTGTTTGGTGGAATTTATGCAACCCGTGTAGCTAATTATCTTGAGATACCCATACATGAAAATGATATGGAATTGCCTCCTGCTTATTTAGATTATAATGCTATGGTTCGTCATCAGTTTGTTGAGAGGAATGAATAGTTCCTGCAATACCGACTAATCTTTGACAGACGCCGCACTGTCCATGTCGCATTCCCTGCTCCTGCTTTCTTTGACTTTCAGGAAAAAGGGAGATATGTTATAACCAGGGAGGAGGCGAACGAGTATGAGAGGAGGACGGAGACAGCTCGCCTCCAAGCTGCAGCTCATCAGGCAATAGCCGCTGCATCTCAGTACGACCCCAGCTACAACTTTGGATATCCGCCAGGCCATCCATGGGCATAGACCAACTTAGGCCAGAAGCCTAAGCTTGGGGGAGTACGTATTTCTCACCGACATTACATTCATGTTCACACACTCATTCCAGTTGTCGGTGCTCATACTTTTTCATTGTAATATCCATGCTAGTTTATTTTCCTTTTTCTCGCTTTCTTCTTGTGTGTTTGAAAAACCTTAAGAAAAACAAAAAATTTAGTTGTAGCTTTTAGCTAGTTTACTTTCCACGCCTGTAGTAGTAATAATTGAAAGAAAACCCAAAAAGATTTCTCGTTCTTCTTTTGCTTGTTGGGAGCTTTCCCGTGTAAATAGTTTATTTCTTTTCTTTGGGGGTCGAGAGGAGAAGACCATAATGAAAATGTTGAAGTGGCTCTTATATGCATTATTGTTGATTTAACAAAGAGCCCATATTACCTTGTCTTCTCCCGTGTATTAAATGCTTGCAGATTCCAGGTTAGTCCAATGCACATGCACTATTATTATTATCCACACCGTTCGGTCGGTCAAGTGAAAGGCAACAATGACGATATATGATGGACTGATTCACATGAGAGAAGCTGACATGAACTCGACCTATCTTGTTTTTGTAAATATGATTAGTTCATCGTTCCTGATTCAGCCTATTATGAATGAAACATGTTTGCAATGACAATTAGAGATTATAGTTTCTTATGCCATGCTTAATTAGCTAGGAGCTTCTAATGGTCTACCTTGAGTGCCAACATGCTATTAAAATGGTTGTGATGTGGTATGATAGGATGGTATCCTCCTTCGAACGATTTGAGTGGCTCGACTTGGCACATGTTCATGCATGTAGTTGAAACAAAATCAACATAGCCTCCACGATATTTATGTTCTTGGTGAATTATATCCTACTCATGCTTGCACTCAGTGTTGATTAATTTTAATGCATGATCATGACTGTTGTCGCTCTCTAGTTGGTCGCTTCCCAGTATCTTTCTAGCCTTCACTTGTACTAAGCGGGAATACTGCTTGTGCATCCACTTCCATAAACCCCAAAGTTATTCCATATGAGTCCACCATACCTTCCTATATGCAGTATCTACCTGCCGTTCCAAGTAAATTTGTATGTGCCAAACTCTAAACCTTCAAATGAAATTCTGTTTTGTATGCTCGAATAGCTCATGTATCAACTAGGGCTGTCTGTATCTTCCATGCTAGGCGGGTTATTCTCAAGAGGAGTGGACTCCGCTCCTCACTCACGAGAAAATGGCGGGTCACCGGGATGCCCAGTCCTATGCTCAAATCAAATTAATTGCAAACAAAACTCCCCCAGGACTGTTGTTAGTTGGAGGCACCCGTTGTTTCGGGCAAGCCCTGGATTGATGCTTGTTGGTGGTGGGGGAGTATAAACTTTACCATTCTGTTTGGGAACCGCCTATAATGTGTGTAGCATGGAAGATATCGAGATCTCTCGGTTGTTATGTTGACAATGAAAGTATGCCACCCAAAATATTATTTATCTCTATTTCAAAATCGAGCTCTGGCACCTCTACAAATCCCTGCTTCCCTCTGCGAAGGGCCTATCTATTTACTTTTATGTTGAGTCATCACCCTCTTATTTAAAATCACCAGTTGGAGAGCACTGCTGTCATTTGCATGCATTACTATTAGTTTACATTGAGTATGACTGGATCTCTTTTACCATGAATTACAATGTTTAGTCAGTCCTTGATCTTCAGAGGTGCTCTGCATTTATGTTTTGCGGTCTCAGAAAGGGCTAGCGAGATACCATCTTGTTATATCATATTATGATTGTTTTGAGAAAGTGTTGTCATCCGAGATTTATTATTACTGCTCGCTAGTTGATTATGCCATTGATATGAGTAAACATGAGACCTAAGTGTTATTGTGAATATGGTTAGTTCATAATCTTTGCTGGAAACTTGAATGATGGCTTTACATATTTATAACAACAAGAGCAAATAGAGTTTGTAAAAGTTTTTCTTTATCACTTTCAGTTTGTCAACTGAATTGCTTGAGGACAAGCAAAGGTTTAAGCTTGGGGGAGTTGATTCGTCTCCATCGTATCTACTTTTCCAAACACGTTTGCCCTTGTTTTGGACTCTAACTTGCATGATCTGAATGGAACTAACCCGGACTGACGCTGTTTTCAGCAGAATTGCCATGGTGTTATTTTTGTGCAGAAATAAAAGTTCTCGGAATGACCTGAAAATTCACGGAGAATATTTTTGGAATATATAAAAAATACTGGTGAAAGAATCAACTCCAGGAGGCCCACCCTGTTCACGAGGGCGGGGGGCGCGCCCCCGTGCCTCGTGGGCCCCCTGAGGCTCCACCGACCTCAACTCCAACTCTATATATTCACTTTCAGGGAGAAAAAAATCAGAGAGAAGGATTCATCGCGTTTTACGATACGGAGCCGCCGCCAAGCCCTAATCTTTCTCGGGAGGGCTGATCTGGAGTCCGTTCGGGGCTCCAGAGAGGGGAATCCGTCGCCGTCGTCATCATCAACCTTCCTCCATCACCAATTTCATGATGCTCACCGCCGTGCATGAGTAATTCCATCGTAGGCTTGCTGGACGGTGATGGGTTGGATGAGATTTATCATGTAATCGAGTTAGTTTTGTTAGGGTTTGATCCCTAGTATCCATTATGTTCTGAGATTGATGTTGCTATGGCTTTGCTATGCTTAATGCTTGTAACTAGGGCCCGAGTGCCATGATTTCAGATCTGAACCTATTATGTTTTCATGAATATATGTGAGTTCTTGATCCTATTCTGCAAGTCAATAGTCACCTACTATGTGTTATGATCCGGTAACCCCGAAGTGACAATAATCGGGACCACTCCCGGTGATGACCATAATTTGAGGAGTTCATGTATTCACTAAGTGTTAATGCTTTGGTCCGGTACTCTATTAAAAGGAGGCCTTAATATCCCTTAGTTTCCAATAGGACCCCGCTGCCACGGGAGGGTAGGACAAAAGATGTCATGCAAGTTCTTTTCCGTAAGCATGTATGACTATATTCGGAATACATGCCTACATTACATTGATGAACTGGAGCTAGTTCTGTGTCACCCTATGTTATAACTGTTGCATGAGGAATCACATCCGACATAATTATCCATCACTGATCCAATGCCTACGACCTTTTCACATATTGATCTCTGCTTAGTTACTATACCGTTGCCACTATTACAATTACTACAAAACTGCTACTGTTACCTTTGCCACCGTTACTGTTACTTCCATATTACTTTGCTACT
Source organism: Triticum aestivum (assembly GCF_018294505.1). NCBI lineage: Eukaryota > Viridiplantae > Streptophyta > Magnoliopsida > Poales > Poaceae > Triticum > Triticum aestivum. The sequence continues at coordinate 202,674,620 of NC_057808.1, forward strand.
AAATACTTTGCTGCAGATATTAAGTTTTCCAGGTGTGGCTGAATTGACAACTCAACTGCTAATACTTGAGAATATTCTTTGGCTCCCCTTGTGTCGAATCAATAAATTTGGGTTGAATACTCTACCCTCCAAAACTGTTGCGATCCCCTATACTTGTGGGTTATCAATACTCCCCACTATATAAGGCTGGCCATAGTGGTGGTATCATAGCCGACGATGTCATGCACTCGGAAATAGCAAGCATGCTGATGTGGAAAAGAATTAAATATATATAAAGAAGGTTAGAGTAACATATAGGTAGAGACCGTATCATGTTAAATGTGATGCTAATTTGTGTCATGCATGGCAATAAATATGATCTATATATGATACTATACTCTATGTATTATATTATGCGCTATAATTAATTAAAGGTAGTATCATACAATAGTATCATATATACTGTATATTCATGATACTAGTATATGACACTCTCCACTATACTCGTGATTTCTTACCGTGGAAAAAAATTGGAGGCGAAACGATGAACTCATGTTTTCATTCGAACAAAAAATATGATGTTAGGTAATGTAAATGTTTTCAAAGAGCACACGGTTCACTCACGAAAGCCGTGTGTCCACTAAACCGTGGCCAATGCACCCCCCACCCCTCATGCCACGCGCGCGATCTGAGTCGTGCTTTCTGATTGGCCAGAACCCAAACCCCACGGATCGTACGTCTGCACCGTTGGATTCTCCTAGATCGAACGATGATCCTCATCCCGTTCGACAACGCATGTACATGTTTTCAAATAGCCCCTCCCAAAAAATGTTTTCAAATAGCAGACGGTTCACACACGAAAGCCGTGTGCCTACCAAACCGTGGCCGTTGCCCCCCTCGCTGCACGCGATCTGTGTCGTGTCTTCTGATTGGCCAGAACCCAAACCGCACGGATCATACGTCTGCACCGTTGGATGCTCCCAGATCGAACGGCAATCCTCATCCCTTTCGACAGGAAATGCAGTCCGGCTAGGAATTGATTTATATGCCAACATGCACGGTAAATGCCAAAAACTGTCTTACATATAGCACACGAGACCTGAAATGCGCCAGCAAATCAAACCCGTGGTAAATTGTGATTGGTTTACGTGGGAAAAATTTAGAGGCAAAACGATGAACTCATGTCTTCATTTCAAAATTAGTACGTCTTCATTTCAAACGAAATTATTCTGTTTGTGCACACGAGCGCTTAGAGGCAATCGTTTGCATAGGCCTTTCCGCACGCGCGATGGCCGTAAATATTTTTCACCCTTTTCACCTAGGCCACCAACATCCGGAGTCCCCAACAACCCCCCATCGTCCGCCCGCGTTTCTCTCAACTAGTCCACCCAATCTCCTTCGCCAGCTCCCCCCCTCCAGATCCACAGCAGAACCCTCTCCGGCACTGCCGTGCTCACCCCGGCCGTGTGCCCGCTCTTCGGCGTCAAGCCTACCTCCACTGCCATTCCCAACATGCGGCGGCTCGCGCCTCGCCGTCTTCGTTTGCTCGCCAGCCACCCTCGAGCATTGCGATGCAGTAACCCTCGCCTCTCCTGTGGTCCGGCCGAGTTTGCATTAAGAAGCCTGTTAGTTACTGCTCTCCATCGCGGTGAGGCATATTTCCTCGCAACCCCTCTTCCAATTTTGTTCCAGATGTTCCCAAATTGGCTATAAAATAACGGAGAGCGTATATGTGTTCATTATCTACCTTCCTTACTACATATAAGCTGTATTTGTTCCAATAAGTTACTGCCTATTTACAAATCGCGGGCGCTTGCATGGCATGATACCAAGTTGTTAGTTTTATGCTTATCCTCCTTTCCTGAGTTTCGCATCTGTTCTCTGTAGATGCCGAGTAGCACCGACATCACCCATTCAGGCCATGTATTTTCATTTTATTCGGACAACTCTAGGTCTTCAGCAGATTGTGAGGGATCAAGTAGTCTTGAACGGGATAGAGCTGCAGCAATTACCCTGCCACAGAAACACGGCGAAGGATAGTCCGGGAGATCATGGATCACTTCAACGTTCCAGAGCAGTGGAGAATGCAGGTGGAACACGCTGCACTGAAGAAGGCTAGGGATGCTTGGAGAAACTGGAAGCACGTGCTGTACAAGAAGTACTTGAGTGAAGGCAAGGACCCAATCCCCGCATACCCCCAAATTACAAAGGCAGAGTGTGCAGAATTCAAAAGGGTCAGGGCAACTCCAGAGTTTGCTGCGAAGAGTTTCAAGCAATCGGAACTTCAGAAGAAGAACATACACCCCCACCGTATGGGTGTGGCAGGATACTACGACATGAAACTGATATGGGAACAGGAGGACAAAGAAGCAGTAGTGGCGGGTGGGAATCCGACCTTTAGTGAAATCAGGGGCAAACACGCGAGAGACTACTTGCAGGCACGTGCAAAGAGGCGTGATGACAGAACTTATTACTTTGAAAACGCATGTGACGCCAAACTGTATGAAGTGATGTTAGAGGCTTCCAAGATCCCTGGAAGGTTCTGCAGGAACTCAGGGCCATGTGACATTCTGTCCATTGCTCTGGACACAAAAGAGCCCCCTGGCCGTGCAAGGGGTATATGTGTTAATGTCCCGCACAAGAGGGCTTTCACACTTAGCAAAGAAGAGAGGCTCAGCATGAAAAAAGCGAGGAGTGAAATGAAGCAGGATGCATTGTATGAAAGGTTGAAGAAGGAGATTTATCTGGCTGTTCGAAAGGATATTGAGGAGTCAATGATGATGCAGAAGACTCTAACACTGATAGATAGCCAGCGGATGGGAGGGGAGGTGGGCATGGATGATGCTGCTTATTGCGCGACAACACTGCACAAGAGTAGCTGTGCATCAGCTGACCCCAGCGACACTAAGACTGCAGCTGCTCGTGATGATGCTATATCTGATCTATCTGGAATGAAAGACAGACCGAAGGGCGTGCTTACACATTATGAAGGTACATTAAAATGTGCATCAGCCTGGGTTTGCCCTCCCTTCTTGGAAGATGACCTCTTCTTGGACAATGTGCCATTGAAGCCGGGCCGTGTGAAGTGCTACATGACTGAAGTAAAGCCTGTATTCAATGAATTTGCCCTGAAGAATGTCCTAGGAGACTTCGATGAGCAAAGGACCTTGGGAGAAACACTGTTACATCACATCCAGTGGCCAGGAAAGCAAATAGAGTTCATCCATGAGATTTCTGAAGCCCTGCCAAGAGAAACCACTGTCGCCCCTCAACCGGTGACACTCTCCTTGCCACAGCAGCTCTCGCGGGCTGATGCATCAACCTGTGATCAGCCGGCCCGAGTTTGTGGCGTATAGGCCATGTCATCCTCTGCCCCAAAGCAGCCAGTGGCAAGGCCTACAACTTCTGATGACGCACCACCGGTTCAGATGCCGGCCGCTGAAGCAGCGGGGGGAGACCCAGCTGCAGCACATGCTCAGCAGACCAACCTGGTGGAACAGACTGCTTAGCAGTCTGATGCTTCGGAGCCGCCTGCTAAGTAGTCTGTAGGTCCAGAACCGACTGCTCATCAGTCCGTCGGTCCGCAGGCGCGTGATCAGCATACCAATGCGTCAACACTTCCTGCTCAGCAAACCAATGCGTTGGTATGGCCTCCTTGAGGGAGTCCTGGACTAAGGGGTCCTCGGGCGTCCGGCCTGTTATTCATTGGGCCGGACTGATGGGCTGTGAAGATACGAAGGACGAAGACTATACCTGTGTCTGGATTGGACTTTCCTTGGCGTGGAAGGCAAGCTAGGCGACCAGCTGTGAGATTCCTTCTTATGTACCGACCCCATGTAACCCTAGATCTCTCCGGTGTCTGTATAAACCGGAGATCATAGTCTGGATAGGGGACATTCATTACCATATTCACATAGGCTACCTTCTAGGGTTTAGCCATTACGATCTCGTGGTAGATCAACTCTTGTAACACTCATATTCATCAAGATCAATCAAGCAGGAAGTAGGATATTACCTCCATAGAGAGGGTCCGAACCTGGGTAAACATCGTGTCCCCCGTCTCCTGTTACCATCGATCCTAGACGCACAGTTCGGGACCCCCTACCCGAGATCTGCCGGTTTTGACACCGACATTGGTGCTTTCATTGAGAGTTCCACTGTGCCGTCGGCAAAGGACTTGATGGCCCCTTCGATCATCATTAATGACGTCGTCCAGGGAGAAACCTTCCTCCCTAGACAAATCTTTGTGTTCGGCAACTTCGTACTGCGGGCCGACTCGCTTGGCCATCTAGACCAGATCGACAGCTACGCCCCTGGCCATCAGGTCAGATTCGGAAGCTTGAACTATGTCGCGGATATCCGTGGAGACTTGACCTTCAAGGGATTTGAGCCCGTGGCGATCGATCCCCCTCACCCCGATGAACGTGACTTAAATCTGTCATCGGATCACACCCGGGAGATGGTTCCTGTTACTGCAAGGGCCTTAGAGTCAAATCAGATCGTGCCATCCGAGGCCATAGAGTCCGCGGCGTTGGAGCCGCACACGGACTCAACGCCCTGCAATATTCGCTTTAACGGAACTTCGGACGTGTTTCCGGCTATAAGTTCCAGACTGTGTACGCCCGTGAACACCAAGCTACATCGGTTATCGATCTTCGAGTTCATCGCCGCCGATGTTTTCCAGCACTCGCCTTTGGGTGACGTGCTAAAATCTTTAAAGAATTTGCCTTGGAAAAGGACTCACAGCCGAACTATGTCCGGTTCGAGCTAGAGACGGATGACGAGGAATTTTGCTTCCCACCCGCCACCCACTTCATAGCCACTGTCGATGACTTAACCGACGTGCTTGCCTATGGCTCACATCGACGGTATGGACGACGATGCCGATATGGAGCAAGGCCAAGACCCGCCATTCACCGGACGTTGGACGGCTACCTCTTCGTACGACGTGTACATCGTTGATACACCCAAAGGATTTGGCGACGACAAGGAAGAGCCAGATGTGAATAAAACCTCTGAGACGCAGTCCAAGCGCCGACGCCCCAAGCGCAGTTCTAAGCCTCGCCGCTCAAAAGATAGCAATACTGGCACCGGAGAAAATAGTACTCCGGGCGACGCCGAAAACAACGAAGACCCTGTCGAAGCTACATCCGAACAGGAGGAACATGACAACGGGCGAGACAACCCTGACGAACAGGCCACAGAAGATGACTCGGAGGACGATAGTTACCGTCCACCCTCTGAGGAGGAGACAAGCCTCGGCAACGAAGACTTCATCGTGCCGGAGGATCCTCTAGAGCAGGAGCGCTTTAAGCTCCAGCTCATAGCCACTTCAAGGAGCCTGAAAAAGAAACAGCAGCAGCTGCAAGCCAAAAAAGATCTACTCGTCGACAGATGGACTGATGTCCTAACAGCCGAAGAATACGGCCTCAGGCGCCCAGCCAAGAGCTACCCGAAACGCAGACTGCTACCTCAATTCGATGAGGAAGCACCGGAGCACACGTCTCCCTCACGTAATGCGGAACGACCACCACGTGATCGAGACAGGGCGGCCGACTGGCCACCCCGCGGCCGGGATAAAGCGGCAACTCAGGCCGAACAACAGCCTGCCCCACTGCCCCGTAAAAATAGAGACGGAAGAGTTCGGGGTCACACGTACGACCTCCGGCAGATCTTGGACGATAGAGCAGGACATACAAGATCGATCTACGGATCGCGAGGGCGCGCCTCGAGGCACGACGACGGTTACCTATTTGGACGTGATAAAACTAACCCCGCCCGGGCCGAATATCGCAGACGGACTCCATCAGAGCTACGCCACGACGCGGCCTGCTATAGAGGCGCCGTACACCCTCTCTGCTTCACAGACGAAGTACTGGATCACGAATTCCCCGAGGGGTTCAAGCCTGTCAACATTGAACCATACGACGGCACAACCGATCCCGCAGTATGGACCGAGGATTTCATTCTCCATATCCATATGGCTCGAGGAGATGACCTCCACGCCATCAAATACCTCCCATTAAAGCTCAAAGGGCCAGCTCGGCACTGGTTAAATAGCCTGCCTGAGAATTCTATCGGCAGCTGGGAGGACTTGGAAGAGGCTTTCCTTGATAACTTCCAAGGAACTTATGTCCGGCCACCAAATGCCGATGACTTAAGCCACATAGTTCAACAACCTGGAGAATCAGCCAGAAAATTCTGGACTAGGTTCCTAACCAAAAAGAACAAGATTGTTGACTGTCCGGATGCCGAGGCCCTAGCAGCTTTCAAACATAGCATCCGTGACGAATGGCTAGCACACCACCTCGGCCAAGAAAAGACAAAGTCTATGGCAGCCCTTACGGCACTCATGACCCGCTTTTGAGCGGGTGAGGACAGCTGGCTGGCTCGTAGTAAAAACACAACCAGCGAGGCAGGCCCCACTGAGGCCAAGAACATCACCGGCAAGCTCCGGCGCAATAGACACAAACGCCGAAGCAATGGCGACAACACCGATGACACAACAGTCAACGCCGGATTCAGTGGCTCCAAATCCGGCCAACGGAAGAAGCCCTACAAAAGAAACAACGAAAGACCTTCCAGCCTGGACCGCATACTCGACCGTCCGTGCCAAATTCATGGCACCCCGGATAAGCAAGCCAATCATTCCAACAGGGATTGTTGGATCTCCAAGCAGGCTGGCAAGTTAAATGCTAAAAACAAAGAAAAGGGATCACAAAGTGAGAACAAGGACGAAGAGCCCCGGCAGTCGAACACCGGATGGCAAAAGAAATTTCCCCCTCCAGTCAAAACGGTGAACATGATATACGCTATGCACATCCCCAAAAGGGAGCATAAGCGAGCACTTAGGGACGTCTACGCGGAAGAGCCAGTCGCCCCAAAATTCAATCCGTGGTCATCATTCCCGATCACCTTTGATCGTCGAGATCACCCAACCAGTATCCGCCATGGCGGCTCAGCCGCACTAGTCCTTGACCCAATTATTGACGGGTTTCACCAAACACGAGTCCTGATGGACGGTGGTAGCAGCCTCAACCTGCTTTATCAGGACACAGTGCGGAAGATGGGCATTAACCCCTCGCGAATCAAACCAACAAAGACTACCTTTAAAGGAGTCATACCAGGCATAGAGGCCCGCTGTACGGGCTCAATCATGCTGGAGGTGGTCTTCGGTTCTCCGGACAACTTCCGAAGCAAAGAGCCAATCTTCGATATCGTCCCCTTCCGCAGCGGCTATCACACACTGCTCGGACGAACCGCGTTTGCTAGATTCAACGCAGTGCCACACTATGCTTATCTCAAGCTCAAGATGCCCGGTCCACGCGGCGTCATAACAGTCAATGGCAATACGGAACGCTCCCTACGAACAGAGGAGCAGACCACCGCCCTAGCAGCAGAAGTACAGAGCTGCCTTCTCAAGCAGCACCATAGTACGACTATTGAGCCCTCGGACATCATTAAGAGGTTCCGGACTTCACTGCAACAGGACGGCGCAGTTCGTCAAGATCTCGACTAGCAATTCAGCCTCCGTCCCAGTCCCAATAAGGTAGTGGCATTCGTACCACGCGTACACAATTACGCACTCAAAATTCCATGGACATCGACGGAGGCACAAGATAACCCGGGGTCTACAGTTCGGCCAGACAGATCCTGGACACACTTACTTTTACTTTCTTCTTGTTTCAGGTTCTGCTTTCAGCGGGCCTGGTCGTGAGCCCTTTAGAAGGATTGGCATACAACGGAGGCAAGCAGCACAGGTGTGTAGGGTAACCTCTATACGCTCTTCTTGACGGTATTCATACTTATTTCTTAGGACCCGCACGCTGCGCCCTACTGATTCCGGCATGTTAAATAGCCCGGATACTGTTGGCACCATCTGTACCGGATACAACTTGACGTATCCATCCAGATATAATAAAAATGGTTTGTGGCCCAGTTTCTGTGGTTTTCGCTTCTTACTCCGTTTTATTTTGATCTGCTAATTTGCTGCATCGATACTCTTTTGTACGTTTCATATTCGCCAGGGGCTACTTGCCGCCCCACAATACGGCAGTAAAGTCCGAACACTTTTTATATATAAGTTCGGCACCCCGAATTTAGCATTATATGCATTGGGTCCGAATCATGTCTTTGGTCAATAGTTGGGTTGCCCGGCTCCTGTGCTTGCTACCCTACGTTCCTCTCTATCGGCTAGGGTAGTAAAGGGAGAACTACTGCGATTGTGCCCTGGCCTTGACTGGATGAGCACCTCAGTAGAGAAAGCCGAAAACTGACTGTCATGATATAGCGAGAGCCGCTCAGCTGTTCGAGGGTTACAAAATCGTTGGAGATATTTTCCGCATCATGCGAAGGATCGGCACTTCCCGATCAGATGCTGACAGCACCCTGGCTTGGACCAGGGGCTGCGCACTTGCTTAATTATAAAACTCCTATGGCTAAGTGAGGGCGTTTAAGCCGTACAGTCCGATTGCCTTGTTCGTTGCGCTAAACAACTCATCCAAAGGACCATATAATTGGATCAAGATTGTTTAGAACCCATCCCGAACACCTCCGTACTACCTACGCGAGGGAAGAAGCCGACGACTGGCCAACCCTCAGATTGCAAATAATACGGCCGCACAGGAGGAAACAATTCAAAGCATAATAAAATTATTTTACAAAAACTGGCTTTGTTCCCATAATACAAGGCAAGGGCAACATGAATACATTTATTCAAATACAATGTCCTGCGAACATTGTGCCGCCACAAGTCGAGACCCCTCTACGACATCCGCGAAATATCGCTCGGGTGTGCGGTGCTCCTTGCCCTCCGGCGGCCCGCTGGCAACTTCAACAACGTTCATCTTCACCCACCACATCTTGCAGCGAGCGAAGGCCATACGGGCACCTTCAATACAGGCAGAGCGCTTGACGACGTCCAGCCGCGGACAGGCCTCCACTAGACGCCTCACGAGTCCGAAGTAGCTGCCGGGCATAGCTTCAGCTGGCCATAGCCGGATCATCACATCCTTCATGGCTAGTTCGGCCACCCGGTGCAGCTCCACCAGCTGCTTCAGCTGATCGGTGAAGGACACGGGATGCTCTGGCGTCGCATACTGCGGCCAGAATAGCTTCTTCGTAGAACCTCCTCCTTCGGCTCGGTAGAACTCTGCAACGTCTGATACGCTGCGTGGTAGATCCGCAAAAGCCCCTGGGGAACTCCGAACCCGGGTTAGTAAAAGGTATTGCTTCTCCGCATACTTGCTCTGCATCTTAAATGCCTTACCCGCCGTGATCTTCTTGGCCTTCTGGATCTCCTGGAGGGCGGCCTGGGCCTCATTCCGTGCGGTCTCCGCGCTCTGACGAGCCTTGGTGAGCTCGGCCTCTTGAGCTGACGCATCATTCTCCAAGGTCTCACATTTTTTCACCGCATCTTGGAGCTCCTACTGGACTTCTTTGACCCGGGCCTTGAGCTTCTTACGAGCGGCCTACTGCTGGACAGCTTTCTCCTCGGCCTCGCCCAAGGCCTTCCTCGGGGCCTCAACCTCGGTCGTGGCTCCTGCACATATTACGACATTACAGCCAATACAAAGCGCCTACGCTTTCCGAACACACAGCAAGACGTTACTCACCTTGCTTCTCCTGAAGCCTAATTGTAACCTCATCGAGCTCGTTCTCAGTCCGCTCCAGCCTCTGCTTCAATTCAGAGACTTCGGCAGCATGCGAGGCTGCGGCCAACAGCGACGCCTGCTTATGCATCAAAATTTCGTTAGTCTCCTATAATAGAGGATTAATCCCCTGTCCGGTTCTTCTCGCCGAACACCGGACAGTGTCTCAGGGGCTACGGACTACATGGGTTTTTTCTCTTTCTATGTCACTTACCTCGAAACCTGTTAACAGGCTGCTGCAGGCTTCATTCAGTCCGCTCTTGGCGGACTGAATCTTCTCGATCACCGCACCCATAAGGACACGGTGTTCATCCACAACGGAGGTGCTTCGTAGCGCCCCCATTAGGTCATCCGGCGCTCCTGGATGGACAGCAGCCACCGGTGGAGGCGGCACACCCCCCTCCTTCAAAGGGGGCTGCTCGCCCGACTCCGGAGCCATATGGGTCTCCGGAATCGTATTCGGCTGAGGGCCTAACTGGATATGGCCCTCTTCGTCAGTCTCCATGGGGATTGGCTCCCCCACGTGTCCGGCAGTGGAAGTCTCGCCTTGTAGCGCCTCCCAAACACCGTCCTGGGCTCCTCCCTTCGGAGCGGTCCTCCGGAACAGCACTTCGGTGTCGTTCCTGGCCCCGGGGGAGTAAGCAGGCGGTGGCGACTGGCTCACCATCTCCGATGGAGCCAACGAACCTCCAGACGAGGATCGCTGGATTAGGTCGCGGGCCGGACTGCAATAGTACAGTTAACTACATCAAGATAATGGAAAGAAAGGGCTAGATGTGCGCACGAGCGAGCCCTGTCACTTACGATGCGGCCTGGGGCTTAGTGCGGGGGCGTGGTTCCGCACTGCTGTCAACGTCCCACGCGGTGTTGACCGCTGGAACGCCCTTCCCCTTCTTGGGCGGCTCCGCCTCCAGATGCGCCGGAGCCGCCCTCTTCTTCTTCCTCTCCTCAGGGGGAGGATTGTTTTCTTCCTCCTCCTCCTCTTCCTCGTCATTGTCCTCAGGGACAGAGGAATGAGTTTCGTCGTCTTCGGACGCCACGTCCGAAGTGCCCTTACGGCGAAGGCCACTCTTGGCCCCCTTTGCCTTCTTCTTGGCCTTCTTCTCCGGTGCCTTATATGGCGCCGGCACCAACATCTTCGCTAGACGCGGGATGACTGGTTCTTCAGGCAGCAGAGCCGGACACTAGATCCGCTTCGCCCTCTCCATCCAGTCCTGATGGAACCATAATAAAAGCTCAGACATCATCCTCGAAACAATGAGGTTGGGAATGCGTCAGAAATAACATACCTCGCTGGCGGGGTGTGTATAATCGTGACCACGGTCTGAATCCGTGTCCGGTGGCTTCTCGTTGCCCTTAAAAAGCAACTTCCAGGCGCCTTCGTGAGTAGTCTCGAAGAGCCTTGCCAAGGTCTGGTGCTTCTTCAAATTGAACTCCCACAGAGGGCAGCTTCGGCGCTGGCATGGAAGAATCCGGCGAATTAACATCACCTGGATCACGTCGACGAGCTTGACATTCTTGGTCACCATGCTTTGAACGCGCGTCTGCAACGCTATCAGCTCATCAGGTGAACACCAGTCCGGACTCTTCTCGACCCAGGAGGTGAGTCGCATAGGAGCGCCGGATCGGAATTCGGCAGTTGCGGCCCACGTAGTGCCGCGTGGTTCTGTGATGTAGAACCACTGCTTCTGCCACTCCTTTAACGTATCCACAAAGGTGCCCTTGGGCCTGGAGACATTGGACAGCTTGCTCACCATGGCTCCTCCGCACTCCGCGTGCTAGCCATCCACCACCTTCGGCTTTACGTTGAAGACTTTGAGCCACAACCCAAAGTGGGGCTGGATGCGGAGGAAGGCCTCACACATGACGATAAACGCCGAGATGTTGAGGAAGGAATTTGGGGACAGATCGTGGAAATCTATCCCGTAATAATACATCAGCCCGCGGACGAAAGGGTGGAGTGGAAACCCCAGCCCGCGGAAGAAATGAGGAAGGAATACTACCCTCTCGTTGGGCTCCGGCGTGGGGACGATTTGTCCCTCGGCCGGTAGGCGGTGGGCGATTCCCTTCGCCAAATATCCGGCCGCTCGGAGCTCAGTAATGTCCTCCTCCTTGACGGAGGAGACCATCCACTTGCCCTGACCACCGGATCCGGACATGGTTGCTTGAGTGGAAAGGAGATGACAACTTGGGCGCTGGAGCTCGAGATCGGGAAGGCGGAGACAGAGAGAGCGTGAGACGAGGAAGAGGGAATTCTTATCCCCTTATAAAGGCAGCAAATATTAAACGCCTCCTCACTCGCCTTAAGATTTGCCTATTCCCAAGGGCTGTGTAAACAGCACGGTTGGGTTACCCATGCCCGCATTGATGAGAATCCCGCAATAAGGGGACACGATCTCTGTTTTGACAAGACATGCCAATAGCAACCGCGTCTCGAAACGTGGGATGGCAGAAGAAAAACGGTTCGAAATTATGACCGGACAAACGTGATGTCGTGTTGTAAAGAAGCTGTCAACAGATTAGATTCGTGCAAATATTATATTCTCTCTGCGGTTGTGTGTGGTGTGTGTAACAGGTCCGGATACAATCATCGCATCCGAAGATTATCTTGGAGTTCGGAGAAAGGGGAACCCGCCTTGCAATGCCGAAGACAATCTGCGCGCCGGACTCCTCTTCATTGAAGCCAGGTTCAGGGGCTACTGAGGGAGTCCTGGACTAAGGGGTCCTCGGGCGTCCGGCCTGTTATTCATTGGGCCGGACTGATGGGCTGTGAAGATACGAAGGCCGAAGACTATACCCGTGTCCGGATTGGACTTTCCCTGGCGTGGAAGGCAAGCTAGGCGACCAACTATGAAGATTCCTTCTTATGTACCGACCCCATGTAACCCTAGATCTCTCCGGTGTCTATATAAACCGGAGAGCATAGTACGAATAGGGGACATTCATTACCATATTCACATAGGCTAGGCTTCTAGGGTTTAGCCATTACGATCTCGTGGTAGATCAACTCTTGTAACACTCATATTCATCAAGATCAATCAAGAAGGAAGTAGGGTATTACCTCCATAGAGAGGGCCCGAACCTGGGTAAACATCGTGTCCCCCGTCTCCTGTTACCATCGATCCTAGACGCACAGTTCGGGACCCCCTACCCGAGATCCGCCGGTTTTGACACCGACACTCCTCAGCACACCGACAAGTTGGCACCACCTGCGCAGAAACCTGACATAGCTTCAACGCATGGTCAGCAGTCCGATGCCTCTGCTCCTACAGCCCAGCAGTCCGTCTCAGCAGCACCGCCAGCTTAGCGGTCCAGCATAGATAAACCGTCTGCTAAGCAGTCCGCCCAAGCTTCACCGTCTGCTCGGCAGACTACCTTGTAGGCAACCAGACGTTCTGCCAGAAATGCTTCAAGTACCAAGAAGGAAGTGGCCAAAAAGGCTACACCCCTAAGGAAGCGTGGCGGGAAAGTGAAGAGGAAAGAGAATGATTGCCTTACTTAAAGCACTCATCGCCCATAACCAAATTAACAGCAGCTTGTTCGAATCGGGGAGAAATATTATTTCTGATGCCATGGATGATGAAGAAGTATGTTTGTTGCTTGCTAAAAGTAAAGCAGACGTACTTCAAGCACGCTATTACGTCCATGGCCAGCCATTTCTTGTTGGCGAATACTTTGATGAGTGCAGCTCCAGTTGCCCCGAGTTACATGAATATTGCATGGATCTAATGTCAGCAGGTCATCATGGTTTGCTAGTCCACTACAACAGATATCATTTCCAACACGATGATGGTTTGATCGATGTGAGTTTCGAGGACTTACATCTCTTCTTCAACTTCAACGTGCTCGATGCCACTCTTGTTAGATGCCTGATTTTGTATGTACATAACAAACTCTGATCAACTTCTCCATACAAGGCTGTAAATGATAAACAGCTAACTGCATTTTATTCCTCTCAGGGGATTGAATGCGCATAGAAGAAAAAGGGAGAGTGTGTATTTCATAGATCCTGCATTAACAAATGGCACAACATTAGATGGTAAGGACCGACGGGACTGGGCCGTTAACACGGTCGTCCGTATCTTCGAAAACACGTCCCATGCAGAATCATTTCTCTCGCCATATCATGAATGGTATGTCAAGTAAACAACCACGTATACACTGATTGTCTTTCAGATTTTGACATCATTCATAAGTTCATGGCTTTCTTAATATGTAGCAATCACTGGATATTGGTATTCATTGTTCCAAACAAGAACACAGTTTACTACATCGATTCTCTCAGAGAGTCAACAAAAACAAACGCTCAGGATCTAACGCATCTTCAGCAATTCATGAATACGTATTGAATTCTATGATGTTGAAATTAATTTGCATTCATATCTGGTTCAATAATTGATGTTGTCAAAATTCATCATCATTTGCAGTGTGCTCGCATTGTGGAAAACTAAACCAGGGAACCTGTTCAAGAGGGAACTACCACTGCAGCACGAGATCGTTTCTCCGGTAACACACCGAAATCCGTTATTTTCGGAAAATGTATCCAACAGTCTGCAAATACCTTTCCTTACGCTAGCCAAATGTTCAAGATTCTAAATAAATCTCTTTCTATTTGACCAAAGAAAAAATAATACATCTAACACCGGCTAGGTTGTTCCTAACAGGACAAATACATGACTAATTCTGTACAAAAAAATTCAGTGTCCTAAGCAAGAAGCAGGGACCAACCTTTGTGGATACTATGTTTGCAGACACATGATCTCCATCTGGAAATTTGTTGATAGTTGTGACGATCCTCGCAAGTTAATTCCAGTAAGTTTATCTTAATTAATATCTTCTACTCCACTCATATGGCACATTCTGATCTTAAAAATACTGCAGCTCATCTTAAAACCGAGGACACCTGAACCGGTCCTGGCTGGTGAATTGCTGATGGTTCGGAGATTTATCAGCGACATCTTCCTATATCACTACATCAATCCCACTAGTGATAATGAAGATTTCAGCATTCCTTCTCCTAAAACATTGAGTAAGAGTTAGCCGCTAAACATATAACGCATGGATCCATTGTTTTCCATTTGATGAGGTCTTCATATTTCATACATTATGATTAATTATGTAATGCATATATGTGTGCACAAATCATTGGAATTTAGCCGCCATATATTCAATTGCAATTGTTGCGAAATCTGATGAATGTTCTTCCTGTGGACATTATTTGTTCAATTGAATATTGTGGCGAATTTGCTTTTTGCGTGCCGATTCAAAATGGGATATTTTTGCTTATTTGTTCAATTGAATATTGTGGCGAATTTGCTTTTTGCGTGCCGATTCAAATGGGATATTTTTGTTTCAACCTGGCAATTGCTCCACACACGGTTCAACTAAATGAGTGTGTGCGATCCACATCGGAAAGCATACGTAAATCATAGCGGAACTGTCGGTGATACACAGCAGATCGCAAAAGATTTGAAGCGCTACTACGTGTGCGTAGGGTCTCCGGAAACGTTTGTGATATCGCGTTATCGCACACGAGAACTGGGAGTAAACTGTGCCCAATGCAAAATACAATCTCAGTCGAATTTTTCTCAGAAAATGTGTGGGATCCCAAACGAAAAGCACACGTCACTCTTGCGGCAACCGTCGGTGATACCCAATAAATCACAAATGGTCTGCAGCACTTGTATGTGTGCGAAGGGGATCATGAACCGTTTGTGATAGAACATTATCGCAGACTGTAATTGTTGGCAAACGTGTGCGATGGAGTCTAGCATGGCAGACGGGTTACGCAGAAAACTCGTGTGCGATGGGGCACAAATCGCACACAGTTCATATGCTGGCCCGTGTGCCTTACATACCGTTTCCCAAACGGTTTGTTATGACAGACCGTATGGTTTCACTGCGTCATTAGAAACGCTTAATCACCGGTACCACACGTGCGAAAGAATTTACTGTGTGCTATATCGCACACGATTACATTTTGGAAGGCCTCTGGATCACTGCTCCATATCCCCGATGGTTTTTGGGTCGTGTTGGTAGGACACCCTATCGCACACACTCACTTGGCGACGGTCCCAAATGCCGTTGCGGAAAGGGGTTAAAAACCGTTTGTACAGCACCGACGCGTACAAGTGATGTGCCAGGGAAATCATCTGTCCTTCACTGGAAAATACTTATCACCACAACATGATAGGTTCAACTTAATAAAGTAATGATCATTGTCATTATAATATAACTCCCTTGCTTGATAGTCTCAGTTCTACTTCAAAGGATTCACTACTGCAAGATGCTGCTAACGCAACACTATGATCAGAGACCCTTCGACGAAACTGTGTGCGATGCAATAATCGCAAACGGTGGTGTAAAAAACGTCAAAAAAGGTGCAAAATGTTTTGCGATGGAGGATGCATCAAACATGGTTCAGATTTTAGTTGCGTGTGCGATGCAGGGCATATGGTTCAGTTCAATGAACTGTTTGCGATGAGGAGGAACAAAAGAAATGGGCAGCCAGATGAAGGTGTGTGCGATATACAGCATACGGTTCACTCGGGTGAACTGTTTGTGATTAGGCAACACAAAAGAAACGGTCAGCCAGATCAAGGTGTGTGCGATATACAGCATGTGGTTCACTCGGATGAACTGTTTGTGTTGAGACAAGAGAACATAAACGGTTCAATATAACAAGATGTGTGTGATACGCGGCAAACAGGTCTGTAATCAGAAATGTGTGTGAAGACCGATAATAACACAGACAGTTGCTGCTAATAAGATGTGTGTGTTGTGCGATGGGATTGCATACAGAACAACAACATATATATATACACACACTTATAAGGACATGGTTGCATAACCAAATTAAACATCCACTTACATAGGTGGCTACTACAACCATGGCATTTGCACACACCAAAGTAAACTATTACATGCATAATTACATAGGTGGCTACTACACACATGACATTTCCACACACCAATAAAGTAAACTATATATTACATGCATGATTAACTAGCATAAACGATCATCTGATCATCATCTACTTCTTGTGACGCTTGCTTTGCTTGTGGCTCGATCTGGGCTCGTCGATTTGGGTAACGAGGCACTTCCTCATGTCAACGATCCGCCTGTGCATCTCGTAGCATGTGTACACGCTCTTTGCTACGAACCTAAGGTGAGATTCATCCAGTTGCTGCATGCAGGCCCTGTACCAGGATACGTGACTTGTACTCCGGGCATCCTGCTTCATCTTTTGGTAGTAGGGGTCGATGATGGCCGAGGTGAGTTCAACCAGGGAGTCCTTCTTCGTGCTGCCCCAGAGCCTGTAGTGCTCATGGATTTCGGCAAGGTTCTTGCAGGCCAAGCCCATAACCCTGAGCGCTTTTACATCGTCGGTGGTTTCCACCGTGGTGAACTTGTAGTCGGTGTTTTTGAGAAATCTGTTGAAACGGTCGCAAGGCTGTGTGGCCATGCAGTACTGGTAGATGAGGACATGATGGCCCACGCACCACTGGGCGACGGCAACCTTCTAATCTATGTCGGGACGACCGGCGGTGTACTGGAGGTCGATGCCGACCACCTTGTACTTGTCTCGAGCAAGCAACCGCTCAACGCTGTTGATGTAGTCATCCACCACGGCCGGGTCGATGGTGTACACCACCGAGAGATCCGTCTCCCTTGCGTGGGTCTCCACTTTATGCTCGCCGAACTCCATTGGAGCACCACTAGACATCCCCTCTCTATGTGTCGTCGTGGGTGTGCTTGTTGTGTTGTGGGGCGTGATCGAAAGGTTGAAGAGACTAAGGTTATAATGGCCGCGGGAATTAAAGGGGAAGCCGGACGGCCAGGAATATCGGCAGGCCCTGATGGCAGTTCTAATTTGTAGCGCGTAACTCCATCGTGCCGCACGTAACTGTATTGCGTGGCAACGCGCGCGACGCAACCGCATGCATATGGGGCCCCCAACGTGATCGTGCGCATGCCCAACCGCTGGGAGAGCGTTCGCGGAGGGACGCGAGCAGAGCGCTCGGCGGTTGCCTCAATGGCGAGCAACCACATATATATGCATATAGCAGTTGAACACGCAAGGAAAAGCTGTCCACAAGCCGAGCGCGCCGACGGACGCGAGTAGAGCGTGCCGCGGCGCCTAACGGCGAGCACATCTTGCCGAGGGACGCGAACAGAGGCCGGCACAGTGATACATGGCAAATAAGATGAACTGTGCGAGCGATGTCGGAGACATCAAGCATGAATCAGATTAGATTCCATGTGCGATACGTGGCATACCGTTGATCCATCTGAGCTGTTTGTGATGGAATAAGCCGTGTGTGTTGCGGGCAAACGCTTGCTGGTATATAACCTTAAATTTAATCAAAAAAGTGTTAATGCTTGTTACAAAAATTGTATAACTAGAAACTACGTTCAAATACGAATCCAACGATATAATCTTTGGCGACATGCATTTGTATTTTATTAGTTAAACCCTACTTATAAACCAGGACGGGGGTATAGTAGGTAATTAAATCGCAAATGTTTTTTTGTATTAACCGTATGTGTACGTGTCCTTTCGTCCTCCTCTCGCACGTCTTGTCACCCCGCTGCCGCAGACGGCTTACAACGCAAGCTTGCACAGCGTGCGGGGGCGTTCTTTTGGCCAAACAGTGGCTCGAAGTGGTGCCAATGAATCGTCGGTGAGCCCGTTACTGCGCAACTTCACAGGTTCCGGCGCAAGCTTCCTGCCCGACTCGGTGAAATCCCCAAAAATGCCAATGCTTACCGGCCTGCTATATAAACCCTCACGGCCGGTGAGTCCCGCGTCGCATTTTCCCCTCCCTCCCTGTAGCTTATCTCGTCTGCTTCTCCCACAATCGCCAATGGCACCGATCCGTCACCGTCGCTCAGCCACTCCGCCGTCATCAGAGAATAGCTCCAGCTGGGAGGCTACACCACGGCGGTGGCGCAGTCCCCGGTGTAGTGTAGTGCGCGTGGCGTCCCTGTTGGGTGTGCGCGGAACACCCACCACACGCTCCCCCGTCGGTGCCCGTCGGCAGCTGTTGCCGGCCGTCATTGCCGCCACACCACCGTCGAAAGACAGGGCCATCGCCCGATCCGCCGCCGCGACCCGAAGGCGGGAGGTGGCCGTCGCGGCCGCTACCCCACTGTCGGCCATCACCCACTCTGCGACAGCGGCCCGAAGGCGGGAGGTGGCCGTAGTGGCCGCCATCCCATCGTCAGCCGCCGTGGCCGCCAGCTCACCGTCGACCGCCGGGATCATCACCCGCTCCACCGCCGCCGCCCGAAGGAGGGAGGCGGAGGTGGAGGCCCGCACGTGCGTCAGTGACCTTGCGCTCTACATCAAGTTCCTGCGGGAGGAGGAGGAGCGCCTTGTCGAGCATGCAAAGAGCCTTACCGCAGCCGTGGCTGCAGCACATGCCGACACAGAGGCGCGGAATCAGGAGATCTACGAGCAGTCCGGCCGCTTCGAGAGGGATCGTCTGGAGCGGCAGTGGGCGTTCGAGCTGGCGAGCGTTGCTGAACATGCAGCAGCGGCGGGCACCGTATTGCATTTGTCCAGCTCGTCGGAAGGCTCCTCCTCCTCCTCTGCCTCTTACTGAGCGCGCTCGACATAGGAGAGGCTGCCGGAAGTAGCAGAAAGCCCCTCCGTAGTAGTAGTATTTAGGGGCTATTTTGTTCAGTTCATCTGACTATAGATGTGGTGGAACTGTACAATGTACTTAAAATTAGCTAGTATATATAGGTGAACTAGCTATTTCAGTACGTGGTTGGCAACAATTGGGGAAAAGTTTGGTCGGTTCAGCTATCGAGTTGAACTGTTTGTATAAATTAAGAATGACTACTTAATCTATGAATTAAATCTATGCTTAATTACTAAATTTTAGTTGCAAAAATTAGACAGTGCCAGTGATTTTTAGGTGCATATTTTGACAAATCGCAGTGTTGCAAGGATTGACAAATGGCAGTGTTAGTACATCAAAAAATGTCAATCTTTCCAGTTTGACAAATGGCAACATACCCAATATGACAGATGCAAATCTTACCAAATTGTTTGTATGTGGTTGCACACGGGTCATCCAAAACAACCGTTTGCGTTGAAGGGATACACAAATACTGCGCTGCGAATTTTCCCTCGACTTAAGGGGTAAGACCATAGCTCTCACTTTGCATATGGATGTTCTATCTAAAATGTTTGCGATCAAGAGCTGCAGAAATCCTGCTGGGCACATTTTCTCTTGGCTTCCTGGGGAAGCTGTCGGTTTGCATACGGGTGTTCTAACTAAAACGTTTGTGATCAAGAGCTGCACAAATCCTGGGTTCCTGGGGAAGTTGTCGGTTTGCATACGGGTGTTCTAACTAAAAAGTTTCCGATGAGTGTTTTATATTAAAAAACCGTATTAAACTGCGACCAAGGTGGGCGGCCATGGAAGTCAAAGGGCTCGCTTCACAGTGAGCCCGCGCGGCGTACCGCTCGCACGCTTCCCGGTGAGCCTCCGCATTGGAGTATAGCTCGGACACCTCCGGTTTAGTCAAGCACTCAAGCACCTGTCCGCACGGCACCTCCTAGCCATTAAAAGAGTGGGGTGTGGCGTCACGTGAATAGTTAACATAACGCACACAATTTAAATTATATAAAACGTTTGAGAAGTTACAGTGGAAGCTATTTGTTTCAAAATGCCTTTGTTGGCTGTTATTCGAGTGTGCCTTCTCTCAAAATGGACACGAAAAATACCACAACATGTCGAGTGCCATTCCATGATAGCATGCCAAGTTTCATGAATTTCAGACGAGTTTTGAATTTACTAGAATTTAAAAACAAAGTATCTCAATGTTTTGTTGGCAATCAATAGTGCCCTAGTGTTTGAAATTCATTCCCATTTCTTGCATGGGATCTAAGCATGCACCGAAGGACACATATTTGATTTTTCAACACTTTACATGCACTGGAGCATGTGCATGTAGTTCAAATTTGAATTATGCACATAAAATGCCTAGAAAACCTAGTTAACGTATAAAAATGTCCAAACAAACCCCGAAAAATTCCAAAATTAAACACAACACTCATGTTGTTCTATGTTGACACTAGAAATTTTTTGAAAGCAATAAGAGGCACCGGATATCATTTCGTCCCAAAAGGTGGCACGTTCCCTACCAAAACCATCACGCTTATTGTGAGAAGCTTTGGCTTGTGAGAAACTTATACCCAAACCTGCCCCAGATGTGACAAAAAATTTAGCATGGCATGTTGATGCTGCTCCATGATAGCATGCCAAGTTTCATGAATTTCAGATGAGTTTTGGATTAACTAGAATTTAAAAACCATGTATCTCAATGTTTGCGGCCGAGTGACGGCGGCAGAGTGTTTGAAATGCATTCTCATTTCTTGCATAGGACCTAAGCATGCATTGAAGGACACATATTTTATTTTTCAACAAATTTATATGCACTCGAGCATGTGCATATAGTTCAAATTTGAATTATTCACATAAAATGCCTAGAAAACCCAGTTGATGTATGAAAATGTCCAAACAAATCCCGAAAATTCCAAAATCAACCAACACTCCTGTTGTTCTATGTTGACACTAGAAATTTTTTGAAAGCAATAAGAGGCAACGGATATCCTTTCGCCAGCAAAGGTGGCACTTTCCCTACCGAAACCATCACGCTTGTTGTGAGAAGCTCTGGTTTGTGAGAAGCTTATAGCCAAACCTGCCCCAAATGGGACCAAAAATGTACCACGGCATGTTGATGCCGCTCCGTGATAACATGCCAAGTTTCATGAATTTCAGACGAGTTTTGGATTTACTAGAATTTAAAAACCAGGTATCTCAATGTTTACGGCCGAGTGACGGTGCCCTGGTGTTTCAAATTCATTCCCATTTCTTGCATGGGACCTAAGCATGCACCGAAGGACACATATTTGATTTTTCCACCAATTTATATGCACTGGAGCATGTGCATGTAGTTCAAATTTGAATTATGCACCTAAAATGCCTAGAAAACCCAATTAATTTATAAAATTGTCCAAACGAACCCCGGAAAATTGCAAAATTAAACACAACACTACTGTTGTTCTATGTTGACACTAGAATTTTTTTGAAAGCAATAAGAGGCAACGGATATAGTTTCGTCCCCAAAGGTAGCACGTTCCCTACCGAAACCATCACGGTTGTTGTGAGAAGCTCTGGTTTGTGAGAAGCTTATACCCAAACCTGCCCCAAATCCGAAAAAAACATTTCCCATGGCATGTTTATGCCGCTCCATGATAGCATGCCAAGTTTCATGAATTTAAGACAAGTTAAGAATTTACTAGAATTTAAAAACCATGTATCTCAATGTTTGCGGACGGGTGACGGTGCCCTGGTGTTTGAAATTCATTCCCATTTCTTGCATGGGACCTAAGCATCCGCCGAAGGACACATATTTCATTTTTCAACCAATTTATATGCACTGGAGCATGTGCATGTAGTTCAAACTAGAATTATGCACATAAAATGCATAGAAAACCAAGTTAATGTATAAAAATGTCCAAACGAACCCCAAAAAATCCAGAATTAAACACAACACGCCTGTTGTTCTATGTTTACACTAGAATTTTTTTGAAAGCAATAACAGGCAACAGATATCGTTTCGTCCCCAAAGGTGGCACGTTCCCTACCGAACCATCACGCTTGTTGTGAGAAGCTTATACCCAAACCTGCCCCAAATGGGACAAAAAATTTACCACGACATGTTGATACCGCTCCATGATAGCATGCCAAGTTTCATGAATTTCAGACAAGTTTTGGATTTACTAGAATTTAAAAACCAGATATCTGAATGTTTGCGGTCGAGTGACGGTGGCAGGGTGTTTGAAATTCATTCCCATTTTTTGCATGGGACCTAAGCATGCACCGAAGGACACATATTTGATTTTTCAACCAATTTATATGCACCGGAGCATGTGCATGTAGTTCAAATTTGAATTATGCACATAAAATGCCTAGAAAACCATGTTAATGTATAAAACTGTCCAAACGAAGCCCAAAAATTCAAAAATTAAACACAACACTCCTGTTGTTCTATGTTGACACTAGAAATTTTTTGAAAGCAATAAGAGGCAACGGATATCATTTCGTCCTCAAAGGTGGCACGTTCCCTACCGAAACCATCACGCTTGTTGTGAGAAGCTCTGGTTTGTGAGAAGCTTATACCCAAACCTGCCCCAAATGGGACAAAAATTTACCACGGCATGTTGATGCCGCTCCATGATAGCATGCCAAGTTTCGTGAATTTCAGACGAGTTTTGGATTTACTAGAATTTAAAAACCAGGTATCTCAATGTTTGCGGCCGAGTGACGATGGCAGGGTGTTTGAAATTCATTCCCATTTCTTGCATGGGACCTAAGCATGCACCGAAGGACACAGATTTGATTTTTCAACCAATTTATATGCACTGGAGCATGTGCATGTAGTTCGAATTTGAATTATGCACATAAAATGCCTAGAAAACCCAGTTAATGTATAAAAATGTCCTAATGAATTGCGAAAAATTCCAAAATTAAACACAACACTCCTGTAGTTCTATGTTGACACTAGAAATTTTTTGAAAGCAACAAGAGGCAACAGATATCATTTCGTCCCCAAAGGTAGCACGTTCCCTACCAAAACCATCACGCTTGTTGTGAGAAGCTCTGGTTTGTGAGAAGCTTATACCCAAACCTGCCCCAAATAAGACAAAAACTTTACCACGGCATATTGATGCCACTCCATGAAAGCATGCCAAGTTTCATGAATTTCATACGAGTTTTGGATTTACTAGAATTTTAAAACCAGGTATCTCAATGTTTGCAGCCGAGTGACAGTGGCAGGGTGTTTGAAATTCATTCCCATTTCTTGCATGGGACTTAAGCATGCACCGAAGGACACAGATTTGGTTTTTCAACCAATTTATATGCACCGGAGCATGTGCATGTAGTTCAAATTTGAATTATGCACATAAAATGCCTAGAAAACCCTATTAATGTATAAAAATGTCCAAACGAACCCCAAAAAATTCCAAAATTAAACACAACACTCCTGTTGTTCTATGTTGACACTAGAAATTTTTGAAAGCAATAAGAGGCAACGGATATCGTTTCATCCCCAAAGGTGGCACGTCCCCTACCGAACCATCACGCTTGTTGTGAGAAGCTTATACCCAAACCTGCCCCAAATGGGACAAAAATTTTAAAACGACATGTTGATACCGCTCCATGATAGCATGCCAAGTTTCATGAATTTCAGACGAGTTTTGGATTTACTAGAATTTAAAAAT
The DNA here is from genome assembly GCF_018294505.1 of Triticum aestivum. Taxonomy (NCBI): domain Eukaryota; kingdom Viridiplantae; phylum Streptophyta; class Magnoliopsida; order Poales; family Poaceae; genus Triticum; species Triticum aestivum. The sequence continues at coordinate 202,698,555 of NC_057808.1, forward strand.
CAGGTATGTGAATGTTTGCGGCCGAGTGACGGTGGAGGGTGTTTCAAATTTATTCCCATTTTTTGCATGGAACCTAAGCATGCACCGAAGGACACATATTTTATTTTTCAACCAATTTATATGCACTGCAGCATGTGCATGTAGTTCAAATTTGAATTATGCACATAAAATGCCTAGAAAACCCAGTTAATGTATAAAAATGTCCAAATGAACCCCGAAAAATTCCAAAATTAAACACAACACTCTTGTTGTTCTATGTTGACACTAGAATTTATTTGAAAGCAATAAGAGGCAACGGATATCGTTTCGTCCCCAAAGGTGGCACGTTCCCAACCAAAACCATCACGCTTGTTGTGAGAAGCTTATACCCAAACCTGCCCCAAATCGGACAAATTTTTTACCACGACATGTTGATGCCGCTCCATGGTATCATGCCATGTTTCATGATTTTCAGATGAGTTTTGGATTTACTAGAATTTAAAAACCAGGTATCTCAATGTTTGCAGCCGAGTAATGGTACCCTGGTGTTTTACATTCATTCCAAATTCTTGAATGGGACCAAAGCATGCAACCAAGGACACATATTTGATTTTTCAACCAATTTATATGCACTGGAGCATGTGCATGTAGTTCAAATTTGAATTACGCACATAAAATTCCTAGAAAACCTAGTTAGTGTATAACAATGTCCAAACGAACCCCGAAAAATTCCAAAATTAAACACAACACTCTTATTGTTCTATGTTGACACTATAAAAGTTTTGAAAGCAATAAGAGGCAATGGATATCGTTTCGGCCCTAAAGGTGGCACGCTCCCTACTGAAACCATCACGCTTATTATGAGAAGCTCTGATTTGTGAGAAGCTTAGACCCAAACCTGCCGCTAATGAGACAAAAAATTTACCACGGCATGTTGATGCCGCTCCATGATAGCATGCCAAGTTTCATGAATTTCAGACGAGTTTTGGATTTACTAGAATTTAAAACCAGGCATCTCAATGTTTGCGGCCGAGTGACGGTGGTAGGGTGTTTGACATTCATTCCCATTTCTTGCATGGGACCTAAGCATGCAACCAAGGACACAAATTTGTTTTTTCAACCAATCTATATGCACTGAGCATGTGCATGTAGTTCAAGTTTGAATTATGCCTAGAAACCCAGTTAATGTATAAAAGTGTCCAAACGAACCCAGAAAAATTCCAAAATTAAAAACAACACTCCTGTTGTTCTATGTTGACACTAGAAATTTTTTGAAAGCAATAAGAGGCAACATATATCGTTTCGTACCCAAAGGTATCACGTTCCCTACCGAAACCATCACGCTTGTTGTGAGAAGCTCTGGTTTGTGTGAAGCTTATACCCAAACCTGCCCCAAATGGGACAAAAAAATTTACCACGGCATGTTCATGCCGCTCCATGATAGCATGCCAAGTTTCATGAATTTCAGACAAGTTTTTGATTTACTAGAATTAAAAAATAGGTATATCAATGTTTGCGGCTGAGTGACAGTGGCAGGGTGTTTGAAATTCATTCCTATTTTTTGCATGGGACCTCAGCATGCATCGAAGGACGCATATTTGATTTTTCAACCAATTTATATGCACTGGAGCATGTGCATGTAGTTGAATTATGCACATAAAATGCGTAGAAAACCATGTTAATGTATAAAAATGTCCAAACGAACCCCAAAAAATTCCAAAATTAAACACAACACTCCTGTTGTTCTATGTTGACACTAGAATTTTTTTGAAAGCAATAAGAGGCAACGGATATCATTTCGTCCTCAAAGGTGGCACGTTCCCTACCGAAACCATCACGCTTGTTGTGAGAAGCTCTGGTTTGTGAGAAGCTTATACCAAAACCTGCCCCGAATGGGACAAAAATTTACCACGGCATGTTGATGCCGCTCTATGATAGCATGCCAAGTTTCGTGAATTTCTGACGAGTTTTGGATTTACTAGAATTTAAAAACCAGGTATCTCAATGTTTGCGGCCGAGTGAGATGGCAGGGTGTTTGAAATTGATTCCCATTTCTTGCATGGGACCTAAGCATGCACCGAAGGACACATATTTGATTTTTCAACCAATTTATATGCACAGGAGCATGTGCATGTAGTTCGAATTTTAATTATGCACATAAAATGCCTAGAAAACCAAGCTAATGTATAAAAATGTCCAAATGAATCCCGAAAAATTCCAAAATTAAACACAACACTCCTGTAGTTCTATGTTGACACTAGAAAAATTTTGAAAACAATAAGAGGCAACGGATATCATTTCATCCCCAAAGGTAGCACGTTCCCTACCAAAACCATCACGCTTGTTGTGAGAAGCTCTGGTTTGTGAGAAGCTTATACCCAAACCTGCCCCAAATGGGACAACAAATTTTTCCACGGCATATTGATGCCGCTCCATGATAGCATGCCCAGTTTCATGAATTTCATACAAGTTTTGGATTTACTAGAATTTAAAAACCAGGTATCTCAATGTTTGCAGCCGAGTGACAGTGGCAGGGTGTTTGAAATTCATTCCCATTTCTTGCATGGGACTTAAGCATGCACCGAAGGACACATATTTGATTTTTCAACCAATTTATATGCACCGGAGCATGTGCATGTAGTTCAAATTTGAATTATGCACATAAAATGCCTAGAAAACCCTGTTAATGTATAAAAATGTCCAAACGAACCCCGAAAAATTCCAAAATTAAACACAACACTCCTGTTGTTCTATGTTGACACTAGAAAATTTTTGAAAGCAATAAGAGGCAACGGATATCGTTTCGTCCCCAAAGGTGGCACGTTCCCTACCGAACCATCACGCTTGTTGTGAGAAGCTTATACCCAAACCTGCCCCAAACGGGACAAAATTTTTACCACGACATGTTGATACCGCTCCATGATAGCATGCCAAGTTTCATGAATTTCACACAAGTTATGGATTTACTAGAATTTAAAAACCAGGTATCTGAATGTTCGCGGTCGAGTGACGGTGGCAGGGTGTTTCAAATTTATTCCCATTTTTTGCATGGAACCTAAGCATGCACCGAAGGACACATATTTGATTTTTCAAACAATTTATATGTACTAGAGCATGTGCATATAGTTCAAAATTGAATTATGCACATAAAATGCCTAGAAAACCCAGTTAATGTTTAAAAATGTCCAAATGAACCCGAAAAAATTCCAAAATTAAACACAACACTCCTGTTGTTCTATGTTGACACTAGAAATTTTTTGAAAGCAATAAGAGGCAACGGATATCGTTTCGTCCCCAAAGGTGGCACGTTCCCAACCAAAACCATCACGCTTGTTTCGAGAAGCTCTCGTTTGTGAGAAGCTTATACCCAAACCTGCCCCAAATGGGACAAGATTGTTACCACGGCATGTTGATGCCGCTCCATGATAGCATGCCAAGTTTCATGAATTTCAGATGAGTTTTGGGTTTACTAGAATTTAAAAACCAGGTATCTCAATGTTTCAGGCCGAGTAACGGTGCACTGGTGTTTGACATTCATTCCCAATTCTTGCATGGGACCAAAGCATGCAACCAAGGACACCTATTTGTTTTTTCAACCAATTTATATGCACTGGAGCATGTGCATGTAGTTCAAATTTGAATTATGCACATAAAATTCCTAGAAAACCTAGTTAGTGTATAACAATGTCCAAACGAACCCTGAAAAATTCCAAAATTAAACACAACACTCTTGTTGTTCTATGTTGGCACTATAAAAGTTTTGGAAGCAGTAAGAGGCAATGGATATCGTTTCGTCCCCAAAGGTGGCACGTTCCCTACTGAAACCATCACGCTTATTGTGAGAAGCTTAGACCCAAACCTGCCCCAAATGGGACAAAAGAATTACCACGGCATGTTGATGCTGCTCCATGATAGCATGCCAAGTTTCATGAATTTCATACGAGTTTTGGATTTACTAGAATTTAAAACCAGGCATCTCAATGTTTGCAGCCGAGTGACAGTGGCAGGGTGTTTGAAATTCATTCCCATTTCTTGCATGGGACTTAAGCATGCACCGAAGGACACAGATTTGGTTTTTCAACCAATTTATATGAACCGGAGCATGTGCATGTAGTTCAAATTTGAATTATGCACATAAAATGCCAAGAAAACCCTATTAATGTATAAAAATGTCCAAACGAACCCCAAAAAATTCCAAAATTAAACACAACACTCCTGTTGTTCTATGTTGACACTGGAAATTTTTGAAAGCAATAAGAGGCAACGGATAATGTTTCGTCCCCAAAGGTGGCACGTTCCCTACCGAACCATCACGCTTGTTGTGAGAAGCTTATACCCAAACCTGCCTCAAATGGGACAAAATTTTTCAAACGACATGTTGATACCGCTCCATGATAGCATACCAAGTTTCATGAATTTCAGACGAGTTTTGGATTTATTAGAATTTAAAAATCAGGTATCTGAATGTTTGCGGCCGAGTGACGGTGGAGGGTGTTCCAAATTTATTCCCATTTTTTGCATGGAACCTAAGCATGCACCGAAGGACACATATTTGATTTTTCAACCAATTTATATGCACTGGATCATGTGCATGTAGTTCAAATTTGAATTATGCACATAAAATGCCTAGAAAACCCAGTTAATGTATAAAAATGTCCAAATGAACCCCGAAAAATTCCAAAATTAAACACAACACTCTTGTTGTTCTATGTTGACACTAGAAATTTTTTGAAAGCAATAAGGGGCAACGGATATCGTTTCGTCCCCAAAGGTGGCACGTTCCCAAGCAAAACAATCACGCTTGTTGTGAGAAGCTCTCGTTTGTGAGAAGCTTATACCCAAACCTGCCCCAGCATGTTGATGCCGCTCCATGATAGCATGCCAAGTTTCATGAATTTCAGACGAGTCTTGGATTTACTAGAATTTAAAAACCAGGTATCTCAATGTTTGCGGCCGAGTAACGGTGCCCTGTTGTTTTACATTCATTCCAAATTCTTGCATGGGACTAAAGCATGCAACCAAGGACACATATTTGATTTTTCAACCAATTTATATGCACTGGAGCATGTGCATGTAGTTCAAATTGGAATTATGCACATAAAATTCCTAGAAAACCTAGTTAGTGTATAACAATGTCCAAACGAACCCCGAAAAATTCCAAAATTAAACACAACACTCTTGTTGTTCTATGTTGACACTATAAAAGTTTTGAAAGCAATAAGAGGCAATGGATATCGTTTCGGCCCTAAAGGTGGCACGTTCCCTACTGAAACCATCACGCTTATTATGAGAAGCTCTGATTTGTGAGAAGCTTAGACCCAAACCTGCCCCTAATGGGACAAAAAATTTACCACGGCATGTTGATGCCGCTCCATGATAGCATGCCAAGTTTCATGAATTTCAGACGAGTTTTGGATTTACTAGAATTTAAAACCAGGCATCTCAATGTTTGCGGCCGAGTGACGGTGGCAGGGTGTTTGACATTCATTCCCATTTCTTGCATGGGACCTAAGCATGCAACCAAGGACACAAATTTGTTTTTTCAACCAATCTATATGCACTGGAGCATGTGCATGTAGTTCAAATTTGAATTATGCACATAAAATGCCTAGAAACCCAGTTAATGTATAAAAGTGTCCAAACGAACCCAGAAAAATTCCAAAATTAAAAACAACACTCCTGTTGTTCTATGTTGACACTAGAAATTTTTTGAAAGCAATAAGAGGCAACATATATCGTTTCGTACCCAAAGGTATCACGTTCCCTACCGAAACCATCACGCTTGTTGTGAGAAGCTCTGGTTTGTGTGAAGCTTATACCCAAACCTGCCCCAAATGGGACAAAAACTTTACCACGGCATGTTGATGCCGCTCCATGATAGCATGCCAAGTTTCATGAATTTCAGACAAGTTTTTGATTTACTAGAATTAAAAAAACTAGGTATATCAATGTTTGCGGCCCAGTGACAGTGGCAGGGCGTTTGAAATTCATTCCCATTTTTTGCATGGGACCTCAGCATGCATCGAAGGACGCATATTTGATTTTTCAACCAATTTATATGCACAGGAGCATGTGCATGTAGTTGAATTATGCACATAAAATGCCTAGAAAACCATGTTAATGTATAAAAATGTCCAAACGAACCCCAAAAAATTCCAAAATTAAACACAACACTCCTGTTGTTCTATGTTGACACTAGAAATTTTTTGAAAGCAATAAGAGGCAACGGATATCATTTCCTCCTCAAAGGTGGCACGTTCCCTACCGAAACCGTCACGCTTGTTGTGAGAAGCTCTGGTTTGTGAGAAGCTTATACCAAAACCTGCCCCAAATGGGACAAAAACTTTACCACGGCATGTTGATGCCGCTCCATGATAGCATGCCAAGTTTCATGAATTTCAGACAAGTTTTTGATTTACTAGAATTAAAAAACTAGGTATATCAATGTTTGCGGCCCAGTGACAGTGGCAGGGCGTTTGAAATTCATTCCCATTTTTTGCATGGGACCTCAGCATGCATCGAAGGACGCATATTTGATTTTTCAACCAATTTATATGCACAGGAGCATGTGCATGTAGTTGAATTATGCACATAAAATGCCTAGAAAACCATGTTACTGTATAAAAATGTCCAAACGAACCCCAAAAAATTCCAAAATTAAACACAACACTCCTGTTGTTCTATGTTGACACTAGAAATTTTTTGAAAGCAATAAGAGGCAACGGATATCATTTCGTCCTCAAAGGTGGCACGTTCCCTACCGAAACCGTCACGCTTGTTGTGAGAAGCTCTGGTTTGTGAGAAGCTTATACCAAAACCTGCCCCAAATGGGACAAAAATTTACCACGGCATGTTGATGCCGCTCTATGATAGCATGCCCTGTTTCGTGAATTTCAGACGAGTTTTGGATTTACTAGAATTTAAAAACCAGGTATCTCAATGTTTGCGGTGAGATGGCAGGGTGTTTGAAATTGATTCCCATTTCTTGCACGGGACCTAAGCATGCACCGAAGGACACATATTTGATTTTTCAACCAATTTATATGCACAGGAGCATGTGCATGTAGTTCGAATTTTAATTATGCACATAAAATGCCTAGAAAACCAAGTTAATGTATAAAAATGTCCAAATGAATCCCGAAAAATTCCAAAATTAAACACAACACTCCTGTAGTTCTATGTTGACACTAGAAAATTTTTTAAAGCAATAAGAGGCAACGGATATCGTTTCGTCCCCAAAGGTAGCACGTTCCCTACCAAAACCATCACGCTTGTTGTGAGAAGCTCTGGTTTGTGAGAAGCTTATACCCAAACCTGCCCCAAATGGGACAAAACATTTACCACGGCATATTGATGCCGCTCCATGATAGCATGCCCAGTTTCATGAATTTCATACGAGTTTTGGATTTACTAGAATTTAAAAACCAGGTATCTCAATGTTTGCAGCCGAGTGACAATGGCAGGGTGTTTGAAATTCATTCCCATTTCTTGCATGGGACTTAAGCATGCACCGAAGGACACATATTTGATTTTTCAACAAATTTATATGCACCGGAGCATGTGCATGTAGTTCAAATTTGAATTATGCACATAAAATGCCTAGAAAACCCTGTTAATGTATAAAAATGTCAAAACGAACCCCGAAAAATTCCAAAATTAAACACAACACTCCTGTTGTTCTATGTTGACACTAGAAAATTTTTGAAAGCAATAAGAGGCAACGGATATCGTTTCGTCCCCAAAGGTGGCACGTTCCCTACCGAACCATCACGCTTGTTGTGAGAAGCTTATACCCAAACCTGCCCCAAACGGGACAAATTTTTTACCACGACATGTTGATACCGCTCCATGATAGCATGCCAAGTTTCATGAATTTCAGACAAGTTTTGGATTTACTAGAATTTAAAAACCAGGTATCTAAATGTTTGCGGTCGAGTGACGGTGGTAGGGTGTTTCAAATTTATTCCCATTTTTTGCATGGAACCTAAGCATGCACCGAAGGACACATATTTGATTTTTCAACCAATTTATATGCACTAGAGCATGTGCATATAGTTCAAATTTGAATTATGCACATAAAATGGCTAGAAAACCCAGTTAATGTTTAAAAATGTCCAAATGAACCCGAAAAAATTCCAAAATTAAACACAACACTCCTGTTGTTCTATGTTGACACTAGAAAATTTTCTAAAGCAATAAGAGGCAACGGATATCGTTTCGTCCCCAAAGGTGGCACGTTCCCAACCAAAACCATCACGCTTGTTGCGAGAAGCTCTCGTTTGTGAGAAGCTTATACCCAAACCTGCCCCAAATGGGACAAGATTGTTACCACGGCATGTTGATGCCGCTCCATGATAGCATGCCAAGTTTCATGAATTTCAAACGAGTTTTGGGTTTACTAGAATTTAAAAACCAGGTATCTCAATGTTTGCGGCCGAGTAACGGTGCCCTGGTGTTTGACATTCATTCCCAATTCTTGCATGGGACCAAAGCATGCAACCAAGGACACCTATTTGTTTTTTCAACCAATTTATATGCACTGGAGCATGTGCATGTAGTTCAAATTTGAATTATGCACATAAAATTCCTAGAAAACCTAGTTAGTGTATAACAATGTCCAAACGAACCCTGAAAAATTCCAAAATTAAACACAACACTCTTGTTGTTCTATGTTGGCACTATAAAAGTTTTGGAAGCAGTAAGAGGCAATGGATATCGTTTCGTCCCCAAAGGTGGCACGTTCCCTACTGAAACCATCACGCTTATTGTGAGAAGCTTAGACCCAAACCTGCCCCAAATGGGACAAAAGAATTACCACGGCATGTTGATGCTGCTCCATGATAGCATGCCAAGTTTCATGAATTTCAGATGAGTTTTGGATTTACTAGAATTTAAAACCAGGCATCTCAATGTTTGCGGCCGAGTGACGGTGGCAGGGTGTTTGACATTCATTCCCATTTCTTGCATGGGACCTAAGCATGCAACCAAGGACACAAATTTGTTTTTTCAACCAATCTATATGCACTGGAGCATGTGCATGTAGTTCAAATTTGAATTATGCACATAAAATGCCTAGAAACCCCAGTTAATGTATAAAAGTGTCCAAACAAACCCAGAAAAATTCCAAAATTAAAACAACACTCCTGTTGTTCTATGTTGACACTAGAAATTTTTTGAAAGCAATAAGAGGCAACAGATATCGTTTCGTACCCAAAGGTATCACGTGCCCTACCGAAACCATCACGCTTGTTGTGAGAAGCTCTGGTTTGTGAGAAGCTTATACCCAAACCTGCCCCAAATGGGACAAAAAATTTACCACGGCATGTTGATGCCGCTCCATGATAGCATGCCAAGTTTCATGAATTTCAGATGATTTTTTGATTTACTAGAATTAAAAAACCAGGTATCTCAATGTTTGCGGCCGAGTGACGGTGGCAGGGTGTTTGACATTCATTCCCATTTCTTGCATGGGGCCTAAGCATGCAACCAAGGACACATATTTATTTTTTCCAACCGGTTTATATGCACTGGAGCATGTGCATGTAGTTCAAATTTGAATTATGCACCTGAAATGCCTACAAAACCAAGTTAATGTATAAAAACGTCCAAACGAACCCTTAATAATTCTGATTTTTTTTGACGACACACCTATAGTTGCATGTTCACTACAGATAAAAGTTCTAGCAATTCAAGCACCATTCTTTGCAACTGTGACCCCATTATGTAATTCAAATCAAGACGAAAAATCAAGTAGATCACACACAGTTTATTATCACCAACCGTGTGAGATGCAGCACAAAATATCTTGGAGCACCGTCGGAGTGTCAAGCACACTAGCCCGCTCCTCAAATATCATTTCACTGTTCAATCATTGCCGGTAAAAGATGGGGACGTGGACCCGCGTGGTGAGGGAAACTTCGGCGGTCCACTCCGGCGAGTGCACGGCCGCAGCAGCCAGGCGCGTGCTAACAAGCTTTGTTAGGGCGATCGCAATCTGTGTCCGAGTGGCCAAGGCAGCCCAAACGGCCGCTGTTGCTTCTCAGGCGGCGGCGGCAACATCTGCCTCGAGGATAGCAACTGGCGAGAGTGGCACAATAGCTGTGTGTTCCGCAGGGGCGGCCTTAGCCCTGATGGAGGCCGCCCACAACCATGTCGAGGCCATCCACGCCCAACTCATGGTGGTCACCGCACAAATCGAACGAAGCTTCTCCGACAACGGTCAGCAACCCACGGACGAAGAGTTGGCAATCGCCAAGAGCGTTCGAGCAGCCGTCTGTTCCTGCGCGGCATACCTTGCCATGATGGAGCGCGCCAAAGCCCAGACCACGGCCGCCCACGCCCAGCTCGAGGCGGCCTATTCCGAAGATATGGAGGACCCAGATGGCGAGATGCTTGCCGAGTATGGTGCGATTGATGCCATGGAGCCCCTTCCCTAGGAGACCGTCAGGCGCGAGCTGGACATGGAGGCGGCGGCGGAGATTGACGAGCACCAGCAGTAGTAGTACTCTTTGTTTTGTTGAGTGCCGATCTTTAATTTGTTAGAGTAATGTTTAGGTCAGCTAGCTCTGTTTAATTGCTGAACTTGCTCGATTAAGAAGTGTGGGTGTGCTGTAGTCTCCTTTGTGTACCCAAATTATGCAATGACGTGGATGACCACTGTAACCAGGGAAATTCGAACCAAAATTTTTGACGTTCAAACTCATCACACACGGGTTAAGCTATTTGAATCGTTTGTGATGTTCACATATCATACACAGTTCTGAATAAGGGACCGTGTCTGATGACACTTTGCGCGCTAGTTTTTTCACCGAAGCGATTCAAAATTTTCGGCTTCCGTGAAATATCTACCTCCCCGCTTCCTTCCTCTTACCAAAAGCCGCATTTCCCCTGTTTCCGCCTTCCTTTCCAAGTTGAAGCCTTCACTCCTTGCTTGTAGTGCCGCCTCCTCACCGGTGACCCTCCTTCACGCTGCTCGGCCTCGTCTATCTAGGCAGGTAATCCACACCCGACCCCCATCCTCCTCCTCCTTCCACATCCCTCATGCCCCGACCGCTGGCGCGACACCTTCCACCCAAATCACCGACCCCTCCACCAAATAAGCGCCGCCCTAAGCCATGGTGCGCGGAGTATAGCTAGGATCTCAAGGAGCATTTGGCAGCGGAGAAGCAAATCGCGGCCGCACGCGCGGATGAGGTCGCGATGGCTGCCATTCGTGTTGACCCCCAGATCTTGGAGGAGCACCTCGCCGTCAAAGCCACCGTCGACGCCTCGCTCACCGATGATGTGACGCGGTTGGCTGTTTGGTTCAATTCTGCAATGCGATGTTCAATTTTTGAGGGTGCATTCTGTTATTGTATACCATGTGAGAAATAAATCATATTTGGCTTTACTAAATACATGAGAAGAAAATGCAATTGCTATATTTCCAAGTTGTTATGCATGCTTGGTTTGGTTACCTATCTGATCTTCTATTAGGAGTATGTTATATTGTGCAATGTGGTGCTCAGTTAACGTTTGGTTCATTTGTTGTGGTGTTTAGTCAACTGTTTGGTTCAATTCTGCAATGCGATGTGTTTAATTGTTGTGGGTGCATTCTGTTATTGTATACCATGTGAGGAATAAATTGAATTTGGCTGTACTAAATACATGAGAAAAAAATACAATTGCTATATTTCCAAGTTGTTAAGCATGCTTGGTTTGGTTAACTGTCTGATCTTCTACTAGGAGTATGTTATATTATGCAATGTGGTGCTCAGTTAATGTTTGGTTCATTTGTTGTGGTGTTTAGTTGACTGCTTGGTTCAATTCTGCAATGCGATGTCCAATTGTCGTGGGTAGAATTTTGTATTGTTGTGCATGTGAGGAATAAATCGAATTTGGCTGCACTTAATACATGAGAAACATATATAAGTGCTATATTTCCTAGTTCTTAATCATGCTTGGTTTGGATAAATGGGTTTTCCATGTGGCTTGAATTAATCTGATGAATCTGCAATGTGCTTATTTTTCATCAACATATTTTTTTGATAGCATGCGAACCCTCACTTAACGTGATGACTAACTACCTTATATGTGTTGTAAGGAAACAATGGGAAGCACTGGGGTTTACAATCGAGGTTTGCACATGCATAGTCCTTTGTCTAATAGCGCATTATTGTGCAATTGCATGAACCATTCTAATATTTAGGGTTTTAACAATTTGGTCTTGCACATGTAGGTCCTGCTGTCAGAGGTTTTGACCCACTGTTCGACCCTTTTTGCATATGGGGAAATGAGTTGTCCATGAATATCAGTCAAGTCAAGAAACTCAGAAATATTGTTAGGATAAAGAAATTAGCGACAAAAACAACAAGATCTTTGTCTGCACAATGAAGAAGACATCAGTTCACTACAGGATGGTACTAACTATTATACCTTGCCTTTTTTATTCCTTTGCCCCATTTCCAATATAGAGAAGATATTTATGCACATCCTTGTTTTCAGGCCTTTCCAAAGCAGTTCAATGATGATTACCTCTCAATCCACCTGTATGGTCAGGAGGCGAGGAAGGTATTCATACAACACCCACGGTTCAATATTGAAGTGTTCCTGAAGAGGACGAAGGATGGACGGTCAATCATTCACATGCACTGGCCTAAAGTTGCAAAGACCTTCGACATCAATGAAGGCTCAATATTCGCCTTCTGCTTCAGCAGTTTTCCAGATGAGATACATCTGTCTATGTACCATCTATGATGCTAATTTCGAAAGGTTATAGATGTTGCGTGTGAAACTTGGTGCTGGTGCAGTTGTGTAATGGGGTAGCTGAGTGCTGAAGCTATATGATGTTGTACTCTGATGTATTTCAATTATGAAAATGAAATATATTGTGTGCTTAATATGAAATGTCAATTAGATTAAGAAATGGATTATTAATAATAGGATAATTAGCCTGCTAATTGTTTTTTCTATTGCAAATGGTTATTGCGAAAACACCGTGTGTGATGCATTCAATAGCGCACACAGTTTCTAGGAATAAAGCGAGTTAGATTAATGAATAATCACACATGGCATCCTCTTGAAAACTGTTTGCATTAGGTCACCTAGCGCAAATGTTTACCACATAAAAACTATGTATGATGGACAGCCATTGCCACACAGTTTCTTCTATGCACCGTGTGTGATGCATTCAATAACGCAAACGATAAAATTGCTAATACCGTGTGCAATGGAAAGGATATCACAAACGATTTAACCGGAAAAATTGTGTGTGATGTACCTGCGGACAAAAACATTTTTCTTGGAGCGACTGTGTGGGATGTATATACGAACGGAAACGTTTAGCGGGGACTGACTGTGTGGGATGTACTTACGACCGGAAATGATTTTGCCTGTATAATTGTATTTTTTGAGCACTACTGTACGTATAACCGTATTCGGTCGCTCGCCGGTCGCACACGACCTCATTTTTCTGAGCATGTGTGCCAGGAGGGCATATCCCCGACGGTTTCTGGGTCGTGTGGGAATGACCCCCCCTGTCTCCCACACTCATTAAGCGACGGTTCCAAATGCCGTCGCAGAAAGGGGTTAAGAACAGTTTGTATGGCACCTCGTTGTACTAGTGATTAAGCAGAGGATGCATGTTTACTTCTCAATATACATAAAATAAATGAAGCACATGCCATTCAATTCATTCATAAGTTTTATCTAAGGATATAAGTGAAGCACAAGAGTAAACAATAAACTGCACCAAAAGATATAAGTGAAGACCAAAAGTAGCTAAATAGGTAGCTATGACTCTCTCCAAATCAAAATTTTCAGATCTAAAGATTGTATGAAAACATATATTATGTGAAGAATAAAAACATAGCTCGAAGTGAGACATACTGATAGTTTTGAAGAAGAAAGAGGAGATGCAATCCGGGGCATCTCCAAGTTTAGACGTTTGAGTCATCCTTAGAAATTGCCTTGGGTGCCTTGAGCATCCCCAATCTTAGGGTCTTGCCACTCCTTATTCTCCTCATATCGATATCTCACACAAAGCTTGAAAACTCCATTCACACAAAACTTAACGAAACCATGTGAGATATATTAGTATAGTAAAAATAGATCATTCACTTGGGTACTGCCAAGACAAGATTCATAATTTTTCCCATATTATTCCTACTACATTCTATCTTTTCCACAATTTATATCCCCGAATATAAGTTACATAAACTCCAAAACAAGCAAACAAAAAAATAGACAGAATCTGTCAAAAATAGAACAACATGTATAGAAGCAAGTAATTAAAAGTGATCAAAACAATGTCTCAATTAGAAACATGGCTTAGGGTTCATATGTTCACTAGTGCAATCCCTCAACATTATTAACATAATTGAATCACATGATAGTCCCTCAGAGTGCGACAAATAATCACTCCAATGTCTCTATTCCTATCGGAGAAAATATAATGAAATTGCGTAGGTAGGAAACCCACCTCAAAGTCGTCTTTCCAATCAATCTATTAAGCCACCTCACAGTATCACAAATAGCCCTAGATATCATACTAAGACAACACAAAATGAAACATATCAATTAACCTTTATGTTACCTGGAGTTGGGGAACGTAGTATTTCAAAAAAATTTCCTACGATCATGGAAGATCTATCTAGGAGAAGCATAGCAGTGAGTGGGGAGAGTGTGTCCACGTACCCTGTAGACCGAAAGCGGAAGCGTTAAGTAACGCGGTTGATGTAGTCGAACGTCTTCGCGATCCAACCGATCAAGTACCGAACGCACAGCACCTCCGCGATCTGCACACGTTCAGCTCGGTGACGTCCCACGAACTATAGATCCAGCTGAGGCCGAGGGAGAGTTTCGTCAGCACTACGGCGTGGTGACGGTGATGATGAAGTTACCGACGCAGGGCTTCGCCTAAGCACTACGACAATCTGACCGAGGTGGAAATCCGTGGAAGGGGGCACCACACACGGCTAAAATCAACTTGTGTGTCTATGGGGTGCCCCCCTCCCCTGTATATAAAGGAGGGGAGGAGGGGGCCGGCCGGCCCTCATGGTGCGCCCCAAGGGGGATTCCTACTCCTACTTGGAGTAGGTTTCCCCCCTTTCCTAGTCCTAATAGGAGGGGGAAGGAAGGGGAAGAGGAGAGGAAGGAAAGTGGGGCCGACCCCCTTCCCAATTCGGATTGGGCTTGGGGGGCATGCCCCCACCTCTTGGCCGCCTCCTCTCTCTCCCACTAAAGCCGCTGTAGGCCCATTTAGCCCCCGGGGGGTTCCGTAACCCCCCGGTACTCCAGTATATGCCCGAACTCATCCGAAACCTTTCTGGTGTCGAAACATAACCTTCCAGTATATCAATCTTCATGTCTCGACCATTTAGAGACTCCTCGTCATGTCCGTGATCACATCCGGGACTCCGAACTACCTTCGGTACATCAAAACACATAAACTCATAATACCGATCGTCATCGAACGTTAAGCGTGCGGACCCTACGGGTTCGAGAACTATGTAGACATGACCGAGACTCACTTCCGGTAAATAACCAATAGCAGAACCTGGATGCTCATATTGGTTCCTACATATTCTACGAAGATCTTTATCGGTCAAACCACATAACTAACATGCGTTGTTCCCTTTGTCATCGGTATGTTAATTACCCGAGATTCGATCGTCGGTATCGTCATACCTAGTTCAATCTCGTTACCGGCAAGTCTCTTTACTCGTTCTGTAATGCATCATCCCGCAACTAACTCATTAGTCACATTGCTTGCAAGGCTTATAGTGATGTGCATTACCGAGAGGGCCTAGAGATACCTCTCCGATACACAGAGTGACAAATCCTAATCTCCATCTATGCCAACCCAACAAACACCTTCGGAGACACCTGTAGAGCATCTTCATAATCACCCAGTTACGTTGTGACGTTTGATAGCACACAAGGTGTTCCTCCGGTATTCGGGAGTTGCATATTCTCATAGTCAGAGGAACATGTATAAGTCATGAAGAAAGCAATAGCAATAAAACTCAACGATCATAATGCTAAGCTAACGGATGGGTCTTGTCCATCACATCATTCTCTAATGATGTGATCCCGTTCATCAAATGACAACACATGTCTATGGTCAGGAAACATAACCATCTTTGATTAACGAGCTAGTCAAGTAGAGGCATACTAGGGACACTTTGTTTTGTCTATGTATTCACACATGTACTAAGTTTCTAGTTAATACAATTCTAGCATGAATAATAAACATTTATCATGATATAAGGAAATATAAATAACAACTTTATTATTGCCTCTAGGGCATATTTCCTTCAGTCTCCCACTTGCACTAGAGTCAATAATCTAGTTCACATCATCATGTGATTTAACACCAATAGTTCACATCTTTATGTGATTAGTTCACATCTCCATGTGACTAACACCCAAAGGGTTTACTAGAGTCAATAATCTAGTTCGCATTGCTATGTGATTAACACCCAAAGAATGATCATGTTTTGATTGTGAGAGAAGTTTAGTCAACGGGTCTGCCACATTCAGAGCCGTATGTATTTTGCAAATTTTCTATGTCTACAATGCTCTCGATGGAGCTACTCTAGCTAATCGCTCCCACTTTCAATATGTATCCAGATTGAGACTTAGAGTCATCCGGATCAGTGTCAAAGCTTGCATCGACATAACTCTTTACGACGAACTTTTTATCACTTCCATAACCCAGAAACATGTCCTTATTCCACTAAGGATAATTATGACCGTTGTCGAGTGATCCACTCCTGGATCACTATTGTACCCTTTTGCCAAACTCATGGTGAGGTGCACAATAGGTCTGGTACACAGCATAGCATACTTTATAGAACCTATGACTGAGGCATAGGGAATGACTTTTCATTCTCTTTCTATTTGCTGTCGTGGTCGGGTGTTGAGTCTTTACTCAACTTCACACCTTACAACTCAGGCAAGAACTCCTTCTTTGACTGATCCATTTTGAACTACTTCAAAAATCTTGTCAAGGTATGTACTCATTGAAAAACTTATCAAGCGTCTTGATCTATCTCTATAGATCTTGATGCTCAATATGTAAGCAACTTCACCGAGGTTTTTCTTTGAAAAAACTCCTTTCAAACACTCCTTTATGATTTCCAGAAAATTCAACATCATTCCCGATCAACAATATGTCATTTACATATACTTATCAGAAAGGTTGTAGTGCTCCCACTCACTTTCTTGTAAATACAGGATTCACCGCAAGTCTGTATAAAACCATATGCTTTGATCAACTTATCAAAGCGTATATTCCAACTCTGAGATGCTTGCACCAGTCCATAGATGGATCGCTGGAGCTTGCACATTTTGTTAGCACCTTTAGGATTGACAAAACCTTCTGGTTGTATCATATACAACTCTTCTTTAAGAAATCCATTAAGCAATGCAGTTTGGACATCCATTTGTCGGATTTCATAAAATGGCAATTGCTAACATGATTCGGACAGACTTAAGCATCGCTATGAGTGAGAAAATCTCATCGTAGTCAACACCTTGAACTTGTCGAAAATCCTTTTTGCGACAATTCGAGCTTTGTAGATAGTAACACTACCATCAACGTTCGTCTTCCTCTTGAAGATCCATTTAATCTCAATGGCTCGCCGATCATTGGGCAAGTCAACCAAAGTCCATACTTTGTTCTCATACATGGATCCCATCTCAGATTTCATGGCCTTAAGCCATTTCACGGAATCTGGGCTCATCATCGTTTCCTCATAGTTCGTAGGTTCGTCATGGTCAAGTAACATGACCTCCAGAACAAGATTATCGTACCACTCTGGTGCGGACCTACTCTGGTTGACCTACGAGGTTCGGTAGTAACTTGATCTGAAGTTTCATGATCATCATCATTAGCTTCCTCACTAATTGGTGTAGGAATCACTGGAACTGATTTCTGTAATGAACTAATTTCCAATTCGGGAGAAGGTACAATTACCTCATCAAGTTCTACTTCCTCCCACTCACTTCTTTCGAGAGAAACTCCTTCTCTAGAAAGGATCCATTCTTAGCAACGAATATCTTGCCTTCGGATCTGTGGTAGAAGGTGTACCCAAAAGTTTCTATTGGGTATCCTATGAAGACACATTTCTCTGATTTGGGTTCGAGCTTATCAGGTTGAAGCTTTTTCACATAAGCATCGCAGCCCCAAACTTTAAGAAACGACAGCTTAGGTTTCTTGCTGAACCACAGTTCATA
Organism: Triticum aestivum; assembly: GCF_018294505.1. Taxonomy (NCBI): domain Eukaryota; kingdom Viridiplantae; phylum Streptophyta; class Magnoliopsida; order Poales; family Poaceae; genus Triticum; species Triticum aestivum. The sequence goes on from NC_057808.1 coordinate 202,716,753, forward strand.
CGGTGTCGTCTCAACGGATTTAGATGGTGCCCTATTTAACTTGAATGCAACTGTGTCTAATGCATAACCCCAAACAATAGTGGTAAATCGGTAAGAGACATCATAGATCGGACTATATCCAATAAAGTACGGTTATGACGTTCGGACAAACCATTACGCTGTGGTGTTCCAGGTGGCGTGAGTTGTGAAACTATTCCACATTGTTTTAAATGAAGGCCAAACTCATAACTCAAATATTCGCCTCTGTGATCAGATCGTAGAAACTTTATTTTCTTGTTACGGTGATTCTCCACTTCACTCTGAAATCCGTTGAACTTTTCAAACGTTTCAGACTTGTGTTTCATTAAGTACATATACTCATATCCACTCAAATCATCTGTGAAGGTCAGAAAATAACGATACCCGCCGCGAGCCTCAACACTCATCGGACTGTATACATCAGTATGTATTATTTCCAATAAGTCAGTGGCTTGCTCCATTGTTCCGGATGACGGAGTCTTAGTCATCTTGCCCATGGGGCATGGTTCGCAAGCATCAAGTGATTCATAATCAAGTGATTCCAAAAGCCCATCAGCATGGAGTTTCTTCATGCGCTTTACACCAATATGACCTAAACAGTAGTGCCACAAATAAGTTGCACTATCATTATAAACTTATATCTTTTGGCATCACTATTATGTGTATCATGGTGATCGAGATTTAGTAAACCATTTACATTGGATGTAAGACCATGGAAGGTTTTATTCATGTAAACAGAACAACAATTATTCCCTGACTTAAATGAATAACCGTATCGCAATAAATATGATCCAATCATATTTATGCTCAACGCAAACACCAAATAACATTTATTTAGTTCCAATACTAATCCCGAAGGAAAAAGGGAGTGTGCGATGGTGATCTTATCAACCTTGGAATCACTTCCAACACACATCATCACCTCGCCCTTAACTAGTCTCTGTTTATTTTTGCAACTCCCGTTTCGAGTTACTACTCTTAGCAACTGAACCAATATTAAATACCGAGGGGTTGCTATAAACACTAAAGTACACATCAATAACATGTATATCAAATATACCTTTGTTCACTTTGCCATCCTTCTTATCCGCCAAGTATCTAGGGCAGTTCCACTTCCAGTGACCATTTCCATTGCAGTAGAAGCACTCAGTTTCAGGCTTGGGTCTAGCTTTGGGCTTCTTCATGGGAGTGGCAACTTGCTTGCCATTCTTCTTGATGTTCCCTTTCATTCCCTTGCCCTTTTACTTGAAACAAGTGGTCTTGTCAACCATCAACACTTGATGCTTTTCTTGATTTCTACCTTCGCTGATTTCAGCATCGCGAAGAGCTTGGAATTACTTTTGTCATCCCTTGCATATTATAGTTCATCACTAAGTTCTAGTAACTTGGTGATAGTGACTAGAGAACTTTGTCAATTACTATCTTATCTGGAAGACTAACTCCCACTTGATTAAAGCAATTGTAGTACCCAGACAATCTGAGCACATCCTCACTGGTTGAGCTATTCTCCTCCATCTTGTAGGCAAAGTACTGTCAGAGATCTCATACCTCTTGACACGGGCATGAGTGTGAAATACCAATTTCAACTCTTAGAACATCTTATATGCTCTGTGGTGTTCAAAACGTTTTTGAAGTCCCGGTTCTAAGCCGTAAAGCATGGTGCACTAAACTATTAAGTAGTCATCATACCGAGCTTTGTCAAACGTTCATAACGTCTGCATTTGCTCCTGCATTAGTTCTGTCACCTAGCAGTGCATCAAGGACATAATTGTTCTGTGCAGCAATGAGGATAACCCTCAGATCACGGACCTAGTCCGCATCATTGCTACTATCAACTTTCAACTTAGTTTTCTCTAGGAACATATCATAAATAAAACGTGGAAGCTATACGCGAGCAATTGATCTACAACATAGATATGCAAATACTATCAAGTACTAAGTTGATGATAAATTAAAGTTCAATTAATCATATTACTTAAGAACTCCCACTTAGATAGACATCCCTCTAATCATCTAAGTGATCACGTGATCCATATCAACTAAACCATGTCCGATCATCACGTGAGATGGAGTAGTTTTCAATGGTGAACATCACTATGTTGATCATATCTACTATATGATTCACGCTCGACCTTTCGGTCTCAGTGTTCCGAGGCCATATCTGCATATGCTAGGCTCGTCAAGTTTAACCCGAGTATTCTACGTGTGCAAAACTGGCTTGCACCCGTTGTATGTGAACGTGGAGCTTATCACACCCGATCATCACGTGATGTCTCGGCACGACGAACTATCGCAACGGTGCATACTCAGGGAGAACACTTATACCTTGAAATTTAGTGAGAGATCATCTTATAATGCTACCGCCGAACTAAGCAAAATAAGATGCATAAAGGATAAACATCACATGCAATCAATATAAGTGATATGATATGGCCATCATCATCTTGTGCCTTTGATCTCCATCTCCAAAGCACCGTCATGATCACCATCAACACCGGCTTGACACCTTGATCTCCATCGAAGCATCGTTGTCGTCTCTCCAACTATTGCTTCTACGACTATCGCTACCGCTTAGTGATAAAGTAAAGCAATTACATGGCGATTGCATTTCATACAATAAAGCGACAACTATATGGCTCCTGCCAGTTGCCGATAACTGTGTTACAAAACATGGTCATCTCATACAACAATTTATATAATCACGTCTTGACCATATCACATCAGAACATGCCTTGCAAAAACAAGTTAGACATCCTCTACTTTGTTGTTGCAAGTTTTACGTGGCTGCTACGGGCTTAGCAAGAACCGTTCTTACGTACGCATCAAAACCAGAACGATTTTTCGTCAAGTTTGCTGTTTAAACCTTCAACAAGGACCGGGTGTAGTCACACTCGATTCAAGTAAAGTTGGAGAAACAGACACCCACTAGCCACCTGTGTGCGAAGCACGTCGGTAGAACCAGTCTCGCGTAAGCGTACGCGTAATGTTGGTCTGAGCCGCTTCATCCAAGAATACCGCCAAATCAAAGTATGACATGCTGGTAAGCAGTATGTCTATTATCGCCCACAACTCTTTGTGTTCTACTCGTGCATATAACATCTACGCATAGACCTGACTCGGATGCCACTGTTGGGGAACGTAGTATTTCAAAAAAATTGCCTATGATCGTGCAAGATCTATCTAGGAGAAGCATAGCAACGAGCGGGGAGAGTGTGTCCACATACCCTCATAGACCGAAAGCGGAAGCGTTAAGTAACGCGGTTGATGTAGTCGAACGTCTTCGCGATCCAACCGATCAAGTACCGAACGCACGACACCTCCACGATTTGCACACGTTCAGCTCGGTGACGTCCCACCAACTATAGATCCAGCTAAGGCCGAGGGAGAGTTTCGCTAGCACGACGGCATGGTGACGGTGATGATGAAGTTACCGACGCAGGGCTTCGCCTAAGCACTACGACAATATGACCGAGGTGGAAATCTGTGGAGGGGGGCACCGCACACGGCTAAAATCAACTTGTGTGTCTATGGGGTGCCCCCTCCCCCGTATATAAAGGAGGCGAGGAGGGGGCCGACCAGCCCTCATGGTGCGCCCCAAGGGGGGATTCCTACTCCTACTAGGGGTAGGTTTCCCCCCTTTCCTAGTCCTAATAGGAGGGGGGAGGAAGGGGAAGAGGAGAGGAAGGAAAGCGGGGTCGGCCCCCTTCCCAATTCGGATTGGGCTTGGGGGGGGGCGCCCCCACCTCTTGGCCGCCTCCTCTCTCTCCCACTAAAGCCCATGTAGGCCCATTTAGCCTCCGAGGGGTTCCGGTAACCCCCCGGTACTCCGGTATATGCCCGAACTCATCCGAAACCTTTCCGGTGTCCAAACATAACCTTCCAATATATCAATCTTCATGTCTCGACCATTTCGAGGCTCCTCGTCATGTCCGTGATCACATTCGGGACTCCGAACTACCTTCGGTACATCAAAACACATAAACTCATAATACCGGTCTTCATCGAACGTTAAGCGTGCGGACCCTACGGGTTCGAGAACTATGTAGACATGACCGAGACTCACTTCCGGTCAATAACCAATAGCGGAACATGGATGCTCATATTGGTTCCTACATATTCTACAAAGATCTTTATCGGTCAAACCGCATAACAACATACATTGTTCCCTTTGTCATCGGTATGTTACTTGCCCGAGATTCGATCGTCGGTATCATCATACCTAGTTCAATCTCGTTACTGGCAAGTCTCTTTACTCGTTCTGTAATGCATCATCCCGCAACTAACTCATTAGTCACATTGCTTTCAAGGCTTATAGTGATGTGCATTACCGAGGGGGCCCAGAGATATCTCTCCGATACACGGAGTGACAAATCCTAATCTCCATCTATGTCAACCCAACAAACACCTTCGGGGACATCTGTAGAGCATCTTTATAATCACCCAGTTACGTTGTGACGTTTGATAGCACACAAGGTGTTCCTCCGGTATTCGGGAGTTGCATAATCTCATAGTCAGAGGAACATGTATAAGTCATGAAGAAAGCAATAGCAATAAAACTCAACGATCATAATGTTAAGCTAACGGATGGGTCTTGTCTATCACATCATTCTCTAATGATGTGATCCCGTTCATCAAATGACAACACATGTCTATGGTTAGGAAACATAAACATCTTTGATTAACGAGCTAGTCAAGTAGAGGCATACTAGGGACACTCTGTTTTGTCTATGTATTCACACATGTACTAAGTTTCCAGTTAATACAATTCTAGCATGAATAATAAACATTTATCTTGATATAAGGAAATATAAATAACAACTTTATTATTGCCTCTAGGGCATATTTCCTTCACCTGGAACACCCCCAATGTCTCCACGGGTATCCACAAGTTAAGACATGCATTACACTGGTGCGCATCGATCCTAAACAAACGGTTTTTTACCCCTTTCCGCGACAGCATTTGGAACCGTTGCCAAGTGAGTGTGTGCGATAGGGTGTCCTTCCCACACGAACCAGAAATCGTCGGGGATAGGCCGTCCTGGGACCCAGGCTGGGGCCGTGTGCGATCGAGCGAGGCATCGAAACCCAACCATTTCCGTAGGTATGTACATCCCACACGGTAATCCGAGAAAATCATTTCCGTAGGTATGTACATCCCACACGGTAATCCGAGAAAATCATTTCCGTAAGTATGTACATCCCACCCGGTAATCCGAGAAAATCATTTTCGTAGCTATGTACATCCCACACGGTAATCCGAGAAAATCATTTCCATAGGTATGTACAGCCCACGCTGTGAATCCTAGAAAAACATTTATGTTCGTATATGTATCACACACAGTCAATCCAAGGAATACGTTTCCGTTCTTATGTACATCCCACACAGTCAATCCAGGGAAAACGTTTCCGTTCAGACGTAAATCCCACACAGTTTTATGTGTAGGCTCGTGTGTGAAAGGTGTAACTATCGCACACGGTCTTCCTTGCTTAACTGTTTGCTTTTATCAACTATATCACACACGATTTGATGAAGAAAACTGTGTGGCATTGGGCTATCCATCGCAAGCGCTTTTACTGCTAGAACCGTTTGCAAAGGTCCATGACACATTTAGCAGGTTTATTAGTTTACAATTAATAATTCCAGTATTACGCAAATTCACATTTCATATCGAACAGCTGTTTGCCAATTTCATATCAGGCACATAAATATATTATAACATCACAGTACGGTAGCCACATGAAAACAACACGGTACAACATATAGCTAGTTCAACTTCATAAGAACAATATATTCATTTCCCTAATCGAGATCATCCAGGCTCGTCTTATCCACCTCCACTTTCAGTTCAGTAAGAACCCGTTTTGCACGGGCCAACTCGGAAAGTGCCTCCTCCTTCGCCAACACCATCTTAGCAAAGTCTTTAAAAAAAATCTGAGCTCATTCTCCACCTGCAAATTTTTATCCCGCATCTTGAAATATGCTTCAGTGTTGACTAGACTTTCTCTAAGCCTACGTGTGTTCACTTCCTCATACATGCTCCAGAGCTTTGTTAGGCACATCTTCAAAGACTGTGCCCACTCTTGATCAACCCACTCCAAGTAAGAACAATTTCGTTCATCTATAATATTTAAAACTAGATCAGTAACAATTGTAGGGGAAATGGGTTTATAGCAACGTAGAATCACCAATGCTTATTTTGAAAAACTGAAGAAACATGTTAATTATGACATATCTTCTCAAAAAGATCAATGTGCAAATGAAATAATTGGTACTGAGACAACAACCAAATTCTGGAACATCAGAAGCTATAATTAACTACAACGACGCTACAAGTTCTCACTCATGTACAATAAATAACAAATTGAACATTTTATGAGGAAGATAAATATAACTGCAACAGCATAGTGACAGTGTTTGGATGATAGCAAATTGATACTAACAGGTGTGTACATGCACAAATTTAGTAACATAGAACTAATAGCACTAAGGCCGTCCACTATGTATGCCAAAACTGGTGTAAATACAACTGTTGCTACATCTCGCACCGGTGCCCTGAACTGGTGAGCCGATGCAGCGGGAAAAAAATCAGGGACCCGGACTCCAGAGCACGTAGTTGCTCCGATTCCCAGTTCCTTCGTGCCATAAAGATTTAGTATTTTACTGCTTGGCTGCTCGGATGTGTGGACCAAAGTTGGCTGCACAAACTGCTGAAGCGGTGCCAAATAATTTTCTAATGGCACCGCTGATGAGATGGCAACAATTTAAGATACTAGGTACAAACTGTGACACTGTCTTAGGATGCGTTTGGTTGAAGGTGTGGTATGAATGGGTTGGGACCGTGACAGTGTCTGGATCACATCTAACAAATGATTTGTAACAGCGGAAGAGGGTCTAACCTTCTCTGCACATGCCAGAAACTTCCTCCCAGTGTCGACAGGATCAAACGCAAGTAGCTTCACGCATGGAGATTGATGGTGACTGCTACCTCTTGAGCACTGCGTTGGTTTTCCCTTGAAGAGGAAAGGGTGATGCAGCAAAGTAGCGTAAGTATTTCCCTCGGTTTTTGAGAACCAAGGTATCAATCCAGTAGGAGGCTACGCGCGAGTCCCTCGCACCTACACAAAACAAATAAATCCTCGCAACCAACGCGATAAGGGGTTGTCAATCCCTACATGGTCACTTACAAGAGTGAGATCTGATAGATATGATAGGATAATATTTTTGGTATTTTTATGATAAAGATGCAAAGTAAAATAAAAGCAAAGTAAAAGGCAACGGAAATAACGAAGTGTTGGAAGATTAATATGATGAAGATAGACCCGGGGGCCATAGGTTTCACTAGTAGCTTCTCTCAAGAGCATACGTATTTTACGGTGGGTGAACAAATTACTATTGAGCAATTGACAGAATTGAGCATAGTTATGAGAATATCTAGGTATGATCATGTATATAGGCATCACGTCCGAGACAAGTAGACCGACTCCTGCCTGCATCTACTACTATTACTCCACACATCGACCGCCATCCAGCATGCATCTAGAGTATTAAGTTCATAAGAACAGAGTAACGCCTTAAGCAAGATGACATGATGTAGAGGGATAAACTCATGCAATATGATAAAAAAAACCCATCTTGTTATCCTCGATGGCAACAATACAATACGTGCCTTGCTGCCCCTACTGTCATTGGGAAAGGACACCGCAAGATTGAACCCAAAGCTAAGCACTTCTCCCATTGCAAGAAAGATCAATCTAGTAGGCCAAACCAAACTGATAATTCGAATAGACTTGAAAAGATAACCAATCATACATAAAAGAATTCAGAGAAGATTCAAATTTGTTCGATAAACTTGATCATAAACCCACAATTCATCGGTCTCAACAAACACACCGCAAAAGAAGATTACATCAAATAGTTCACCACGAGAGAGGGGGAGAACATTGTATTGAGATCCAAAAAGAGAGAAGAAGCCATCTAGCTAATAACTATGGACCCGAAGGTCTGAGGTAAACTACTCACACTTCATCGGAGAGGCTATGGTGTTGATGTAGAATCCCTCCGTGATGTATGCCCCCTCCGGCGGAGCTCCGGAATAGGCCCCAAGATGGGATCTCATGGGTACAGAAGGTTGCGGAGGTGGAATTAGGTTTTTGGCTCCGTATCTGATCGTTTGGGGGTACGTAGGTATATATAGGAGGAAGAAGTACGTCGGTCGAGCAACAGGGGGCCCACGAGGGTGGAGGGCGCGCCCTGGGGGGGTAGGCGCGCCCCCTACCTCGTGGCTTCCCTGTTGGTTGCTTGATGTAGGGTCCAAGTCTCCTGGATCATGTTCGTTCCAAAAATCACGTTCCCGAAGGTTTCATTCCATTTGGACTCCGTTTGATATTCTTTTTCTGCGAAACTCTAAAATAGGCAAAAAACAGCAATTCTGGGCTGGGCCTCCGGTTAATAGGTTAGTCCCAAAAATAATATAAAAGTGAATAATAAAGCCCAATAACGTCCAAAACAGAAGATAATATAGCATGGAGCAATCAAAACTTATAGATACGTTGGAGACGTATCAAGCATCCCCAAGCTTAATTCCTGCTTGTCCTCGAGTAGGTAAATGATAAAAACAGAATTTTTGATGCAGAGTGCTACTTGGCATGATTTCAATGTAATTCTTTTTAATTGTGGTATGAATATTCAGATCCGAAAGATTCAAGACAAAAGTTCATAGTGACATAAAAATAATAATACTTCAAGCATACTATCTAAGCAATTATGTCTTCTCAAAATAACATGGCCAAAGAAAGTTATCCCTACAAAATCATATAGGCTGGCTATGCTCTATCTTCACCACACAAAATATTTAAATCATGCACAACCCCGATGACAAGCCAAGCAATTGTTTCATACTTTTGACGTTCTCAAACTTTTTCAATCTTCACGCAATACATGAGCGTGAGCCATGGACATAGCACTATATGTGGAATAGAATGGTGGTTGTGGAGAAGACAAAAAGGAGAAGATAGTCTCACATCAACTAGGCGTATCAACGGGCTATGGAGATGCCCATCAATAGATATCAATGTGAGTGGTAGGGATTGCCATGCAACGGATGCACTAGAGCTATAAGTATATGAAAGCTCAACAAAAGAAACTAAGTGGGTGTGCATCCAACTCGCTTGCTCACGAAGACCTAGGGCATTTTGAGGAAGCCCATCATTGGAATATACAAGCCAAGTTCTATAATGAAAAATTCCCACTAGTATATGAAAGTGATATCATAGGAGACTCTCTATCATGAAGATCATGGTGCTACTTTGAAGCACAAGTGTGGTAAAAGGATAGTAACATTGTCCCTTCTCTCTTTTTCTCTCTCTCTTTTTATTTGGGCCTTTTCTTCCTCTCTTTTTATGGCCTCTTTTTTTCGTCCGGAGTCTCATCCCGACTTGTGGGGGAATCATAGTCTCCATCATCCTTTCCTCACTTGGGACAATGCTCTAAAAATGATGATCATCACACTTTTATTTTCTTACAACTCAACAATTACAACTCGATACTTAGAACAAAATATGACTCTATATGAATGCCTCCGGCGGTGTACCGGGATATGCAATGAATCAAGAGTGACATGTATGAAAGAATTATGAACGGTGGCTTTGCCACAAATACAATGTCAACTACATGATCATGCAAAGCAATATGACAATGATGGAGCGTGTCATAATAAACGGAACGGTGGTAAGTTGCATGGCAATATATCTCGGAATGGCTATGGAAATGCCATGATAGGTAGGTATGGTGGCTGTTTTGAGGAAGGTATATGGTGGGTGTATGATACCGGCGAAAAGTGCGCGGTATTAGAGAGGCTAGCAATGGTGGAAGGAGGAAAGTGCGTATAATCCATGGACTCAACATTAGTCATAAAGAACTCATATACTTATTGCAAAAATCTACAAGTTATCAAAGCAAAGTATTACGCGCATGCTCCTAGGGGGATAGATTGGTAGGAAAAGACCATCGCTCGTCCCCGACCGCCACTCATAAGGAAGACAATCAATAAATAAATCATGCTCCGACTTCATCACATAACGGTTCACCATACGTGCATGCTACGGGAATCACAAACTTTAACACAAGTATTTCTCAAATTCACAACTACTCAACTAGCATGACTCTAATATCACCATCTTCATATCTCAAAACAATTATCAAGCATCAAACTTCTCATAGTATTCAACACACTCATAAGAATTTTTACTATTCTTGAATACCTAGCATATTAGGATTATTTAAGCAAATTACCATGCTATTTAAGACTCTCAAAATAATCTAAGTGAAGCATGAGAGATCAATAGTTTCTATAAAACAAATCCACCACCGTGCTCTAAAAGATATAAGTGAAGTACTAGAGCAAAAACTATATAACTCAAAAGATATAAGTGAAGCACATAGAGTATTCTAATAATTTCCGAATCATGTGTGTCTCTCTCAAAAGGTGTGTACAGCAAGGATGATTGTGGTAAACTAAAAAGCAAAGACTCAAATCATACAAGACGCTCCAAGCAAAACACATATCATGTGGTGAATAAAAATATAGCTCCAAGTAAAGTTACCGATGGAAGTAGACGAAAGAGGGGATGCCTTCCGGGGCATCCCCAAGCTTTGGCTTTTTGGTGTCCTTAGATTATCTTGGGGGTGCCATGGGCATCCCCAAGCTTAGGCTCTTGCCACTCCTTGTTCCATAATCCATCAAATCTTTCACCCAAAACTTGAAAACTTCACAACACAAAACTCAGCAGAAAATCTCGTGAGCTCCGTTAGCGAAAAAAACAAAAGACCACTTTAAGGTACTGTAATGAACTCATTCTTTATTTATATTGGTGTTAAACCTACTCTATTCCAACTTCTCTATGGTTTATAAACTCTTTTACTAGCCATAGATTCATCAAAATAAGCAAACAACACACGAAAAACAGAATCTGTCAAAAACAGAACAGTCTGTAGTAATCTGTAACTAACGCAAACTTCTGGAACTCCAAAAAATCAGCCAAAATAGGACGACCTAGGAAATTTGTTTATTGATCAGCAGCAATTGGAATCAATATTTTATCACGTTCTGGTGATTTTTAACAATTGTTTTCGTGAACAGAAAGTTTCTGGAAATTACAGCAAGATCAAATAACTATCATCCAAGAAGATCCTATAGGTTTAACTTGGCACAAACACTAATTAAAACATAAAAACACATCTAACCAGAGGCTAGAACAAATATTTATTCCTAAACAGAAGCAAAAAGCAAAAAAAACTAAAGATAAAATTGGGTTGCCTCCCAACAAGCGCTATCGTTTAACGCCCCTAGTGAAGCATAAAAGCAAGGATAGATCTAGGTATTGCCATAATAATGGTACGGCAAGTCATGAAAACTTTTCTCATATTCTCTATGTTCAGCAGCAAGTTTTCTTTGAGGCAAGCAAAAATAATCAAAAGGCTAAATTTAATGGGACAAAAGTCCCCAAGATCAATCTCGGGAGGTATGGGTTCCTCCCTTGGCCCTTTGTATTGCACAACCAATTCATCATTACAAGCATTCTTTTGGCAAAAAGTCACAAGCCTTCGTTCAAGAGAAAAACCTAACCCATTATTCTGAATAGCAAAATCATCATTAAGCTCGGAAATTTTATCAACTATAACATCGGATGGAACCTTTTTCCTAAGATTTTCATTATAAGCAACGTGATCCAAAGATTGTAAACGCATCATGTCTTCTTGATTAAAAAGGATAGCTTCTATGGGAGGATGACTAGCATCTACCCTATAATGCGCAAAGATTTCTCTAGCCTCTTTCATTATGAATCTAAACTCATGAGCCAAAAAGATAGTGGCGGCACGCTTAACAGAAGAATGCTCAATATTAGAAAATTCTAGGAAAATTCTTTGTATGCAAGGATGCATATGAAGAAATTGCCTTTCAAGTTCAACTACAAGCAAAGATATTGCATCTGCAATGCTACTAGTTTTATGAAGAATAGAGATACCCATAACGGGCAAAGCTCCGGCACAAGTAAAGAAATCTTGAATAACTCCTTTCCCAATAATATTGCCACTACCGACTCGAAACTTTTTGGTGTGCAAGATAGTAGGTTCCTCAAGAGGATCATCGAAAGCATCACAGGTTCCCAAGTTATTATTATTGCCTTCATTAGCGATAACCTCCCCAGATTCAGACATGGCGAAAGAAAGACGAGCGAAAAGAGGCAAACGGAAAAGAGAGGGCGAATAAAACGACAAGGGTGAAGTGGGGGAGAGGCAAATGGCAAATAATGTAATGCGGGAGATAAGGGTTTGTGATGGGTACTTGGTATGTTGACTTTTGCGTAGACCTCCCCGGCAACGGCGCCAGAAATCCTTCTTGCTACCTCTTGAGCACTGCGTTGGTTTTCCCTTGAAGAGGAAAGGGTGATGCAGCAAAGTAGCGTAAGTATTTCCCTCAGTTTTTGAGAACCAAGGTATCAATCCAGTAGGAGGCTACGCGCGAGTCCCTCGCACCTACACAAAACAAATAAATCCTCGCAACCAACGCGATAAGGGGTTGTCAATCCCTACACGGTCACTTACGAGAGTGAGATCTGATAGATATGATAGGATAATATTTTTGGTATTTTTATGATAAAGATGCAAAGTAAAATAAAAGCAAAGTAAAAGCAACGGAAATAACTAAGTGTTGGAAGATTAATATGATGAAGATAGACCCGGGGGCCATAGGTTTCACTAGTGGCTTCTCTCAAGAGCATAAGTATTTTACGGTGGGTGAACAAATTACTGTTGAGCAATTGACAGAATTGAGCATAGTTATGAGAATATCTAGGTATGATCATGTATATAGGCATCACGTCCGAGACAAGTAGACCGACTCCTGCCTGCATCTACTACTATTACTCCACACATCGACCGCTATCCAGCATGCATCTAGAGTATTAAGTTCATAAGAACAGAGTAACGCCTTAAGCAAGATGACATGATGTAGAGGGATAAACTCATGCAATATGATAAAAACTCCATCTTGTTATCCTCGATGGCAACAATACAATACGTGCCTTGCTGCCCCTACTGTCACTGGGAAAGGACACCGCAAGATTGAACCCAAAGCTAAGCACTTCTCCCATTGCAAGAAAGATCAATCTAGTAGGCCAAACCAAACTAATAATTCGAAGAGACTTGCAAAGATAATCAATCATACATAAAAGAATTCAGAGAAGATTCAAATTTGTTCGATAAACTTGATCATAAACCCACAATTCATCGGTCTCAACAAACACACCGCAAAACAAGATTACATCGAATAGTTCTCCACGTGAGAGGGGGAGAACATTGTATTGAGATCCAAAAAGAGAGAAGAAGCCATCTAGCTAATAACTATGGACCCGAAGGTCTGAGGTAAACTACTCACACTTCATCGGAGAGGCTATGGTGTTGATGTAGAAGCCCTCCGTGATGGATGCCCCCTCCGGCGGAGCTCCAGAACAGGCCCCAAGACGGGATCTCGTGGGTACAGAAGGTTGCAGTGGTGGAATTAGGTTTTTGGCTCCGTATCTAATCGTTTGGGGGTACGTAGGTATATATAGGAGGAAGAAGTACGTCGGTGGAGCAACAGGGGGCCCACGAGGGTGGAGGGCGCGCCCTGGGGGGTAGGCGCGCCCCCTACCTCGTGGCTTCCCTGTTGGTTGCTTGACGTAGGGTCCAAGTCTCCTGGATCATGTTCGTTCCAAAAATCACGTTCCCGAAGGTTTCATTCCGTTTAGACTCCGTTTGATATATTTTTTTCTGCGATACTCTAAAATAGGCACACAAAAAACAGCAATTCTGGGCTGGGCCTCCGGTTAATAGGTTAGTCCCAAAAATAATATAAAAGTGAATAATAAAGCCCAATAACGTCCAAAACAGAAGATAATATAGCATGGAGCAATCAAAAATTATAGATACGTTGGAGACGTATCAGTGACAACGAGCAGATAGATCTTCAGCCACCCGCTCCATTCGTTGCCACTGATGGTCTTAGGGAGCTACGAGAGGAAGAAACGACTCAAATTGACCTCCGGGTAAAAATCCTTCATTCCAAGTCATAGCCCGAGAGAGAGAAGAGAGTACTAATACAACTGTCATGTCAAATTTTGGAAAATTTCAGGTGTCATTTGACCTTCTAAGACATTTAAGTGACTTTCTAGCCATTTAATGACCGTAATTGAAATTTGAACTACATGTACATGCGACAGCTAACAATAACGGTTTGAAAACTCATATTTCGTGTACTTGTGTGCGATTTAATTCCATGTGCAGTAAATTGGAAGGAATTTTCAAACATATTGGTCTAATGGCTATGACACAATTAAGCATGGAGTGACATGGCATTTTAATTCCAAAAAATTAAAAAAAATCAGAAACACATGAAACCTTGGTTGATGTAATGTCATGCCACCAAGATGATGTGGTAAAAAATTGGCATGTTTGACAAAAGTTTGGACACACACCCCTCACAAACCGGAGCAACTCACTAGAAGGCTCGTGGTTCCGAGAGGGAACAATGCATGTTTGATGACGAACGGGAGATAGCTTCCTTTTATGGCCTTCAAATTTGTTTCTACGTCTAACGTGCACTACTAACACTGTAGTGTGAAATTTTTGAAAATTCTAAGGGTCATTTGACCTTTTAAAGACATTTAAGTGATTTTCTAGCCATTTCATGACCGTAATTCAAATTTGAACTACATCTACATGCAATGCGTAACCGAAATGGGTCGAAAAATCATATTTGTGTACTTGTGTGCGAGTTAATTCCATGTTGCAGTAAACTAGAAGGAATTTTCAAACATATTTGTATCACGACATGGACACATATGCATGAATACGTATGCATGGAGTGGCATGGCATTTTAATTCCAAAAAAAATCAGAAATTCATGAAACCTTGGTTGATGCAATGTCATGCCACCAAGATGATGTGGTAAAGAAATTGGTCTGTTTGACGAAAGTTTGGACACACACCCCTCACAAACCGGAGCAACTCGCTAGAAGGTTCGTGGTTCCGAGAGGGAACAATGCATGTTTGTTGACGAACGGGAGATAGCTTCCTCTTACGGCCTTCAAATTTTTTCTACGTCTAAAGTGCACTACTACAACTGTAATGTGAAATTTTGGAAAATTCTAGGGGTCATTTGACCTTTTAAAGACATTTAAGTGATTTTCTAGCCATTTAATGACCGTAATTCAAATTTGAACTACATCTACATGCAACACCTAACCAAAACGGTTTGAAAAATCATATCTGTGTACTTGTGTGCGAGTTAATTCCATGTGCAGTAAATTAGAAGGAATTTTCAAACATATTGGTCTCACGACATGGACACATGCATACGTATGCATGGAGTGACATGGCATTTTAATTCAAAAAAATAGAAAAATGATTAGAAACACATGAAACCTTGGTTGATGTAATGTCATGCCACCATGATGATGTGGTAAAGAAATTGGCATGTTTGACAAACGTTTGAACACACGCCCCTCACAAACCGGAGCAACTCGCTAGAAGGTTTGTGGTTCCGAGAGGGAACAATGCATGTTTGATGACGAACGGTAGATGACTTCCTCTTACGGCCTTCAAATTTTTCCCTGCGTTTAACGTGCAACTGTTATGTGAAAATTAGGTAAATTTCAGGGGTCATTTGACCTTTTAGAGACATTTAAGTGATTTTCTAACCATTTAATGACCGTAATTCAAATTTGAACTACATCTACATGCAACATCTAACCAAAACGGTTTGAAAAAACATATTTTTGTGTACTTGTGTGCGAGTTAATTCCATGTGCAGTAAATTCGAAGGAATTTTCAAACATATTGGTGTCAAGGCATGGGCACATGCATGGAGTGCATGCCATGGCATTTTAATTCCAAAAAATTAAAAGATGATCAGAAAAACATGAAACCTTGCTTGATTTAATTTCATGCCACCAAGATGATGTGGTAAAAAAATGGTCTGTTTGACGAAAGTTTGGACACACACCCCTCACAAACCGGAGCAACTCACTAGAAGGTTCGTGGTTCCGAGAGGGAACAATGCATGTTTGCTGACGGACGGGAGATAGCTTCCTCTTACGGCCTTCAAATTTTTTCCCTACGTTTAACGTGCACTAATACAACTGTCATGTGAAAATTTGGAAATTTTCAGGGGTCATTTGACATTTTAAAGACATTTAAGTGATTTTCTAACAATTTAATGACCGTAATTCAAATTTGAACTACATCTACATGCAACGCCTAACCAAAACGGTTTGAAAAATCATATTTTTGTGTACTTGTGTGCGAGTTAAAAAATCATCAGACGATGTAAATATCTGGTGTTCAAAAAAGAAAATGTAAAGATCTTGCAAGACATCCGGCCCCCACACGATTGGCACTCTATGTCGCGGCTCGAGATTTGCTAGGTGATTGGCAGGGATCGTTTATCAAACACGGTTCTGTATTGGAAACCGTCAGCTATTATGTTCACACACGGATTTGCTGCGGGAATTGTGTGTAATTCAAACTACAGTACTCGTAAATTCCGGCGACCGGCGTGTGTACTGTCCCTGTCGATCTAGATTTCGGCTGCCAATAAATACTACCTTGCTCACGTCATCCCGCCTGCATTCTCATCTACATCCTCCCCTCGCTCGCCCTCTCTCTCTCTCTCTCTCTCTCTCTCTCTCTCTCTCTCTCTCAAATCTCTGCCATGGCGCCGCCGGTCTGCCCACGTGCCGACGAGGAGTCACCGCCCCCCAAGGACGCTCACTCGATTAGCAGCGACGAGGACGCCTACGCGCCGCCTGATGAGGTTGCGCCGGACCCCCCAACTTTGGATTGGTTTTGGGGCCAGTACAATCTTTGTCTGTGGAAGTCGCTGCCGCCGGCTGAGAAAGCCAGGCAAGTGGTGTTCAAGAATGAGATGGCGGAGGAGGAAGCCAGGTACCAGGCGACCTGTGAAGCCCGTGATGCCACCTGGAAAAAGGAGGCGGCGGAGCTTTGGAGGCGGGCGCGTCGTCGTGCCGAGGAGGTGTACGAAGACGGGTACTTCGCGAGGAAGGTCATAAGCGCTGGGCGCCTCATCGCTGCGTGGAGGTGGGCCGATAAGCTCCAGCGTGCCACCGATGAGGAGCTCCGGTGGGCGCCCAACGAAATGGCAAGATCGGGCGTGCGCATCCGCCAGCAAGAGGCAGATCGGTACGTCAAGCGCTGCGAGGCGGAGGAGTCGGAGTACTGCCTCCACACTAGGAAGACGTCACGCACCAGGGAGCTGCTGGCGAGGGGCTGCCGGAATACTGGCCCCAGGAGGGATTATTAGTTTTAGTATTGCTCGTTTTCAATTTTATGCATTGTACCTAGTAGTTAAGTATCATCACGTATATGTGATGATATTATATATATATATATATATATATATATATATATATATATTCTATGATGATCTAATGAACAATTAATATATATATATATTATGAATTTCATTTTCTATCTGTTTTTGTATACTCATTTGAATCTAGCTGTTATCATCAATATATACAAAATGGAAAGCGTATATACACACATTGAAACAGAACATATAAGAATGGAAAACAGAGTACACACATTGAAACAGAGCAATACTATGATTGCTCTAAATACATAGCTATCCATGTCGAAAAGACTTTCAAAAATAAAACGCGTCCATGAGACCATGACCAGCAGCCCTTGCCTAGTGGCTCTGCCTGAACTCGTGCAGGCGCTCGTCCAAGCGGTCGACACGCTCGCGGTACATCTGGAGCGCGATCTCGAGCTCACAGTTGGCTATTTCATCGGAGATCAATAGCTCGAGGATGCGACGGCCATGTTCCTCTACTGCACCTAGGTGGACACCTGGGCCAAGGAGACGGTCGAGCCTACGGACCAGCGCGTTGGCATCCAGCGGGCCGCGGACAACGCAAACGGCGGCACCTACGCGAATGGCGCGGCGGGCGTCCGATGCAAGTACGGCGTGGTCGGCCTCTGGTGCAAGTACGGCGCTGAGGGTCTCTGCCCACTCCTGGCGAGGAATGGGGGTACTGACGGGACGTGTACCCAGCCGCGACGCCGTGTCGACAGCAGGCAAGCGCCGATGGATCCACTATTGTTGTGCGGCGCGCCGCGCCTCTCGCTCTGCGGCGCTCCAATGGTCTTGCTGTGCGGCGAGCCGCAGCCTATCGGCGCGGACGCGCCTAGCTTGCTCTGCGGCGCGCCATCGATCATTTTGTGCGGCGAGCTGCAGCCTGTCGGCGCTGACATGCCTATCTTGATCCGCGGCGCTCACGCGCCATGCACCAAAGGTCTGCTCAACCCTGGATGACGCGCATCACGGCGTCATCCATCGCTTTGCTGGGGAGCGCCTCGGCCTTGATGGGCCATGGCGCCTGCTCGTTTTCCTCGTCGAAGAGGTTGATGGCAGAGGCGGCGCTTTGGTGTTTGGCATGCTTGGAAAAGGTGGATGTGCTAAAGGCTGCGCTTTTCGCCTCCGTGCGTCGCGCGCCCCCTACGCGCAATAAAGCAGGGTGGCGGGAAACAGGTGAGGAAATGGCAAGAAACGGTGGCGTGTTCATAAAACGACATCAATTAATGGAAACTTAGCATCGAGCTAGCACAAGTCGTAGATGATCACATGAACACGGACCACACCAGGGAACCCGTCGGTGATGAATTCATCAATCCAAAACGGTTAAATACTAGCAAGCGTTTGCCCACAACACACACGGCCTATTCCATCACAAATAGGTCGGATGGATCAACTGTATGCCACATATCGCACATTGTCAAAAAGTAATGCGGTAGACCTTCTTTAACATGTGTTAAAAAAAATGACCTCGAGGTTAAATTAGCTGAGAGAATGGGGCATTTCGGTCATTTGACCGAAATGACCCATCCCATCACCTAATTTAACATCGACACAACTTCCCATCCAGTCACCCATCCGATGGCTGCTCCAGTCTGAGCACACTTAACTTGATAGTTTTCTTACATGAGCTACTGGTGGAACAGTTAGTCCTTGCTGATAGGAATGCCTCATCACATCCTTATGGCGTATCCGGATGACCACCCGTCCCACAATGTCCAATAGATGTTGTGTAGACAGAGCATATCACATACGTCTTATTAGAAGCAATTGTCCGTGTTATTATCGGTCTTCGCACACATTTCTGATTACAGACCTGTTTGCCGCGTATCACACACATTTTGTTATATTGAACTATTTCTGTTCTCTTGCCTAATCACAAACAGTTCATCCGAGTGAACCGTATGCTGTATATCACACACACCTACATCTGGCTGCCCGTTTCTTTTGTGTTGCCTAATCACAAACAGTTCATCCGAGTGAACCGTACGCTGTGTATGGCACACGCCTTCATCTGGCTGCCTGTTTCTTTTGTTCCTCCTCATCGCAAACAGTTAATTAAACTGAACCGTATGCCCTTCATCGCACACGCAACTAAAACCTGAACCGTGTTTGATGCATCCGTCATCGCAAACGTTTTATACATTTCTGACGGTTTTCATACACCACCGTTTGCGATTATGGCATCGCACACAGTTTTTTGAAGGGTCTCTGATTGTAGTGTCGCGTTAGCAGCATCCTGCAATAGTGTTAAGTGCTCACAAATCCAAAGTATTCATTCCAACATAAGAAACTTCAAAGAGCAAGACTCAATTCACCACAAAAGCGATAGAGGGGAAGAACATCATAAGATCCAACTATATTGATAAAGCTCATCATACATCAAGATCATGTCTGAAAGGACATGCGGTGCCCCCATGTGTGGTTTTGGTAATTGATGACATTCTCTATGGACTAATGGTTGCATTGAGTTATATTTGAAGGATTTGTCCATAGGCATTTCTTGAAGTCCATGTGTTGGTTTCAAGGAGTTTATGTGTTGAGCAAGGCGCTATAAAGGAATTACCCAAAGATTGGTCCTGTGAGTGTTGAGCTTATTGCAAGCATGTCTTGAAAAAGAAGATTGTGTGATCATTCATGTTTACCTTCAAGACATCATCTGAACGAAGAGAGTTGGAAAGATTCAAGGTTGATCAAGACTAAGTAAAGAGTGAATCAAGTTGATCAACTCACAAAGCGTAAAGGATGTACCGAGAGGGATCAAGTGATCCCATGGTATGGTAAGCATTGTCCATTGCACTTTGTGTACTAACCCATGGTCTATGTGAGAGTTCTATGTGGGGTTAGGTACATGTCCATGGGCTTGCGTCAAGAGGAAGATATCATACAACCCATGGAAAGGATGACATCAAGTGGTGATCGTCATCAAGATTGCCGTGTGCAAGTTCAAGTGGAGCATCACGAAGAGATCAAGTGCTTGAAGCTTCCCATACATTGTGATGTCAATGGACTTGTCAAGATGTGCCGAAGAGTGGCTCACCCATAGTGGAGTATGGGGGAGAAATAATCTAGTCTCCATCGACCCAACGCAATCAGGAAAGGTGGTCCATCTTGAGGAGGACAAGATCATCATCATCTAGCTCAAGTGGATCATGTGCAAGGCAAAGGTTTGCCCTTGATAGGTTTTCTATTTTACCGGTCTCATGGTGGTTGTTGGGAGACCGGGTTATAGGATCGATTGTCGTACTATCAAGGGGGGCTCTCAAGTTGTATCATTAGTAGAGAGCTCAAACCATTGCATCTTTGCATCATGTTTCTTGGTTCTTGTTTGGTTCTCTTTGTGAGTCTTAGAGCTTATGGTCATCTTGATGACAAGCTTGAGTTCATCGAAAATGGAGTTCACATGCTTCTTCTATTGCGTTTTCGGTGCTGGAGGTTTTACCGGTCTCTTTCGAGGAAGGGTTCTCACCATTTTCTTATGGGCCTTTTCTCATTTGCTTCTTATTGTTATTTCTATCAATATTGTGTTAACCCTTGTCGCTAGCTTTCCAACAAACTTGGTTTCGTCGAACTCGGAGTCCGTTTGCAGAAGTTGTGGTAGTTTTGGTGTTCTGAAAAGGCTGCAGCGGTACTACCGTGGACAGGAGCGGATGTAATTTTTTACTAATGCTCTTGGGAGCGGTACTACCGCTTGGAGCAGTACTACCGCAGCTACTTCCGTGGCTACTTCCGCTCGGGACCAAAAACTCATCACAAGTCTAGCGGTGGTAGGCACGGATGTAATTTTTTAGTACCGCTCGCAAGCAGTAGTACCGCTACCCTTAGCAGTAGTACCGCTACCCCTAGCGGTAGTACCGTGAGGTCAATCGGTATTACCGCTCCGACGGTTCTTCTGGCTTTTTTGCCTCCTCGCTGTTGTGTTTCCAAGGGCTACTACCGCCCTAGCGGTAGTACCGCTCCTTGGAGCGGTAGTACCGCTCGGTGCGGGTTGTGAGCATAACGGTTGGATTTTTCCCCACCTATAAAAGGGGGTCTTCTTCCCCAATGAACCTTATCATAACGGTTGGATTTTTCCCCACCTATAAAAGGGGGTCTTCTTCCCCAATGAACCTTATCCTTTGAGCTCGTGTTCTTTCCCCATTGTTGACCTTCTTCGAGCTTGCTAACTCTCAATCCCTCCATGGATTCTTGCTAGTTTTTGAGGGAAAAGAGAGAGGAGATCTAGATCCAGATTTCCACCAATCACTTTCTCCTCTATGTGAGGGGAACCCCTTGGATCTAGATCTTGGAGTTCTTGGTGTTCTCCTTCTTGTTCTTCCTATCATTTTCCTCCCTAGCATTAGTTTCTTTGGTGGGATTTTAGAGAGAAGGACTTGGGCACTCCGTGTGCCCTTGCCATTGCATTTGGTGCATCGGTTTGAGTTCTCCACGTGATACTTGGAAGTTACAAGTTGAGAAGCTTATTACTCTTGGGTGCTTGGTACCCTTGAGCTTGTTCCTCTTGGGTGCTTGGGCGCCCTAGACGGTTGGTGGTGTTCGGAGCTCAATCATTGTGATGTAAAGCTCTGGGCAAGCGTCGGGGTCTCCAATTAGGTTGTGGAAATTGCCCCGAGCAATTTGACGGGTTCGGTGACCGCCCCCAAGGGTTGCCAAAGTGTACGGGTTCGATGACCGGCCCCAAGGGTTGCCATTTGTACGGTTTCGGTGACCGCCCTCAAGGGTCCCTTTGGAATCACGGCATCTTGCATTGTGCGAGGGCGTGAGGAGATTACGGTGGCCCTAGTGGCTTCTTGGGGAGCATTGTGCCCCCACACCGCTCCAAACGGAGATTAGCATCCGCAAGGGTGTGAACTTCGGGATACATCATCATCTCCGCGTGCCTCGGTTATCTCTTACCCGAGCTCTTTACTTATGCACTTTACTTTGTGATAGCCATATTGTTTCTTGTCATATATCTTGCTATCACCTAGTAGTTTATCTTGCTTAGCATAAGTTGTTGGTGCACATAGGTGAGCCTAGTTGTTGTAGGTTTTGTGCTTGACAAATTAACCGCTAGGTTTATTCCGCATTTGTTCAAGCCTAAACCATAATTATTTTAAAGCGCCTATTCACCCCCCTCTAGGCGACATCCTCGATCTTTCAATTGGTATCAGGGCCTCGTCTCTCTTTATAGGGCTTAACCGCCTAGAGAGTAACGATGTCGACTATGGGTTTATGATTCTCTAACACTCTTAGTTTCGATGGCACAAATTTTGATGTTTGGGTAATTCGCATGCTTAATCTCTTTAGGATCATGGACCCAAATTTAGAGCGAATTGTAGATATGGGTTTTTCTCCTCCAAAGGATCCACAAAGATTATCTTTAGAGGATGAGAAAAACTCTTATCTCAATGCTCAAGCTTCTAATGTGCTTTTTGATGCTTTGAGCAATGTAGTTATATTTCAACTCATGCCGTTTCGGGATGCTCATGAGTTGTGGACAAAGCTTCAAGACAAATATGGCGTGTCCGAGATTTGTGGAGATGATTGTCCTCCTTCCACCTCCGGTCGTATAGTGTTGGGAATCGTAGCATAATTTTAAAAAATTTCCTACGCTCACCAAGATCCATCTATGGAGTATACTAGCAACGAGGGGAAAGGAGTGCATCTACATACCCTTGTAGATCGCGAGCGGAAGCCTTCCAATGAACGTTATTGATGGAGTCGTACTCGCCGTGATTCAAATCACCGATGACCGAGTGCCGAATGGACGGCACCTCCGCATTCAACACACGTACGGTGCAGAGATGTCTCCTCCTTCTTGATCCGGCAAGGGGGAAGGAGAGGTTGATGGAGATCCAGTAGCACGACGGCGTGGTGGTGGATGTAGCGGGATGTCGGCAGGGCTTCGCCGAGCTTCTGCGAGAGAGAGAGGTGTAGCAAGGGAGGAGGGAGGCGCCCAAGGCTGTAATGTTCCTGCCCTCCCTCCCCCCTTATATAGGCCTCCTGGGATGGGGGGCGCCGGCCAAGATCCCATCAAGGGAGGGAGCGGCGGCCAAGGGGGGAGACTTGCCCCCCAAGGCAAGTGGGGCGCCCCCCACCCTAGGGTTTCCAACCCTAGGCGCAGGGGGGAGGCCCATGGGGGGCGCCCCAGCCCACTAAGGGCTGGTTGCCCTCCCACTTCAGCCCATGGGGACCTCCGGGATAGGTGGCCCCACCCGGTGGACCCCCGGGACCCTTCCAGTGGTCCCGGTACAATACCGATAACCCCCGAAACTTTCCCGGTGGCCGAAACTGGACTTCCTATATATAATTCTTCACCTCCGGACCATTTCGGAACTCCTCGTGACGTCCGGGATCTCATCCGGGACTCCGAACAACTTTCGGGTTTCCGCATACTCATATCTATACAACCCTAGCATCACCGAACCTTAAGTGTGTAGACCCTACGGGTTCGGGAGACATGCAGACATGACCGAGACGCCTCTCCGGTCAATAACCAACAGCGGGATATGGATACCCATGTTGGCTCCCACATGTTCCACGATGATCTCATCGGATGAACCACGATGTCGAGGATTCAATCAATCCCGTATACAATTCCCTTTGTCAATCGGTATGTTACTTGCCCGAGATTCGATCGTCGGTATCCCAATACCTTGTTCAATCTCGTTACCGGCAAGTCTCTTTACTCGTACCGCAATGCATGATCCCGTGACTAACGCCTTAGTCACATTGAGCTCATTATGATGATGCATTACCGAGTGGGCCCAGAGATACCTCTCCGTCACACGGAGTGACAAATCCCAGTCTCGATCCGTGCCAACCCAACAGACACTTTCAGAGATACCCGTAGTGTACCTTTATAGTCACCCAGTTACGTTGTGACGTTTGGGCACCCAAAGCACTCCTACGGTATCCGGGAGTTGCACGATCTCATGGTCTAAGGAAAAGATACTTGACATTGGAAAAGCTCTAGCAAACGAAACTACACGATCTTTTATGCTATGCTTAGGATTGGGTCTTGTCCATCACATCATTCTCCTAATGATGTGATCCCGTTATCAATGACATCCAATGTCCATAGTCAGGAAACCATGACTATCTGTTGATCAACGAGCTAGTCAACTAGAGGCTTACTAGGGACACGTTGTGGTCTATGTATTCACACATGTATTACGATTTCCGGATAACACAATTATAGCATGAACAATAGACAATTATCATGAACAAAGAAATATAATAATAACCATTTATTATTGCCTCTAGGGCATATTTCCAACAGTCTCCCACTTGCACTAGAGTCAATAATCTAGTTACATTGTGATGAATCGAACACCCATTGCGTCCTGGTGTTGATCATGTTTTGCCCTAGGGAGAGGTTTAGTCAACGGATCTGCTACATTCAGGTCCGTATGTACTTTACAAATATCTATGTCTCCATTTTGAACACTTTCACGAATGGAGTTGAAGCGACGCTTGATATGCCTGGTCTTCCTGTGAAACCTGGGCTCCTTCGCAAGGGCAATAGCTCCAGTGTTGTCACAGAAGAGAGTCATCGGGCCCGACGCATTGGGAATCACCCCTAGGTCGGTAATGAACTCCTTCATCCAGACTGCTTCCTGTGCTGCCTCCGAGGCTGCCATGTACTCCGCTTCACATGTAGATCCCGCCACGACGCTTTGCTTGCAACTGCACCAGCTTACTGCTCCTCCATTCAAAATATACACGTATCCGGTTTGTGACTTCGAGTCATCCAGATCTGTGTCGAAGCTAGCGTCGACGTAACCCTTTACGACGAGCTCTTCGTCACCTCCATAAACGAGAAACATATCCTTAGTCCTCTTCAGGTACTTCAGGATATTCTTGACCGCTGTCCAGTGTTCCATGCCGGGATTACTTTGGTACCTTCCTACCAAACTTACGGCAAGGTTTACATCAGGTCTGGTACACAGCATGGCATACATAATAGACCCTATGGCCGAGGCATAGGGGATGACACTCATCTTTTCTATATCTTCTGCCGTGGTCGGGCATTGAGCCGTGCTCAATTGCACACCTTGCAATACAGGCAAGAACCCCTTCTTGGACTGATCCATATTGAACTTCTTCAATATCTTGTCAAGGTATGTACTCTGTGAAAGACCAATGAGGCGTCTTGATCTATCTCTATAGATCTTGATGCCTAATATATAAGCAGCTTCTCCAAGGTCCTTCATTGAAAAACACTTATTCAAATAGGCCTTTATACTTTCCAAGAATTCTATATCATTTCCCATCAATAGTATGTCATCCACATATAATATGAGAAATGCTACAGAGCTCCCACTCACTTTCTTGTAAACACAGGCTTCTCCATAAGTCTGTGTAAACCCAAACGCTTTGATCATCTCATCAAAGCGAATGTTCCAACTCCGAGATGCTTGCACCAGCCCATAGATTGAGCGCTGGAGCTTGCATACTTTGTTAGCATTCTTAGGATCGACAAAACCTTCCGGCTGCATCATATACAACTCTTCCTTAAGGAAGCCGTTAAGGAATGCCGTTTTGACGTCCATCTGCCATATCTCATAATCATAGTATGCGGCAATTGCTAACATGATTCGGACGGACTTCAGCTTCGCTACGGGTGAGAAAGTCTCATCGTAGTCAACCCCTTGAACTTGTCGATAACCCTTAGCGACAAGTCGAGCTTTGTAGATGGTCACATTACCATCCGCGTCTGTCTTCTTCTTAAAGATCCATTTGTTTTCTATGGCTCGCCGATCATCGGGCAAGTCAGTCAAAGTCCATACTTCGTTTTCATACATGGATCCTATCTCGGATTTCATGGCTTCTAGCCATTTGTCGGAATCCGGGCCCGCCATCGCTTCTTCATAGTTCGAAGGTTCACCGTTGTCTAACAACATGATTTCCAGGACAGGGTTGCCGTACCACTCTGGTGCGGAACGTGTCCTTGTGGACCTACGAAGTTCAGTAGTAACTTGATCCGAAGCTTCATGATCATCATCATTAACTTCCTCCCCAGTCGGTGTAGGCACCACAGGAACATCTTCCCGCGCTGCGCTACTTTCCGGTTCGGAAGGGGTGACTATCACCTCATCAAGTTCCACTTTCCTCCCACTCAATTCTTTCGAGAGAAACTCCTTCTCCAGAAAGGACCCGTTCTTGGCAACGAAGATCTTGCCTTCGGATCTGAGGTAGAAGGTATACCCAATAGTTTCCTTAGGGTATCCTATGAAGACGCATTTCTCCGACTTGGGTTCGAGCTTTTCAGGTTGAAGTTTCTTGACATAAGCATCGCATCCCCAAACTTTTAGAAACGACAGCTTAGGTTTCTTCCCAAACCATAATTCATACGGTGTCGTCTCAACGGATTTCGACGGAGCCCTATTTAAAGTGAATGCGGCAGTCTCTAAAGCATAGCCCCAAAATGAGAGCGGTAAATCGGTAAGAGACATCATAGATCGCACCATATCCAATAGAGTGCGATTACGACGTTCGGACACACCATTTCGCTGAGGTGTTCCAGGCGGCGTGAGTTGTGAAACGATTCCACATTTCCTTAAGTGCGCACCAAATTCGTGACTTAAATATTCTCCACCACGATCTGATCGTAAGAATTTTATTTTCCTGTCACGTTGATTCTCAACCTCACTCTGAAATTCCTTGAACTTTTCAAAGGTTTCAGACTTGTGTTTCATTAGGTAGACATACCCATATCTACTTAAATCATCAGTGAGAGTGAGAACATAACGATATCCTCCGCGAGCCTCAACACTCATTGGACCGCACACATCGGTATGTATGATTTCCAATAAGTTGGTTGCTCGCTCCATTGTTCCGGAGAACGGAGTCTTGGTCATCTTACCCATGAGGCATGGTTCGCACGTGTCAAATGATTCGTAATCAAGAGACTCCAAAAGTCCATCTGCATGGAGCTTCTTCATGCGCTTGACACCAATGTGACCAAGGCGGCAGTGCCACAAGTATGTGGGACTATCGTTATCAACTTTACATCTTTTGGTATTCACACTATGAATATGTGTAACATCACGTTCGAGATTCATCAAAAATAAACCATTGACCAGCGGGGCATGACCATAAAACATATCTCTCATATAAATAGAACAACCATTATTCTCGATTTAAATGAGTAGCCATCTCGAATTAAACGAGATCCAGATACAATGTTCATGCTCAAAGCTGGCACTAAATAACAATTATTGAGGTTTAAAACTAATCCCGTAGGTAGATGCAGAGGTAGCGTGCCGACGGCGATCACATCGACCTTGGAACCATTCCCGACGCGCATCGTCACCTCGTCCTTTGCCAGTCTCCGTTTATTCCGCAGTTCCTGTTTTGAGTTACAAATATGAGCAACCGCACCGGTATCAAATACCCAGGAGCTACTACGAGTACTGGTAAGGTACACATCAATTACATGTATATCACATATACCTTTGGTGTTGCCGGCCTTCTTGTCCGCTAAGTATTTGGGGCAGTTCCGCTTCCAGTGACCACTTCCCTTGCAATAAAAGCACTCAGTTTCAGGCTTGGGTCCATTCTTTGACTTCTTCCCGGCAACTGGCTTACCGGGCGCGGCAACTCCCTTGCCGTCCTTCTTGAAGTTCTTCTTACCCTTGCCCTTCTTGAACTTAGTGGTTTTATTCACCATCAACACTTGATGTTCTTTTCTGATCTCCACCTCCGCTGATTTCAGCATTGAATATACCTCAGGAATGGTCTTTTCCATCCCTTGCATATTGAAGTTCATCACAAAGCTCTTGTAGCTTGGTGGAAGCGACTGAAGGATTCTGTCAATGACCGCGTCATCCGGGAGATTAACTCCCAGCTGAGACAAGCGGTTGTGCAACCCAGACATTCTGAGTATGTGCTCACTAACAGAACTATTCTCCTCCATTTTACAGCTGAAGAACTTGTCGGAGACTTCATATCTCTCGACCCGGGCATGAGCTTGGAAAACCATTTTCAGCTCCTCGAACATCTCATATGCTCCATGTTTCTCAAAACGCTTTTGGAGACCCGGTTCTAGGCTGTAAAGCATGCCGCACTGAACGAGGGAGTAATCATCAGCACGCTGCTGCCAAGCGTTCATAACGTCTTGGTTCTCTGGGATTGGTGCTTCACCTAGCGGTGCTTCTAAGACATAATCTTTCTTGGCTGCTATGAGGATGATCCTCAGGTTCCGGACCCAGTCCGTATAGTTGCTGCCATCATCTTTCAGCTTGGTTTTCTCTAGGAACGCGTTGAAATTGAGGACAACGTGGGCCATTTGATCTACAAGACATAGTGTAAAGATTTTAGACTAAGTTCATGATAATTAAGTTCATCTAATCAAATTACTCAATGAACTCCCACTCAGATAGACATCCCTCTAGTCATCTAAGTGAAACATGATCCGAGTTAACTAGGCCGTGTCCGATCATCACGTGAGACGGACTAGTCAAGATCGGTGAACATCTCCATGTTGATCGTATCTTCTATACGACTCATGCTCGACCTTTCGGTCCTCCGTGTTCCGAGGCCATGTCTGTACATGCTAGGCTCGTCAAGTCAACCTAAGTGTATTGCGTGTGTTCCGAGGCCATGTCTGTACATGCTAGGCTCGTCAACACCCGTTGTATGCGAACGTTAGAATCTATCACACCCGATCATCACGTGGTGCTTCGAAACAACGAACCTTCGCAACGGTGCACAGTTAGGGTGAACACTTTCTTGAAATTATCATAAGGGATCATCTTACTTACTACCGTCGTTCTAAGCAAATAAGATGCAAAAACATGATAAACATCACATGCAATCAAATAGTGACATGATATGGCCAATATCATTTTGCTCCTTTGATCTCCATCTTCGGGGCACCATGATCATCTTCGTCACCGGCATGACACCATGATCTCCATCATTGTGTCTTCATGAAGTCGTCACGCCAACGATTACTTCTACTTCTATGGCTAACGCGTTTAGCAACAAAGTAAAGTAATTTACATGGCGTTATTCAATGACACGCAGGTCATACAAAATAATAAAGACAACTCCTATGGCTCCTGCCGGTTGTCATACTCATCGACATGCAAGTCGTGATTCCTATTACAAGAATATGATCAATCTCATACATCACATATATCATTCATCACATCTTCTGGCCATATCACATCACATAGCACATGCTGCAAAAACAAGTTAGACGTCCTCTAATTGTTGTTGCAAGTTTTTTACGTGGCTTGTAGGTTTCTAGCAAGAACGTTTCTTACCTACGTATGACCACAACGTGATTTGCCAATTTCTATTTACCCTTCATAAGGACCCTTTTCATCGAATCCGTTCCGACTAAAGTAGGAGAGACAGACACCCGCTAGCCACCTTATGCAACTAGTGCATGTCAGTCGGTGGAACCTGTCTCACGTAAGCGTACGTGTAAGGTCGGTCCGGGCCGC
Organism: Triticum aestivum; assembly: GCF_018294505.1. NCBI lineage: Eukaryota > Viridiplantae > Streptophyta > Magnoliopsida > Poales > Poaceae > Triticum > Triticum aestivum. Next base: position 202,746,628 of record NC_057808.1, read on the forward strand.
TTCATCCTACAATACCGCCGAAACAAGATAAGACTAGTAGCGGCAAGAAGAATTGGCAACATCAACGCCCACAACTACTTTGTGTTCTACTCGTGCATAGTAACTACGCATAAACCTGGCTCTGATACCACTGTTGGGAATCGTAGCAAAATTTTAAAAAATTTCCTACGCTCACCAAGATCCATATATGGAGTATACTAGCAACGAGGGAAAAGGAGTGCATCTACATACCCTTGTAGATCGCGAGCGGAAGCGTTCCAATGAACGTTGTTGACGGAGTCGTACTCGCCGTGATTCAAATCACCGATGACCGAGTGCCGAACGGACGGCACCTCCGCGTTCAACACACGTACGGTGCAGCGACGTCTCATCCTTCTTGATCCAGCAAGGGGGAAGGAGAGGTTGATGGAGATCCAGCAGCACGACGGCGTGGTGGTGGATGTAGCGGGATATCGGCAGGGCTTCGCCGAGCTTCTGCGAGAGAGAGAGGTGTAGCAGGGGAGGAGGGAGGCGCGCAAAGCTGTAATGTTCCTGCCCTCCCTCCCCCCCTTTATATAGGCCTCCTGGGAGGGGGGGGGGGGGCGCCGGCCAAGATCCCATCAAGGGAGGGGGCGGCGGCCAAGGGGGGAGACTTGCCCCCCAAGGCAAGTGGGGCGCCCCCCACCCTAGGGTTTCCAACCCTAGGCGCAGGGGGAGGCCCATGGGGGGTGCCCCAGCCCACTAAGGGCTGGTTGCCCTCCCACTTCAGCCCATGGGGCCCTCCGGGATAGGTGGCCCCACCCGGTGGACCCCCGGGACCCTTCCGGTGGTCCCGGTACAATACCGATAACCCCCGAAACTTTCCCGGTGGCCGAAACTGGACTTCCTATATATAATTCTTCACCTCCGGACCATTCCGGAACTCCTCGTGACGTCCGGGATCTCATACGGGACTCCGAAATTTTTTCGGATTTCCGCATACTCATATCTCTACAACCCTAGAGTCACCGAACCTTAAGTGTGTAGACCCTACGGGTTCGGGAGACATGCGGACATGACCGAGACGCCTCTCCGGTCAATAACCAACAGCGGGATCTGGATACCCATGTTGGCTCCCACATGTTCCACGATGATCTCATTGGATGAACCACGATGTCGAGGATTCAATCAATCCCGTATACAATTCCCTTTGTCAATCGGTATGTTACTTGCCCGAGATTCGATCGTCGGTATCCCAATACCTTGCTCAATCTCGTTACCGGCAAGTCTCTTTACTCGTACCGCAATGCATGATCCCGTGACTAACGCCTTAGTCACATTGAGCTCATTATGATGATGCATTACCGAGTGGGCCCAGAGATACCTCTCCGTCACACGGAGTGACAAATCCCAGTCTCGATCCGTGCCAACCCAACAGACACTTTCAGAGATACCCGTAGTGTACCTTTATAGTCATCCAGTTACGTTGTGACGTTTGGTGCACCCAAAGCACTCCTACGGTATCCGGGAGTTGCACGATCTCATGGTCTAAGGAAAAGATACTTGACATTGGAAAAGCTCTAGCAAACGAAACTACACGATCTTTTATGCTATGCTTAGGATTGGGTCTTGTCCATCACATCATTCTCCTAATGATGTGATCCCGTTATCAATGACATCCAATGTCCATAGTCAGGAAACCATGACTATCTGTTGATCAACGAGCTAGTCAACTAGAGGCTTACTAGGGACACGTTGTGGTCTATGTATTCACACATGTATTACGATTTCCGGATAACACAATTATACCATGAACAATAGACAATTATCATGAACAAAGAAATATAATAATAACCATTTATTATTGCCTCTAGGGCATATTTCCAACATATAGTATTCTCAACTTCTTCTACTTCATCTACATGTGGTTTGCCACAAGGTAAGGATATGGTGAGTAGTGGTGTTCATTGCAATGATTATAGTGAGCTTATTATTGATGATCCTTCATCACTTTATTATTGCAATGCTTCACCTTTGGACTTTAACACTTCGAGCACTCTAAATGTTTCACATGCTTGTGTTAAAAGTTCTTGCATATCTTGTAGAAATTGCTTGCTCAAATCTCATGATGATATGCTTGCTATGTCTTGTTGCCATGATAAAAATGTATCTATTTCCTCGAGTTGTTGTGCTAACAATGTAGAGGAAACCCAACACTCCATGGAACAAGATGTGGTCTTGAACGGTGCTTCAAGGGATCCTACATCATCATTGATTGCTTTTTGCCTTATGGCCAAGGCTTCAAAGGTATCTCCCACTTTGAATCCCAATATATCTTGTGATAATATTGATGATGGCAAGAGTGATGATGATGTCAATTATGATGAAGAGAATGATGATGTTGCCTCCTTAAAATTTAAGGGGGAAATAATTTATAAAGCTCTTCTTAAGAATAAAATTGCTCGTTCCAACTTCATGGAAATCATGTCTATTGCTATTGAGGGCAAGAAATATATTGATGAGTTGGAATCTCGTCTTGAGGAGCATGAGGTCACCATTGATAAAATGGAAGGTCATGAGCGTGATTACGCTAATGAGATTGCGGACCTCTCTCAAGCTCTTGAACTTGAACAAACCACCAAGGAATCTCTTGAGGAGACTTTTGCTCTAGAGTTATCTAGAGTGAAGGAATCTCATGATAGAGCTCTTGAGGTGGCCAATGTTTTTGAAACTAAAAATGCTAAGCTTGAAGTTGCTCATGCTAGACTCCTTGAGGATTTTGAGCACCTCGAAAATGGCTCAAGGGTCATCAAGGGTGAGCTCATCAAACTCACCAAGTCTCATGCTCAACTTGAAGCTTCTTATTTAAAAGAGCTTGCCAAGTTGCCTTCTCCTCTTGTTGTTAATGATGATGCTCGTGCTAATAACTCTATTTCTTGTGAAGCATCCATTTTAAAGGAGAATGTTGAGCTAAGGGCTCAACTTGAGTTGCTATCTAGCAATTATGGGAAATTGGAAGAAAGTCATGAAAAGATTTCTAGCTCTCATGATGATCTTCTTGTATCCCATAATGTGCTAAAAATAGCTCATGAGGCTATGATTGCTAAGGTAACATCTAGTGAGCCTCATGTGGACATTAGCACTACTTTTAGTCAAAATGATATATTACCTTGTGCTAGTCCTCATAACTCGTCTATGCATAACATTGGTACATCTTGTGATGAATTTCTTTCCTTGCCTTGTTGCTCCAATGATGAAGCTTATACTTCCTCTAGTACTTGTGTTGAGACTAACCATGTAGAGGAAATCAAAGAGCTCAAGGCCCAAGTCACTTCTTTGAAGAAAGACTTAGAAAAGTGTCATGAAGGTAAATCCACACTCAACAATATCTTGAGTGTGCAAAAATCCCCCAATGACAAAGGTGGACTTGGATTCAACTCCAACAAGAAGAAGAAGTCCAAGATGAACAAGAAGAAGGGCCAAGAACACGTCAAGAATTTGGCCAAGATTATTTGCTTCAAGTGAAAAATTGAAGGGCACCATGTTAGATCTTGCCCATTGAAGAAGAAGGCCATTAGTGACAAGCAAGAAGGGAAGCGGCTACAAGTGCATTCTCATGCTCAACCTCAAGTTGAAGAAAGGCCTCTTCCCAAGAAGACTCAAGCTAATGCTTCTCAAGTTGAGAAATCAAGTGAGAAGAAAGTGAATAGTAGACATTGCTACCTATGTCGTGAAAAAGGTCACGTCACTTCTTCATGCACGAATGGTTCCTTATCCAACCCTATTCTAATTGATGATATCTATTCTCTTGGGAAGGATAAGGTTGGCAATGTGTTTGCCAAATTTGTTGGTACTCAAAGTGGTGTCAAGAAAAGAACCATTTGGGTAGCCAAGCCTATTGTGACTAACCTCTTAGGACCCAACTTGGTTGGGGACCAACTAGCTCATACTTGATCAATAGGTGTTGTTGGAGGACATTGGAGACTTGGCTACATTATGAAGAATTAAGGGGACTTCATCACTTTTATTGTCTGAAACCAAGTCAATTGAATCATCAAGCTTATATCTTATATCCAATGTGCCTCGTTGCCGTAACTTGTACTTAAATTGCTTACATTGAAAGTTACTTGCCCCCTTGCATGTATTGGTTTTGTTCCTTGCATGTGTTTGTATATTTTGTGTCTCCAAATTGCTTATCTTGAGTAATCAAGTTTATGTATGTTGGTTTTCACTTCATGTACATGTGTGTCATATGTTGAGCCTTTGTGCATCTTATTTGTATCTTAGTTGGCTCTTGTGAGAGATTAATGGAATATCCCATTATGGGGGAGTGATGTGCTTTGTGCACCTCACAATCCTATAAATGTGTGTACATGAGTAATACCATCTAGTATTGATATTTCAAGATTATCTAGTCGCTATGTGGTATGTCTTCTCATGAGAAATTGAAATTCTAAATTGTCCATTAATTATCTCTTGTTGGATCGTTATTTTTGCCTCATGTTTATCTTTAATTGGTATCACATTATGGGGGAGTAATATGCTATGTGTATATTACTAGCCTAGAAAATGTGTACATTTGAGATATTGTCACCTAGAATTGATATTGTAAATTATCTTGTTCCTAGGTGGCATGTTAGCTCTACAAGTTGCAATTTGCTTGTGTTTGGTGTGAAGATGATGTTGGATATCCTTGCTATCTACCACCGGGAATTATTTCCAAATACTTCTTGTCTTTTGACAATTGGTACTCACTTATGTGTGGTAGAAATTATTGATCATCTTTACATTGGCCTTTGCTTTTATTTGCCTTATCTCTTGCCAAGGTTTGTGTCAACTCCCATTGTCTTCCATACCACTTGTGGATCTTGTTATTTCTTGATCTTGTCTAGTGTTTTCCTAGATATAGTGAAAGTGGTGATCCCACCTTGTGCATTTTGTATTCAAATGCAAATTCTCTATAATGCACTACTCTTGGGGGAGCTATCCTATTTTCTATAAAACACTCATCTTGTGATCCTTATCAAGTGTGTGTTGGTGGACGGCAAGCCGTTTCTTTTTGGTACTTGTGCCATCATGAAACTTTGTAGAGAGCTTGGTTTGTTTGGAACCATCCTCTCTTTTGGGAGTTTGATATCATTTTTGTGGGTTCCAATGGATATCTCATTCCTTGATGTATCTTTTAATGATATCTTCCAAGTGATGATTTCTCCATTTGGTATTCTTTTCACTTGGTATTTCCTTGTATTTTGGTATCGGTTCTTGAAAGTCTTGAGCATGCATATTAACTTCATGTAGTTTCCTTGGCATGCTTTCTCTCTTTGACCCAATATATAGGGGAAACTCCACCAAGTCTCAAATTGGATGAGATGTGCATGAAATTCATTTTCATATCTATGTGCACATATTTATGTGGAGTTTGTCCTATGGATTGTTGGTTCTCTAACTCTTTGGTCCTAATGAGTTTGGGCACCATTTTGTTTGTGTTGTTGTTCTAGGAACAATTGGAGATGCATTGGATGCTCGGCTACTCACAAGGAAGGTGTTGTCACCATGTGCTTTTTGGAGTCAAGCTAGGATGATCAATGAACTACTCTATACCTTCAATTGGTATCTACTACATCCTTCCAATGTTAACTCGGTAACAAGTATCTTCATATACTTCATGCACACATTTCTTACATCAACCTTGTGTAGGTTGTATCATGGCATGTTATTCATTCTCTCTTGTGATACTTGTTTCCTTTCTCAAAGCATCGCAACAATGATCTCTTGTTGCTAGTTGTGATGTCTTTGATGGTTGTGTGGTAGGAATTCATTTATATACAATAAGACCATATCTAGCCATGTGCTATGCTTCCAAGCAAATATCTTATTGGTATATGTATGACGTCCTTTTGGATATCTTGTTCCTTCTTGTTGTAACTATTTCGGGTGTACATCCTTCTTTGTAGATATATATCATCATGATTTCGTCTACCTAGAACCTTATACACTTGAGAGAAATTACATCTCTAGATGATATCCTTTCTTTCACGTCCACCTTGTCTCTCTTTTGTTATTTCTGTGGTGGCTCCGTGAAAGCTTTTGCCTTGAGTATGTGTCGTATCTCGTTGCATCTTGATGCACTCTTGTGTGGTGAAGATTATTTTCCTCAGGCTTCTCTTTACGAGGCTTTTGCCATCTTAATTGGTATCCCTCGTCTTGATGAGGCTTTCTTCTTCTATCTTCACCACGGGTTGTCACAAGCATAGGTTCTCTATATGCTTATTAGTAAGCTTGTGAACCCATTTGCTAGTTGTGTGTGGGAATGATAGGCCTTGCACCGTGTACCTCATTCTTCCAAGACTATGTTGATGCTTAATGCTCATCCGTACATTAGTCTTCTCAAGTGCTTTGCCATGACTCACATACATCATTTTGGTTGAGCCTACCCTTAAGTTGCCTCTTTTATATGTTGCTCAACCATTTGTTTGTTGCAGGTGCTAGGCTTTGTTTCCTACATGCTCACTTGCACTTGTTGTGAGTTTCTATTGATTTTCGGGGAGTGACGATCCTATTTTGTGCTCGTTGTATCCCATTACAAAACTAAATTGTGCACAAATCATGGGGAGCATCTCTAGTTTCTCTAGAACACTCCTTTGCTCATATCATAATTTATTTCATTCATATGGCACGTAGGATCATTGGTCTAGTTGGCTCAATTGATATCCTTTGTTTGCTTGCTTCAATTGGTATCTTTTGATTGCTTGATTGCTTGTTTCTCTCTTTTTTATGTCTTTGTGGCATATCATCCTTTTGCTATCTTTGTGCCTCAATATAGTTTGTGTTCCTCCAAGTATTTACCTTTGGATATGTGTGTTGCATTCCACTCATTTGTTGAGAAATACATAATTTATGGAGGACCACAATTTATATTGGCCTTCTAAGCTTTTCGCCCATTTTGGCAATCGATGCCAATGGGGGAGAAGTTTCAGAGAGTTTTGTGCAGAAGTTTAGAGAGTTGTCTCTTCTGGCTTTGGTTTGTTCCTAAGCATACGCATCTCCTACGCATGCATTATTGGTTGTTCCATTGCATGGTGATGCATAATTCCTTATATAAACTCTCTTGAAAGTGATTGTCATCAATTACCAAAATGGGGGAGATTGAAAGGACATGCGGTGCCCCCATGTGTGGTTTTGGTAATTGATGACATTCTCTATGGACTAATTGTTGCATTGAGTTATATTTGAAGGATTTGTCCATAGGCATTTCTTGAAGTCCATGTGTTGGTTTCAAGGAGTTTATGTGTTGATCAAGGCGCTATTAAGGAATTACCCAAAGATTGGTCATGTGAGTGTTGAGCTTATTGCAAGCATGTCTTTAAGAAGAAGATTGTGTGATCATTCATGTTTACCTTCAAGACATCATCCAAACGAACAGAGTTGGAAAGATTCAAGGTTGATCAAGACTAAGTCAAGAGTGAATCAAGTTGATCAACTCACAAAGCGTAAAGGATGTACCGAGAGGGATCAAGTGATCCCATGGTATGGTAAGCATTGTACATTGCACTTTGTGTACTAACCCATGGTCTATGTGAGAGTTCTATGTGGGGTTAGGTACATGTCCATGGGCTTGCGTCAAGAGGAAGATATCATACAACCCATGGAAAGGATGACATCAAGTGGTGATCGTCATCAAGTTTGTCGTGTGCAAGTTCAAGTGGAGCATCACGAAGAGATCAAGTGCTTGAAGCTTTCCATACATTGTGATGTCAATGGACTTGTGAAAATGTGCCGAAGAGTGGCTCACCCATAGTGGAGTATGGGGGAGCAAGAATCTAGTCTCCATCGACCCAACGCAATCAAGAAAGGTGGTCCATCTTAAGGAGGACAAGATCATCATCATCTAGCTCAAGTGGATCATGTGCAAGGCAAAGGTTTGCCCTTGATAGGTTTTCTATTTTACCGGTCTCATGGTGGTTGTTGGGAGACCGGGTTATAGGATCGATTGCCGTACTATCAAGGGGGGCTCTCAAGTTGGTAGCTTGATCGTATCATTAGTAGAGAGTTCAAACCATTGCATCCTTGCATCATGTTTCTTGGTTCTTGTTTGGTTCTCTTTGTGAGTCTTAGAGCTTATGGTCATCTTGATGACAAGCTTGAGTTCATCGAAAACGGAGTTTGCATGCGTCTTCTATGATGTTTTCGGTGTTGGAGGTTTTACCAGTCTTATCCGAGGAAGGGTTCTCACCATTTTTTTGGGCCTTTTCTCATTTGCTTCTTATTGTATTTCTATCAATATTGTGTTAGCCCTTGTCGCTAGCTTTCCAACAAACTTGGTTTCGTCGAATTCGGAGTCCGTTTGCAGAAGTTGTGCCAGTTTTGGTGTTCCTTAAAAGGGGGCTGCTGCGGATGTAATTTTTTAGTACCGCTCTTGGAGCGGTACTACCGCGGACTACTTCCGTGGCTACTTCCGCTCGGGACCAAAATCTCGTCACAAGTCCAGCGGTGGTAGGCACGATGTAATTTTTTAGTACCGCTCGCAGCAGTAGTACCGCTACCCTTCGCAGTAGTACCGCTACCCCTAGCGGTAGTACCGTGAGGTCAAGCGGTACTACCGCTCTGACGGTTTTTCTGGCTTTTTTGCCTCCTCGCTGTTGTGTTTCCAAGGGCTACTACCGCCCTAGTGGTAGTACCGCTCGGTGCGGGCTGTGAGCATAACGGTTGGATTTTTTCCCCACCTATAATAGGGGTTCTTCTTCCCCAATGAACCTTATCCTTTGAGCTCGTGTTCTTTCCCCATTGTTGACCTTCTTCGAGCTTGCTAATTCTCAATCCCTCCATGGATTCTTGCTAGTTTTTGAGGGAAAAGAGAGAGGAGATCTAGATCCAGATTTCCACCAATCACTTTCTCCTCTATGTGAGGGGAACCCCTTGGATCTAGATCTTGGAGTTCTTGGTGTTCTCTTTCTTGTTCTTCCTCTCATTTTCCTCCCTAGCATTAGTTGCTTTGGTGTGATTTGAGAGAGAAGGACTTGGGCAGTTCGTGTGCCCTTGCCATTGCATTTGGTGCATCGGTTTGAGTTCTCCACGTGATACGTTGAAGTTACAAGTTGAGAAGCTTATTACTCTTGGGTGCTTGGTACCCTTGAGCTTGTTCCTCTTGGGTGCTTGGGCGCCCTAGACGGTTGGTGGTGTTTGGAGCTCAATCATTGTGGTGTAAAGCTCTAGGCAAGCGTCGGGGTCTCCAATTATGTTGTGGAGATCGCCCCGAGCAATTTGACGGGTTCGGTGACCGCCCCCAAGGGTTGCCAAAGTGTACGGGTTCGGTGACCGCCCCCAAGGGTTGCCATTTGTACGGGTTCGGTGACCGCCCTCAAGGGTCCCTTAGTGGAATCACGGCATCTTGCATTGTGCGAGGGCGTGAGGAGATTACGGTGGACCTAGTGGCTTCTTGGGGAGCATTGTGCCTCCACACCGCTCCAAACGGAGATTAGCATCCGCAAGGGTGTGAACTTCGGGATACATCGTTATCTCCGCGTGCCTCGGTTATCTCTTACCCGAGCTCTTTACTTATGCACTTTACTTTGTGATAGCCATATTGTTTCTTGTCATATATCTTGATATCACCTAGTAGTTTATCTTGCTTAGCATAAGTTGTTGGTCCACATAAATGAGCCTAGTTGTTGTAGGTTTTGTGCTTGACAAATTAACCGCTAGGTTTATTCCGCATTTGTTCAAGCCTAAACCGTAATTATTTTAAAGCGCCTATTCACCCCCCCTCTAGGCGACATCCTCGATCTTTTAGTGTCAAATCAAAACAAATGAGGAGAGAGATCAAACACATAGCTACTGGTTCAAACCCTCAGCCTCGAGGATGAGGTACTCACACATCACTATGGAGGCAGCAAGGATGATGAAGATGGCCTCTGTGGATGGTTTCCCCCTTTGCAGGGTGCCGGAGAAGGCCTCCAGATGACATCGCTTCAGAACAGAGGCTTGCGACGGCGAGCAATTATTCTCAGTTTCTTTCTGGAGGTTTATCTATTTATAGGTTTTTTCAGCGTTATAATCACGCCAAACGAGTGCCAGGCGCCCCCTAGAGGCACTCATGGTGGCTTGTGGGCCCTAGGGCCTCTTCTGGTTGCCTCCCGAAGCTTCTAGGGTCCTTCTCAGTCCAGAAAAAATCATCGTAAATTTTTATCATGTTTGGACCTTTTTAGATATGGATTTTGTGTGAAACAAAAAATATGCAAAAAACAGGAACTAGACACTTGATTACTAGGTTAGTTCATAAAAATAATATAAAAATGCACCAGATCCATATAGAATTAAAAAAAAAATTATGAATACTTCATAAGTTATACTCCCTCCGTCCCAAAATAAGTCGCTGCCGCTCTCTGGCGTGATGGATGTAGTGGCCGTTCGCGTTGGGTGTTCGGGAAAGGAGAGAGGAGATGCACGCCCGTCAGGAGAGGAAAAAAAGGGGAGAAGCTGCAGATTCGCACGAGGTTGAAGAAGAAAGCGAAGAGGGCAGCGTGGATGGCCCGCATCCTACGTGCTTGGTGGATGGCCGGCGGCAGACTCGGCCGGTCGGCCGGGTATATAAACGTATTAACAAAGCTCCCAATCTTCAAAAAAAAAAAAAACGGCTAGGAAGGCGGTTGTTGTTTTCTCGCCCTACAGCCAGCGCAGCCCGCTCCGCACTGCTTGTGCAAATCGTCTTGGGTATTTATTCGCGGAGGGTCTAACGGCTGATCTCCAACTCCCCGCTGTGCGTGTCTCTCTCATGATGCGAGCTTCGCAAACCAACAAATCGCAGCCAAAGCCGCTGCCGCTGCCGCTGCCACCTCCGCCACTCTCGCTGCCGTCGACGCCGTCGACCGTCCCGCGCCGGCGAAACCGCAGCGCCTCCTCCTCTTCCTCGTCTTCCTCCGTGTCCACCGCCTCCTCCTCCTTCTCCCCGTCGACGTCCCCTGCCCCGTCTCCTCGCACCACCTCACCCACTTCCGTGGTGCCCTTTTCGTGGGAGCGCCGCCCGGGACTCCCCAAGAGCAATCTCGCGGGCCTTATCTCCTCGTCCAGCGGCACCGCGGCAGTTCCGCTCCCACCGCCGCCACTGCGCCCTTCCACTCGCCGCTGCCGGCAGCGCAGACGCTGCCGCGCCCTCGACGCCCCCGCCCCTGCACCCGCAGCAGACCCCTTCGCCGCCGCCTTCGTGGAGTGCACAAGGGAAGAAGGCACAGACGACGCAGACGACAAGCTTTGGCTGACGCCGACGATAACCAACTCCAGCCGCATGGCGCGGTCGTGGCGACTCGCCGGCGGCGGGTTCCGTGTCATCAGGTTCCTCGACCTATACGGGTGCAGGAGGGCCATGGACGTCGCCGACGGTGCTTTCCTTGCCCGCCGGTCCGTCGCACCGCGTCCACGTCCATGACCAGGCCGGGCGGACTACACAGAGATAAGTAGTAGCAATAATTAACATGTCTGATCCTCTGGCACCGCGAAAAATGGCAGAACAAGAGCTTGCTGGGGTCACATCGACAATCTGATTAGCGTCATCCGGAGCACGGATTTCTGATCAGACGGTTGAGGTGTCATGAACAGCATGCGCCACCGCTTAATTAGTGTGCTTTCGTTTGTTCATGGATGTGTGTGTCTCGAGAAAAGTTTGGTTGTTTCTGGCAACACAGTAGTATAAAATGTCTGGTTGTCTTGGGATTCGTTTGGTTTGGCTTGTTAATTTTGCGGGGACTAATATATATAATCTGAAGTTGTTGCGGGAGTGCCGTATGCTACACCTGTTGTTTGGTGAGCGTGGGTGGGCTGCCCCATGAATTAGCACCAAACTTTGTCAAGTGATCACCCTATATGCAGCGTACTACTCTGCGCAGACACATAGTAGATGGCATTGCAGAGAAGAACATAAGAATATGTAGCACGACGCCGATGCTGTCCCCACCCTTTGCTATTGATTAGGTGTAACCAATAAAAATAAAATCGACAAAGGATAGCTACTCTGTATGTCTGTATGCTATGTACTCATGGCATTTGGGTACAATGTTTCTCTGTCAGTCGCAGCATAATCATACTGATCGATGTCTTGAAATGTATTGCATGATGGCTAGACCGTTGAACGGTCGCTCCTAAAGGACCTTGCTATAGTATCTTGGATCCTCGGTTGGACTTTTGTGATCCACCTTGATCAGCCGGTCGGTCGCAAGTGCTCAAATGGGCGACAGCTCGATGGGGGGGAAAAATTTCATAGGTGTCCATGTGCTCGGCACCTTTCCTCCACATGGTCGTCCACAGTGACGCTGGCGCTCATAGGGAGCGTCCTAGAGACCCCAGAGTCGATCCAACCACTAGCTTTTCGTGATAGATTTTTGCCGCTAGCGTTGCTCTTACGGGCGGAGGTTCATACAAAAGCTTTTCGCAAACGACAGGTACATGATCCCTTGCTTTCATGATACAAAGGTCGAATGCAATTGAAAATTAGGTTAATAATTTGTGTAAGTCTTTGTGAGTGATTTTAAAAGTTATCGATCCCTAAATGATAGTGCTTTCGAATAATTTAGAAGTGCTCAAAGTATTTCTAAAAGTTTTGCAGCCAGAAGATTTCATATTTAAATTACACGTACCTCATATTTTTATACATAAACAACACACCGTTTTGATTGCCCATACATAAGTTAATACAGTAGTGCATGCCAGCATCGTCTGATGCGGAGCCACCAAATTGATCTTGTTGAACCATTGTGACTAAGTGGAGCTTAATTTCATATTGTTCGGCTGTAACATCAGATAGTGTGATTGGTGCATGCATAAAATTCTCATTTGGAACAGCAAAGTCTTATATATTTTTGGATTTTTGATAACAACACAAATAGAAAAACAAATAACTATAAGAACAAAAATTGAAACTAAAGCTAGATAAAAACTTTAACAATAACTGGCGGTGACCCCGCTAAGGGGCCTATCACCATGTCGACTCCCGACTTGTGGGCCAGGTCGAGGACCCCATGTCGACTCCGCCCTGGGCCATTTCAGGCAACCCATGACGATTACATGAAGATCTAAAAGACTTGACGCATACTCCGAAACGCTGGATATGTGTTACTGAGACGCTGGTCCCATGGAGGATTCTGCCTCCCTGTACGTAGCTCACAAAGATATTGTAACCCTAGGACCCCCGGTACCTATAATACCTAGGGGCCAGGCTTGTAGACGACACAATACAATCTCGTAGTAGATTACCTATACTATGTGCTACACTCCGATATAATAAACACAAACTGACATAGGGTATTATCTTCTCGGAGATCCTGAACCTGGGTAAAACCATGTGTCCTTGTTACCGTCACTCCTAAACGCCTAGCTTAGGACCCTTTGATGGGGAACGAAGCATGAAAATAAAAAAAATCCTACGAACATCCAAGATCTATCTAGGAGAAGCATGGCAATGAGAGGGGAGAGTGTTTCTACGTATCTCGTAGACCAAAAGCGGAAGCGTATATAACGCGGCACCTCTTTTTTTGTATTTGACTTCATTCATACTTGTGGGTTGTGACCAAGCCACATGGCATCCCGAGGTCTCTTTTAGAGGTTTCCTCGTTCGATAACCTGTGAGACGATAGCCTTAGTATCCGGTCTCACAAGCATAGCCTTGTGGCAAGTTCGCCATTTTTTATGGTGATACAGTCCCGGGGAAGTACATCGGGAAGTCGGTAATGATGAAGCGGCTCTTGTGTCCGGACAAGATAGAGGGAATGCTATGATATGATGCAGCCTCCACGCACGATCCCGCCCTCAATTGTAGCGCGGAGAGGTACGTTTGGTTTCCACTTCTACACCTATCCCGAGGTGTTCGTTTGTTTGGATCAAAGAAAAATAACATGCACATATTGGACAAGATATAACTTATTTATTCAATAATTATTTTAATCAAGCTAAACATGTTTTAGAAAAATAGAAAAGCTTGTAAGTGACTTTTGCACAAAAAATACATAGCTGGGCAGTGCTACTTCTTGAGCTTGCGTTAATTTTTTCCTTGAAAAGAAAAGGGTGATGCAGAAAAGTAGAGATAAGTATTTGCCTCAGTTAAGAACCAAGGTATCAATCCAGTAGAAGGCACAAGTAAGTCCCAATCTATGCACCTGCACAAACTAAAAAACACTTGCACACAACGCGAAAAAGGGGTTGTCAATCCCTTCACGGTCACGAACAAGAGTGAGATCAAATAGAGATAGGTATAAAAGATAAATAAAAGAGCAAACTAAATTAAATATAAATAAATTACAACAAGGTATTTTTGGGTATTTTTGGTTTATAGATCTGAAAATATAGGATGGAAAATAGATCTCGGGGCCATAGGTTTCACTAGAGGCTTCTCTCTTGAAAGAAAATACGGTGGGTGAACAAATTACTATCGAGCAATTGATAGAAAAGCGTATAGTTGTGACGATATCTAAGGCAATGATCATGAATATAGGCATCATGTCCGTGTCAAGTAGTCCGAAACGATTCTGCATCTATTACTATTACTCCATACATCGACTGCTATCCAGCATGCATCTAGAGTATTAAGTTCATAAGAACGGAGTAACGCCTTAAGTAAGATGACATGATGTAGAGGGATAAACTCAAGCAATATGATGAAAACCCCATCTTTTTATCCTTGATGGCAACAATACAATACATGCCTCGCTACCCCTACTATGTCACTAGGTGAGGACACCACAAGATTGAACCCAAAACTAAGCACCTCTCCCATTGCAAGAAAAACCAATCTAGTTGGCCAAACCAAACCGATAATTCGAAGAGAAATACAAAGATATTTAATCATGCATAAAAGAGTTCAGAGAAGACTCAAATAATATTCATAGATAATCTGATTGATATGGGGTGGCCCGATCTTCTCAGTAAGCTGGTGGTGGTATGATGATGATGATGATAGGTAACTGGGTGTCGCCGATGATCTCTCCTCGCTAGATCCCTGATGCCAATGCAACAGCTCTCTACCCTTCGGATATTCACGACTTCACACACTTGCGCAACGTAGCCGTCGACCACGAAACGGTATAATTGCAATTCACTAATTCCCAATGGAACAGCAGATTACACTCAACTTGTAGTTCAAATCTCCAGATCGATACCAATTGGAGATGCAATTTCAGATGAATGCTTGATAGCAAGTTCAACGAAACTAGGGTTTAATTTTAACGTGGTCTAACCCTAATTGTGGGGCCCCCCAAGAGTACTTATAGAGGTGGGGGCCGTCCACCACTCAAACCAAACCCGAACCCAACTTGGGTTCAGCCCAAACTGACTCAGTTCGACTCAAACAGATACAAACTGACCCAATGGTTGGGTGCAGCCAACTAGGCGCGCAGGCCGTATGTGTAAGGCGCACAACCACTTGGTGGTTGCGCCATATGTGGCCTCCTGCGTGGTGTCCTCCTCCTCATGTTGGTCGCCGTCCTGCCTCTCCTCCCTCGCGTCCATGTGCATGATCACCACGTCTTGCTCTAGCTGCTTCAACTCCTCGTTCCCTCGTGCTATGCCTTCTTCTCCATGAACCTGAGTATGCAAACACACAGAGACTTAGGCAGTAAACAGTTCTCATTAATGAAATAATCAGAATCAATTAAGAGCAAATTCACCTGTTGTTCTATTAGCTTTGCACGGGCTCTTGTAATAGGTCCAATTCTGATTTCATCATTGGACTTCTTCTTTGCAGCAATTTGTTGGTCAACATCATGAGGTGGAAATGGAAGAATAGTAGGGATGTCCTCATCATCTCCCTCCCCTTCAAAAGGCGTCGACCTCGACGCTCCAAGGTCTTCTCCAGCATACAGCGACAAATCAGCAACGTTGAAGCTGTTGCTAACGCCACCAAACTCAGCAATAGGAATATCAATCGAGTAGGCATTGTCATTTATCTTGGCTAGCACCTTGTAAGGACCAGCACCACGCGGCCGCAACTTGGAACACCGCAGCTGTGGGAATCTATCCTTGCGCAGATGCACCCAAACCATATCTCCAGGCTGAAACAAAACTTGCTTTCTTGCAGCAGCAATGTTCTTGGCTTTCTTCTCAATAGCCTCCCGTGTCTTCTCATGAATATTCTTCACATAATTTGCTCGTTTTGATGCCTCCATATTTACTCTCTCATGCAATGGAAGAGGCAGCAAATCTAGTGGTGTGATAGGTTTGAAGCCATACACCACCTCAAAAGGACAAAGCTGGGTAGTAGTGTGCACCGCTCTGTTATATGCAAACTCAACATGTGGCAAACACTCCTCCCACTCACGTAGATGTTTCTTGATCATAGCTCGCAGCAATTGTGACAATGTTCGATTCACCACCTCTGTTTGACCATCCGTTTGGGGATGACATGTAGTACTAAACAACAACTTCGTTCCTAGCTTTCCCCATAGTGTCTTCCAGAAGTAGCTCATAAACTTCACGTCCCTGTCAGAAACAATAGTCTTTGTCACTCCATGCAAGCGTACGATGTCCCTGAAAAACAGGTTAGCAATATGCGACGCATCGTCGCTTTTGTGGCATGCAATAAAATGTGCCATCTTAGAGAATCTATCCACTACCACAAATATAGAATCATGACCTCGTTTAGTGCGTGGCAAACCTAACACAAAATCCATACTTATATCTTCCCATGGTGTGGTAGGTGTAGGCAGTGGTGTATACAAACCGTGAGGCTTCAGCTTTGACTTGGACTTGTTACATGTAATGCAGCGCCTAACAAACCTGTCCACGTTGCGCCTCATCTTGGGCCAATAAAAGTGATCAGCTAGCATGAGCAATGTCTTCTCACGCCCAAAAGTGACCCATCAATCCTCCTGCATGTGATTCCTGCAACAATAGCAAACGCACCGACGATTCTGGAACACATAGTTTGTTAGCACGAAACAAAAATCTATCATGTATGTGGTACTTGTCCCATGCGTTTCGAAGCATACACAAACGATATGGTTCAGCAAATCATGATCAGTTGCATACAAAGCACACAAATTCTCTAAACCAGGAATTTTAACATCGAGATGTGTCAATAACATGTTCTTCCTAGATAGAGCATCAGCAACAACATTATCTTTCCCTTTCTTATGCTTAATTATGTAGGGAAACGACTCAATGAACTCAACCCACTTAGCTAGGCGCCTATGCAAGTTAGATTGAGCTTTCAGATATTTTAAAGCTTCATGATCAGAATGTATGATGAATTCTTTTGGCCACAAATAATGTTGCCAAACCTCAGGAACTCTAACAAGCGCATACAATTCTTTGTCATAAACAGGATAATTCAGTCTAGCACTTGAAAGTTTCTCGCTGAAATAAGCAATAGGTCTACCTTCTTGCATCAACACACCGCCAATTCCTATACCACTAGCATCACATTCAACTTCAAATTGCTTAGAAAAATCAGGTAGCGCAAGTAATGGTGCAGAAGTTAGCAAACGTTTCAGCTTGTCAAATGCATGATCTTGTGCAGCACCCCTAACAAAAGGCACTCCTTTCTTGGTTCATTCATTCAATGGTGCAGCAATAGTACTAAAGTCTTTCACAAAACGCCGATAGAAACCAGCAAGACCGTGAAAACTTCGTACTTGACTAACATTGATGGGAGTAGGCCAGTTTTGAATTGCTTCAATTTTAGATGAATCTACTTCTACCCCATGCTTAGATACAACATATCCCATAAATATGACCTTATCTTTTGCAAATGTGCACTTCTCAAGATTAGCATATAATTTAGCATCACGCAACACTTGCAAAACTTGTCTAATATGATCACAATGTTCAGATTCATTGCGGCTGTAAATAAGTATGTCATCAAATATACAACCACGAAGCGGCCAATAAACTCTCGAAAAACATGATTCATTAATCTCATGAATGTACTAGGTGCATTAGTAAGACCAAAAGGCATAACTAGCCACTCATATAAACCAAATTTAGTTTTGAAAGCAGTTTTCCATTCATCCCCTTCTTTCATCCTAATTTGATGATAACCACTACACAAATCAATTTTAGAGAAAACAGCAGCACCACTCAATTCATCTAGCATATCCTCCAAGCGTGGAATAGGATGACGATATTGAATAGTGATGTTGTTAATAGATCTACAATCTACGCACATGCGCCATGTACCATCTTTCTTAGGCACCAAAATAATAGGAACATCACAAGGACTAAGAGAAACACGAATATACCCTTTGTCTAGTAGTGCTTGCACTTGCTTCTGTATTTCCTTCGTCTCTTCGGGGTTGGTCCTGTATGGCGCTCGGTTGGGGAGGGTAGCGCCTGGTATGAGATCAATTTGGTGCTCAATTCCACGCAATGGTGGCTGCCCCGCTGGTACCTCCTCTGGAAAACATCGCCATATTCCTGCAAAACAGTAGACACACCAGGAGAAACAGGTTGCATATCATTAGAAACTAAAACCTCGCCTTTGTACATGAGCACAAGAGGCATGGCTGTAGGATCCTCTCAAAATTCTCTCATGTCTTCTTTGGTGGCTAATATAAGCAAACTAGGCTCTCTCGCAATTTTTGTTATAGTGTCACCCACGGCTATTACATTCTTCTCTCGTGCAGGTGGCTGTTCGATATTCACTTCTGTTTTCTGACGAGACTCATTCACAATTTGCTGTGGTAACATAGGATGTAAGTTGATTTTCTTGCCCTTGAACTCCAAGTGATAGGTATTGGCACGGCCATTGTGCTGCACATGGCAGTCATAGAGCCATGGCCGACCCAATAAAAGATGGCAAACTATCATAGGCACCACATCAAATTCAATGGAATCCTTGTATGGTCCTATCTCAAAATTTACGCGCACCATATGATTCACTTTCATCTCACTATCGTCACTCAACCATTGTACGTAATATGGATTTGGGTGAGGTAAATATTTCAGATTTAGCTTGGCACATAACTCCTTGCTTGCAAGATTGCGGCAGCTACCTCCATCAGTGATCACCTTACAAGCTTTGTTGGGGCCAACTAGTGCTTTTGTTTGGAACAGATTGCAGCGCTGTGAATCAGCATGTGGCTGCACACTAAGAGCACGCTGTGAGACAACAATAGTAGGCGTTGGAGAAGCAAAGGCATCTATGCCGCCTTCACTTGTGAACCCATCATCATCGGAAGCATATGGGTCAGCGTCATCTCCAGTCTCATATTCATTGTCATCGTTCACAATCATCACTTTTCTGTTTGGGCACTCTCTCTTGAAGTGTCCCTTGCCTCCACATGTATGACATAGTATATCGCGACTACGGGCTGTAGACATGTTGGAACCTGAGCTAGCAGCAGGTTTCTTTGATTGTGAAACAGTGGAGGCTGGTTTTGTTGCAGAAGAAGAGGGGCGGTTGGCAACGCCCTCACCAGACGTGTAGGGGGGGGCTGTGTTCTGTTGGAGAACTGCCCAGCTGTAGCATAACGGGCTTTAATTTGAGCTTCTTCGGCCAACTGGGACTCAGCTTCTCTTGCATGATGTAGCAGCTCGTTCATTGTATTGTATTGGTGATGCCTAACAATACCCTTGATGTTATATTTCAGCCCATGGAGAAAATGTTGCATAGACATCTCAACAGATTCTCTAACTCGTGCACGCTGCAGCAACATCTCCATCTCCATGTAATATGCATCAACTGTCATGGAACCTTGCTTCAATTGTGTCAATTTATCATAAACTGTCCACAAGTAATTAGTGGGAACAAAACGAGCTCGCATGATCTCCTTCATATTGCGCCAAGTAAGAATAGGCAACTCATTGTCTTCCCGTCGTTCGCGCACAATACTATCCCACCAACGCAAAGCATACCCATCAAATTCTGAGGAAGCAAGCTTGATCTTCCTATCTTCAGTGTAATCATGCAAACACCATAGTGTCTCCATCTTGAGCTCCCATGTGAGGTACTCTTCTACATCAGTGGAGCCTTCAAATCTGGGAATTGTGAACTTAGGCTTGCCCAAACCATCATCCTCCTGAAGTGGTACACGTCGAGCACCAAGTGGTGGTGGGCGAACAGGCCCTTGAAAGCCACGCCCACGGCCGTTATTGCCCATCATGTTTTCATTGTCTCCATGGACACTATCATCATCGCCATGGCCCTCATGTTGGCGTTGCTCAATAGCTACACGCAGCCCATTGACTGAAGTTGTCAATTGTTGTATGCTTGTTTGGAGATCATTGACTTGTGTTTGCATAGCATTGACTGTAGTTTCAGTTGCATCCACTTTCATTTGTACAGCTTGAATATCAGCATCAATATTGTCAGTGGATCTATTGATAAGCCCTGTCAAATGATCATGGATAGCTTCATATTCCTTCCATGTAACACACTCGTCACCATCCTTTTTCTGCATCACATCAACACCATTCTCAGACATGATTAGCAGGTTAGTGTACTAAATCAAAAATTATTTTGGTGGAACACTCACAACTCAGTGAAAACTGACAAGAAAAGGAAATCTTACCGTTCCAAAGTGAATAGCAATGCACACTTACCAGGTCGGATATAAGACTAGTGCACGGATGTGATGAAGTGAATACCAGGGTATAAGAGCTACCACACGACAGAGCAGGATTATATTTGGTGGAGCTGTAGGTTTGCTACCCTATGTACACCGAAGACAAGTCCTAGTGCTGATCGTGTGACACACACCCAAAGAAACGCACGCAGTCGAGATAAATGGGGCAATTGCAACTCTGAAAATGAGCGCAAATTTCATGTATGTTCGGAGTAATGCTCGTGTTGCAATGCACAGGGAGAGACGGTAGCAAAAAGCTCAGGGTATACAGGCACAAGATTGCTCACTACTAGTGCAAATACCAAAATAATCTAATTCCAACACTGTAATAGATAGCAGCAACTTCTAGCCAATGTCTCTCTCTTTTCTTTCTTGCTCTTTTTTTCATTATTCACGCTTTTTTTCTTCTTTTTTTTTGCTCTCTTTTTTTTGATTCACTCTTTTGTTTTTTGTATGGTTGCTACAGTAAAACCAAAAAAATGTTTTCTCTCTCCTCTTCTCTTTTGTCCACAAATGTCGCACCGCGATTTTTTTCAACAAGGCAGAAACAATTTGCACCAGAAAAAACCCTAATCAGAGCAGCCCGATGAGCACAAGGAAAAGCTAGTCTCAATAGGTAAGTTCCTACGCAAAACAAAGAATGGCTTGTCTATGGCACACAAAAGGAAAGACTCGATTTAATTCGGACTGGAAAAAGGAAACAGAAAACAAAACGGACTCAAAACCCTAACTGAAATTAGACTGCAGAAACTCACGCGCGGAGGCAGACAAGTGATGCTGGGTGTCTGGTGGCGGGCGTAGGCTCACGCACGGGGTCAGACAACGGATGTTGAGTGTCTGGTGGCGGGCGTAAGCAGCGGCAGGAGCTTGACTCGGAAGGAAAAACAAAGCCGGCGAGAATAAGGACTTTGTAGCCGACTCGAAACAAGCCAAGATCACGACTAAAACGAGGACTCCGACTAGAAAACCTAAACCCTAACGGCGCATAAACAAAACCCTAGATGATCTACGACTCCGAACAGAAGAAAACCTACGCCAAAGAAATGACCAGCAAACTAAAACTTGACTTCGATGCAATCTAGGCTATGGCGAAAATGAAGAACCCTAATATTTTTGGCTTTTTCTGTATAGGAAGAAAAACAACTAAAACTAGGGGTGAATTTGGTGGATGCTTACCGAGGCAACACTGGAAAACTGATACCAAGATGATATGGGGTGGCCCGATCTTCTCAGTAAGCTGGTGGTGGTATGATGATGATGATAGATAACTGGGTGTCGCCGATGATCTCTCCTCGCTAGATCCCTGATGCCAATGCAACAGCTCTCTACCCTTCGGATATTCACGACTTCACACACTTGCGCAATGTAGCCGTCGACCACGAAATGGTATAATTGCAATTCACTAATTCCCAATGGAACAGCAGATTACACTCAACTTGTAGTTCAAATCTCCAGATCGATACGAATTGGAGATGCAATTTCAGATGAATGCTTGATAGCAAGTTCAACGAAACTAGGGTTTAATAGTAACGTGGTCTAACCCTAATTGTGGGCGCCCCAAGAGTACTTATAGAGGTGGGGGTGTCCACCACTCTAGCCAAACCCGAACCCAACTTGGGTTCAGCCCAAACCGACTCAGTTCGACTCAAACTGATACAAACTGATCCAATAGTTGGGTGCAGCCAACT
Source organism: Triticum aestivum (assembly GCF_018294505.1). Classification (NCBI taxonomy): domain Eukaryota; kingdom Viridiplantae; phylum Streptophyta; class Magnoliopsida; order Poales; family Poaceae; genus Triticum; species Triticum aestivum. Next base: position 202,768,817 of record NC_057808.1, read on the forward strand.
AGGCGCGCAGACCGTATGTGTAAGGCGCACAAGCACTTGGTGGTGCGCCATATGTGGCCTCCTGCGTGGTGTCCTCCTCCTCATGCTGGTCGCCGTCCTCCCTCTCCTCCCTCGCGTCCATGTGCATGATCACCACGTCTTGCTCTAGCTGCTTCAACTCCTCGTTCCCTCGTGCTATGCCTTCTTCTCTCATGAACCTGAGTATGCAAACACACAAAGACTTAGGCAGTAAACAATTCTCATTAATGAAATAATCAGAATCTATTAAGACCAAATTCACATGTTGTGTTATTAGCTTTGCACGGGCTCTTATAATAGGTCCAATTCTGATTTCGTCATTGGACTTCTTCTTTGCAGCAATTTGTTGGTCAACATCATGAGGTGGAAATGGAAGAATAGTAGGGATGTCCTCATCACTGATCATAAATCCACAATTCATTGCATCTCGACAAACACACCGCAAAAGAATATTACATCAGATAGAAGTCCAAGAACATCGAGGAGAACATTGTATTGAAGATCAAAGAGAGAGAAGAAGCAACCTAGCTACTAGCTATGGACCCGTAGGTCTGTGGTAAACTACTCACGCTTCATCAGAAGGGCGGCAAGGTTGATGAAGAGGCCCTCCGTGATCAAATCCCCCTTCGCCAGGGTGCCAGAAAAGGCCCCAAGTTGGGATCTCACAGGAACAAAGGCTTGCGGCAGCAGAAAAGTAATTTGGTGGATGCCTCTGATGTTGGGGGAATATTCTGAATTTATAGTGCAAATAATAGGGTTGGAGGACTCCCGAGGGGCCCACAAGCCCTCAGGGCGCACCTAGCAGGCTTGTGGCCTCCTCAGGAACCTTCTGGCCTCCCTCCAAGTCCTCTGGGTGTCTTCTGGTCCAAGGAAAATCATTGCGAAAGTTTTATTCCGTTTGGACTCCGTTTGATATTCCTTTCCTATAAAACTCAAAAACTGGCACTGGGCTGTAGGTTAATAGGTTAGTCCCAAAAATAATATAAATAGCATATTAATGCATATAAAACATCCAAAACAGATAATATAATAGCATGGAACAATAAAAAATTATAGACACATTGGAGACGTATCAGGCAGCATTCCATGTGTGTGGCGTAATTCAACCTTGTTCTGAAACATAGTAGAAAAAAAGCCCAACGATCACGATCCTTGGAACACTATGAAGATGCATAAGATGTTTAGATCAGATCATTACTAACTTCGAGTTGCAGCGGAAGAAGAGTTGGTGTAGATTGTTGATGAAGTCCCTCGTACCATTCACGAATGATCCCTCGAACCGAAGACTGAAAGCATGGCCTCTGTATGGATTGCATGCGTACAGGCTTCATGATCTGGCAGCGCTTCACCGACTAAAGCTTTGCCTCGCTAGAGAACTAGAGGAGGGAGAAGAGAACCTCACGAGGCTTCTCTATTATGAGGAAGTAGAGAAATAGAACTAAGATAAAGTCTAGAACAAGGTTAGAACTAGAGAGGGCGAGAGGAGGCGTCCAAAACAATGGGGGGAACTTGTGCCTCTTGGGGTGCCCCTCCTCATGTATATATAGGTGTAGGGGAGAGGGCAGCTAAATCCTTGGTGCACCCCAATGGAGAGGGAGTCCCTCTCCCAATCCAATCCACCTCCAAAGCTTGTCCAACAAGCTAGAGGGGGGCGCCATACTCTTATTGGGCTTATAGGCCCAATAACTCTCCCCTATTAGGCCTTATTTATATTTTCTTATGCCCATTGGTATTAAATATATTCTAAAAGCATCCTAATCATTATAATAACTTTTTATCATTTATTTAACATCTCTAGAAACATTTTCCACCTATATATCAATTCCCGATATTACACATTAAACCCGGAAATTCTTTCGGTAACCTCGAAACGCTTCTGGTTTCTCTGGAAACTATTTCTTATGTTCCCGAAACTATTCCAAGAATATTTTCTCATAGCTCTCATTCCAATAACACACAATAGATCGTGATTCCCTTAAGCATGTGATCCTGTAGGTTCGGTAAAACATAGACATGAACGAAACTGCCTTTCGTTCAATGATCAAAAGCGGAACCGTGGACATCCATATTTATCCCTATGAATACATGAATGATATTTGAGTAAACCTTTTCTCATCATATTCTATTCCCTTTGGTTCACAATATGTTACAAAACCCGAGGTGAGATATATCGGTATCCTGTTGAGTCATTCTCATGCTCATTATACCGATCTCCTCGTTTCTGATTTTGTTCTTGTTTCTCGTTGTCATGTTCCGGCATCCCTAAGACCTAGTCACCTGTGTCTGGCCATGCAATGATGGATGTCATCACACCGAGAGGTCCCTAATAATATCACTCCATCATCGAAGGAGCAAATCTCACTCTTGAGCTATCTAGTCCCTTGTCACACTTTTTGATGAACCTGAAAGTTGTCGTTATGATTACCATGTTACAGATGACATTTGAGCAACCCCAAAGTTTATCATCTGGTATGAAGTGACTACAATATTGTTATCATATAAGGAGCTATCTAGCCCCTTGTCACACTCTCTGGTGAACCTGAAAGTTGTTATTATGATCATCGTGTTATAGAAACTAACTTTTTCCAACCTCTGGAATGGCTAAGTCTGGCCCCTGGGCGTCTTCGTATTGAACCCATCCTTGGTCCTTTCATCGTGCTTGGTACTAAGTTGCTCCAAAACACCTGTAGACACAAGAAAACAAAGCAAACTAATAAAAGCCAAATAAAATACTAAATGTGCAATGCTCACAAGAAAAAATGTAAATAACGGTAATCATGCATAATGCACAACTATTTGGTTCAATGGGACATAATATATGAAGAAAAGATGCAACAAATGAGCTCTAAATATGCGGAAAATATAGAGACATAACTAGGTACCCTACTGAGGGTACTAACGAAAATTTGCACCATACTGACTCCACACTCGGCTGCACTTCGCCTCGGTGGCTCGAGGGCTGCAGCCTCAACACATCTGGGCTCAAGGGCTTCACTTTACCCCATCGGGCTCCTTGCTGCATCCAGGCTCAGGGGCTCCACTTCGCCTTGGCGGATCGAGAGCTCCGGCCTCGTCGCGTTCGGGCTCGGGGGCTTCACTTCAGCCCATCGGGCTTCTCACCTAATATAGCCTCGTGGGCTCCACTTTGCCTCGGTGGCTCGAGGGCTCTGGCCTCACCGCATCCCGGTTCGGGGGCTTCACTTTGCCCCATCATGCTCTCCTCATCAAGCCAACCAGATCGAAGGTTCTAACTCACCGCGATTACCTTTATGCAACTACAATATACACTAATGCAGGATGCTGCTAACGCGACACTACGATCAGCGACCCTTTGACGAAACTGTGTGTGATGCATTAATCGCAAACGGCGATGTAAAAAACCTGTCAAAAAGGATGCAAAACGTTTGCGACGGCGGAGACATCAAACACGGTTCAGATTTTAGTTATGTGTGCGATGCGGGTCATACGGTTGATCCAGAAGAACTGTTTGCGATGAGGCAGAACAACATAAACAGGCAGCCATATCAAGTGTGTGCGATATACAACATACAGTTTGCTCCGATGAACTGTGTGCTATTAGGGAATGCAGTAGAAATGGTCAGTCAGATCAAGGTGTGTGTGATATACGACATACGGTTCACTCGGACGAATTGTTTTTGATTAGGGAAGAGAACAGAAACGGTTCAACTTAACAAGATGTGTGTGATATGTGGCATTTGCGATGGGCCAAAAGAACACAAACGATTCGTGTAAACAAGATGTGTGTGATACGCAGCAAACAACCCACTCGGATGAACTGTTTGCGATGAGAAATTATAACACAGACGGTTACTATAGTTAGTTCGTGTGCGATTCTGTTCGTACAAAAAGCTTTGAAAAATGCAAGCTAGTTGCTTGCGGTGGCTAGGAGTATCGCACACGATGCGTCTGCGAGTACTCATATGCGACGATTAGTAAGTTACACATATGTTTCCTTATGTTAACACGTGTGTGATAAATAACACGTGGCACCGCATACGGTATTTCGGTTGTGTGTGTGCTCCACTTAGTCTTCCCGCGCTCCACATGGGTGAATTGTAAAATCCACGCCTCTTCCCTCATCGGTTTCCCGCCACCAGCTGATGGCTTGCTGCATATAACCCAGGGGCAACGCACCGTCGCGACACTCTTTGCAGATCTAGTCCTCACCCATCTACCATTAGTTATTCCAAGCATGCCAGGCAACGACCAAAGCTTCGACGTCGACCCCTACCTGTGTTACATATTCAGCGAGGGGAACGAGCCGGAGCAGATCGAGGAGCAAGAGCTTCATCGGCCAGTGCAGGCACTATGGCCCATCGGCAGCGATATCGGCGTGACAGTTCTTGGGCGCACAATCGACATATTGCAGAGGAGGTGTGATGACCAGTTTGCCATCCACCATGCAAAAGATCCAGAGCTGCTCGGAGGCATGATCGACGACCCACCCAAAGAACCGCCGTCACCAATGCTCATCGAGAGCCTGATGCCCCGCAAGGAATGGGCAGAGGCCCTCTGCGATTCATTCAAGACACAGGCAGCCTGCGGCTTCATCATTTGCCCACGGCAGCCGTCTCAACCTCGATCCCACAAGTATAGGGGATTAGTTGTAGCCTCTTTCGATAAGTAAGAGTGTCGAACCCAACAAGGAGCTAAAGGTAGAACAAATATTCCCTCAACTTCTATCGACCACCGATACAACTCTATGCACGCTTAACGTTCGCTTTACCTAGAACAAGTATGAAACTAGAAGTACTTTGTTGGTATGATAAGATAGGTTTGCAAGATAATAAAGAGCATGCAAATAAAATAGAGGGGCTGTTTAGATAAAGAAGCAGCTAAGTTAGTTTTAGTACAGAGCTTTTTGTCATAAGAAAGTTATTTATCCCTAGGCAATCGATAACTAGACCGGTAATCATTATTGGAATTTTATATGAGGGAGAGGCATAAGCTAACATACTTTCTCTTCTTGGATCATATGCACTTATGATTGGAACTCTAGCAAACATCAGTAACTACTAAAGATCATTAAGGTAAAACCCAACCATAGCATTAAAGTATCAAGTCCTCTTTACTCCGATACGCAAACAACTTACTTGCTCGGGTCTGTGCTTCTGTCCCTCACGCCACCCACCATAAGCAAATCATGAATATATTGCAAACCCTACAGCGCGGATCCCTCACGCTTGTGTGACATGGAGAGCACCATAGGATGGCACCAATAATAAAACATGCAACTCAAACCAATCACGATCATCAATTAACCCATAGGACAAACAGATCTACTCAAACATCATAGGATAGCCGTACATCATTAGGAAATAATATATAGCATTGAGCACCATGTTTGTGTAGAGATTACAGCGGGTAAAAGAGGGGTTACACCACTGCATAGAGGGGAGAGAGTTCGTGATGATGGCGGCAAAGTTGTTGGTGTAGATCGCCGTCACGATGATGGCCCCGGCGGTGTTTCGGCACCACCGGGAGAGAGGGGAAGAGAACCCCCCTCCTTCTTCTTCTTCCTTGACCTTCCCCCTAGATGGGAGAAGGGTTTCCCCTCTGGTCCATGGCCTCCATGGCGGCGGAGGGGCGAGAGCCCCTCCGAGATTGGATCTCTCTCTCTGTCTCCTTGTGTTTCTGTGCTCCCAAATTCTGGCCTTTCACCGTTTCTTAAATTCACGGAGATCCGTAACTCTGATTGGGCTGAAATTTTAACATGATTTTTATCCGGATATTAGCTGCGGCAAAAGAAGGGCACCAACCGCCTTACGGAGTGGCTGCAAGGGCACAGGGCGCGCCCTACCTCCTAAGGCGCGCCCCTGCCTTGTGGACTTCTCAGGCATCGTCTCGTGTTGATTCTTTTTCCGAAAAATCACATATGTTCCAAAAAAATCTTCGTAAGTTTTTATCGCGTTTGGACTTTGTTTGATATGGATTTTCCGTGAAAAAAAACATGCAACAAACAGGAACTGTCACTGGGCACTGGATCAATATGTTAGTCCAGGAAAATCATATAAATTGTTGACAAAAGTATATAAAAGTTGTAGAATATTGACATGGAACAATCAAAAATTATAGATACGATGGAGACGTATCACCGGACGATGTGGTGGCCAGGCTCGAGCGCATCCTTGGCGGAGTTGACATCCCCGACGAAGTAGAACATCGCCAACGTGATATCTTGATGATGCAGGTGATGGACCGAATTCGCTACCATGCCAGAGACATGGAAATGGAGCGGTTCCGCGCAGATATCATGCGCGCGATTGCACGCTGTCAAGCTCTTCTGGAAGAGGCCCAGCAGCCCCAAGAGCCTCCCAGCGCCAGCAGCTCCGTACGCAGAGGAGGGTTGGGACACTTGGAATGAACGGCCGCAAGGGTGCTATGCTGATCATGGAGTCCGAGAAGACCGTCGTCGGAAGGCCGCCGGCTCAGCCTTTTAGCCTATATTTTATTATAATTGTATGCATATGTAGGTCGTGAGTGTTTTGGGCCTTGCCGCATGTGGCATTTCAAATTATCCTAAATATGTAAGACAATTATTAACCGTTGCCATTGTAAAATTTGCCTCAACGGCGAGCAGAGCGCGCACAGGGATGCCAGAGTGGAGCGCGCCGCGGCCGCCTCAATTGCGGGCAAAACACGCGGACAGACACGAGCAGAGCGCGCCACGGCCGCCTCAATGGCGAGCAACCACGTGGTCAACCTTCTGGCACCCTATGGGAGACGCGACGGCGCATCCATAGGACACGATGGTGATATCTTGGCCATGTGTGATAGTGGGCAGACACGTACACGTACATCCGAGAACACGGGCCCATGTTTCGGGCTTCTGATGCGTGGCATACGGTTGATCCGAAAGAACTATTTGCGATGAGCCAAAACAATAGAAACGGGCTTTGTAGGCCCAGAACCATCAATAAATTTTGACTTTGTTTCTCGTCACATTGCAGATTACAACGCAATAAGTAATTGCAAATCTATTAACACCTATCAAACTAATATGTGTTCACACTTAGCACCGGGCTATAAAAACTACCCACTCGAGAATTACTTCACAATTCCTCTCCTCATCACCCACAAAACTGGTATTTCCTGTCAAGTCGTTCCGCCATGACTGGTAGGAGGAGTTTTGGGTGGACATATAACCAGGCAGCAAAGACCAAGGCCGCGGAAGCACTAGAGAGGTCCTGCCGCAAAGCGGCAGCCGCAATAGAGATGTCCTGGCGCGCCGCAGAGCCCAAACGAGCTCTCACGGGCACGCGACGGCTCTCACAAGCGCACTCGCCGCGTCGGCGATCGCGACAAGCTGGTGTTGCTGAAGTCCTTGGCCGGCGACGACGACATTCTCGCTGGCCTCATTAATTAGCAGGAGCTAGTCGACGGCTTGATGAGGCTGCTCGAGATCAGCGATGCCTCGGTTGACAAGGCGATCGGCCTCGTCGACCAACTCATGGGTGACAATGCAAAGCTCCTCAAGGCGCTCTCCTAGAAGAAGGAGGACGTCGTCGGCTGGAAGAAGGAGGTCATCGAGGAACTGATGGGTGACTTGAGGAAGCTCCCGATCGAGTGCGAGCAGGAGGTGGAGGAATCTGTGGCTGCTTTCAAGCAAAGCCGTGAGGAAGTGAAGAAGGAGCTGGAGGATGTCGTCGCTCGGCGATCCATCGACGAGTAGAGACAGTAGCGACCCAGATCATTGTCTACAATTTCCTTCTTCTCTTGCCCCCGTGTCTTCCGGGCTTTGCCGCATGTGCATTTTAAATTATCCGGAATATGTAAGACAATTATTATCCGCGCCATTGTATATTTGTCGTCGTATTATCTGTTGCCATTTTATTTGTCGTCGTATTATCCGTTGCCCTATGTGGCAATTTAAATTAGGTCGGAATATGAGTTGAAAACACGAACAAAGCAAATGCTGCCATGGGATCACAAGCAAACATCCTCCGTCCAGGTGCTTTAATTAACCCGTTAATGGAGAAGTTGTGAGCGAGGCAGGCGGCGGCTGGTGGATGGAGGTCAAAGAGCTCGCTTCCCGTTGAGCATAGGTGGTCTTCCTGCTCGCACATGTCCCGTCAAGCCTGCGAGGTGGACAGGATGTACGCGTCCCGTCGAGCTTGCGCGGCGGACTGCTCGCACGTGTCCCGTCGAGGCTGCATGCCGGACTTCTTGCGCTCGTCCCGTCTAATCAAACAGCTGCACGGACGCCACCGAGTATGGTTAAATTTTGACACGGTTCATATAATACAACCGTTTGCGATATTAACGTGTCAGCTATTTGTTTTAAAAGGACTTCGTTGGCTATTAATGTGTGCGCCTTGTCTCAAACTGGACGATTTTTTTACCATGGCATATATGTGCCATGTCATAAAACCATGCCAAGTTTCATGTTTTTTGGGTGAGTTTTTGATTTACTAGGATTTAAAAACCGAGATCCTCAGTGTTTCAGGATGACGAGAAGTTTGTAATTCATTCTCATTCCTTAAATGAGACCTAAACATGCACCCAATGACACATGTACGATTTCCCACCCATTTTGCTTCACTGGAGCATGTGCTTGTAGTTCAAATTTGAATTATGGACTACATTAAAAGCCCAAAAAACTTAATTAATATATACAATGGCCAAACGAACCCTGAACAGTTTCAAATTTCAGCACGACACTCCTATTATTCTATGTTGCCTGTAGAAAACAAAGTTCAAGGCGAGAAGAGGCAGCGATTATCGTTTCTCCCACAAGAGGGGCATGTTTCCCTACCGGAACCATGTGGGTTGCGAGAAGCTTCAGTTTGTAAGAGGCTTGTAATATAGCTTCGCCCAAAGTAGACAATTATATGTTCCATGTAGTGACACCATGCCATGTTTCATGATTTCCTGGTGAGTTTTGGATTTACAGAGATTTAAAAACCGAGATTCGCAATGTTTGTGGCCAAACCAGGACGGCGAGATGGTTGAATTAATTCCCATTCGTTCTGTGGTACCTAAACATGCACCCCAAGGACACATGTACGTTTTTTCTAGCCATTTTGGTGCACTGGAGCATGTATTTGTAGTTCAGATTTGAATTGTAGACATTAAATGCCTCGAAAACTCAATTAATGAATAAAAAAGGTCAAACGAACCCTGAATAATTTCAAAGTTCAGCGTGAATCTCCTGTTGTTCCGTGTTGCAGGTAAAAGAAAATACAAGGCTAGAAGAAGGAGCGATTATCGTTTCGCCCACAAGGGGACATGTTTCCCTATCGAAACCATGAGGGTTCTTGCGATAAGCTCCGGTTTGTAAGAGGTTTGCAATAAAGCTTGGCCCAAATTGGCAATGTTTTTACCATGACATATATGTACCATGACGTGACACCATGCCACCTTTGATGACTTTCTGGTGAGTATTGGATTTATGGGGATTTAAAAACCGAGATTCCAAATGTTTGAGGACGATCCAGGACCCCGATACGGTTGTAATTCATTCCCATTCCTGACATGGGACCTAAACATGCACCCCAAGGACACATGTATAATTTTTCTAGCCATTTTGGTGAACTAGAGCATGTATTTGAAGTTTAGATTTGAATTATGGACATTAAATGCCTAGGAAACTCAATTAGTGTATAAAAGGCCAAAGGAACCCTGAATACGTTTAAATTTCAACACGGATGTCCTGTCGTTCCATGTTGCCCGTAGAAGAAAATACAAGGCGAAAAGAGGCAGTGATTACGTTTCGCCCACAAGGGGAACACGTTTCCCTATCGGAACCACGAGGCTTCCTTGAGAGAAGCTCCGGTTTGTAAGAGGTTTGTAATAAAGCTTGGCCCAAATTGGACAATGTTTTTACCATGACATATATGTGCCATGACGTGACACCGTACCAACTTTCATGACTTTCTGGTGAGTTTAGGTTTTTCGGGGATTTAAAAACCGAGATTCCAAATGTTTGAGGACGAGCCAGGATGCCGGTACGGTTGTAATTTGTTCCCATTCCTAGCATGGGACCTAAACATGCACCCAAGGACAGATGTATAATTTTTCTAGCCATTTTGGTGAACTGGAGCATGTATTTGAAGTTCAGATTTGAATTATGGACATTAAATGCCTAGGAAACTCAATTAGTGTATAATAAGGCCAAACGAACCCTGAATAAGTTTAAATTTCAGCACGGATATCATGTCATTCCATGTTGCTCGTAGAAGAAAATACAAGGCGAAAAGAGGAAGTGATTACGTTTTGCCCACAAGGGGGACACGTTTCCCTATCAGAACCACGAGGCTTCTTTGAGAGAAGCTCCGGTTTGTAAGAGGGTTGTAATAAAGCTTGTCCCAAATTGCACAATGTTTTTACCACGACATATATGTGCCATGATGTGACACCATGCCAACTTTCATGACTTTCTCGTGAGTTTAGGATTTACGGGGATTTAAAAACCGATATTCCAAATGTTTGAGGACGAGCCAGGATGCCGGTACGGTTGTAATTCGTTCCCATTCCTGGCATGGGACCTAAACATGCACCCAAGGACCCATGTATAATTTTTCTAGCCATTTTGGTGAACTGGAGCATGTATTTGAAGTTCAGATTGGAATTATGGACATTAAATGCCTAGGAAACTCAATTAGTGTATAAAAAGGCCAAACGAACCCTGAATAAGTTTAAATTTCAGCACGGGTATCCTGTCATACCATGTTGCGCGTAGAAGGAAATACAAGGCAAAAGAGGCAGTGATTATCGTTTTGCCCACAAGGGGGACACGCTTCCCTATCGAAACCACGTGGCTTCTTTGAGAGAAGCTCCGGTTTGTAAGAGGCTTGTAATAAAACTTGCGCCAGAATGGACAAAAAAAATTCCTCGACATATATGTGCCCTGTTGTAACACCAAGACAAGTTTCACGATTTTGGTGTGAGTTTTGGATTTATGGGGATTTAAAAACCGAGATTCTTCTCACGAAATGTTTTCAAATAGCATACGGCCGTGTGCCTACCAAACCGTGGCCGATGCCCCCTCCCCCTGCTGCGTGCACGATCTAAGTCGTGCGTTCTGATTGGCCAGAACCCAAACCCCACGGATCGTACGTCTGCACCGTTGGATGCTCCCAGATCGAACGGGAATCCTCAGCCCTTTCGACAGCACATGCAGTACATGGGGAAGCACTGTGCGCATGCGTCATGCTAGCTCACGCTTCCTTCTCTACTAAATTTTCTATATTAATGTTCTTATATATCCAAACAGGCTACCGTTTCCCGCCACTCCTCTCATCGGTTTCCCGCCTCTCTCCCATCATTTTCCTGCTACCAGTGTAAGTGCTCATTGAAGGCTAGGCGGCGACAAACCGGCCATATAAATATCACACATAGTTTCTAAAAGCACAAATGTGTGTGATAAGAGGGAGTAGGTCCCATAGGGTGACCAGTGTGAAATGCCTTAAAGGCAAGGAGGCAATTCCTATCAGTAAGGTGCGGCTTCCCATCCGCTAGTCTAGTCGAATGGAACGCAAAAGTTAAGCATGCTCGGGCTGGAGTAGCCCAAGGATGGGTGACCTCAAGCTTCATTTAAATGCTATGACACGGTCATTATAGAGATAAAGGATCTTTGTTTTGATAATTTGTAGACTATGTTTTTATTGACTATTTTTTGCTCTAAAAAATTAAAGAATGATTGACTCTATAGTGACCTGTCATGGCGATTATATAAACTTTTTTCAGGTCGCATATAGGTATAGGGGGTAGGGTGTTCTGATCGAGCATGTCTCCCTTGTGCGGTTTATAGACGCTGCACATATCTGTGGGCTCCCCGAGGTATATATATTATCCTTTACCGACAATGAGGGGGCCCACACAATCTATCCCTTTGACCAAACAACGAGAAGGGTTTGACCATGATGGTTTCCTATTGCTATGTATGCCATGTTAGACCAAATAAAGTTTGAGCGCATGCGTTGGATGACCCCTCCCCCCCCGCCGCCTCGAAGTTGGGAGACCGACATCGTATGTATTGAACCAGGCTTGGGGTCAGGTATCATGTTCGGTTTGTAATGTAGTTGTTGGCCCATCGAAGTTGTGCATTCAGGATTTAAACACATCACACACCACCATACCCATACATATTTTCGTGTCGCATGCAGTGTATACGGAGTCTTCTGATCGACCACGTCTCCCTTGTGCGGTTTTTTGTGACAACACGCATATCTGTGGGCTCCCTGAGTGTATATATATCATCCCTTCGACCGACAACGAGGGGTATGTGTTGGCCATGAATGGATTCCTCCTAGTTCGTGTTAGGGCCGGTCACCATCACATGTCGTTCAACCAAAGCTCGAGCTCATGCGTTGTCAGGATTCCCTCCCACATGCTTGGATTGCTGGGTTCGACCTACATCGTACCCTGCGTATCTCGTCCTTAACTATCTGGCCTTCATGGTTGTTGTCTGTATCGAGAGGTAGGCACCACATCTAGATTGTACATTATTCTATATTGAAAACACACATCACCCCTTCCAACGTACATCATTTTGGGCCGCACGCAAGAGGTGCTGGTTTTGTGGTCCCTCGTGATTTTTATGATGGTTCAATCTATTGGCCCAAGCGTTTTATCGACAACAGTTGTCGTTTGACCAAACGATAGATTCACCGGTCCGTCTTATGGTAGGTCATGGCAACATGCATGTATGATACGTGCATCCGCCCCGCTGACACGAAGTAGGAGGTGGTGGATCAAGCACCCTAGCTAGCTACAACATTATGTCATTGTAGATATACCCAAGGGTGCTTTCGGGTTTGCGAGGAAGGTTCCACCAAAGTTGGGCATTGTGTATTTAAAGTTTTAAACATCACACCCAATATTCCTACATATATTTGGTCACTTCCAGGTGGTTCTTGACTTCTGGCCCCTCTCATCGATCTTCGACGATGCGCCCAACCGTGGGCCCGCGTGGTCAAAGTTGTGCATTGGAATTTTGAACATCACAAACCACCCTTTTCACTCATATATATTTCGGCCACATGCTGGTGTGGTTGTCTTCTGACCCTCTCTAACTTTTTTTGCTCCAAAGACTCTGATGATGCTCAACGGACAAGGGTATAATGTCTTAACCGTGTGTGATGCAAGTGCGCTGTGAATCACCACGACTGCGCAAGCGCGAGCAAAGGTGGAGGTACTGGCTCAACCGTGTGCGATGGAAGTGCGCTGTAAAATCACCACGATTGCGCAAGCGCGAGCAAAGGGTGGAGGTAATAGCTTAACCGTGTGCGATGCAAGTGCGCTCTAAAATCACCACCTGTGCAAGCTAAAGGCGGGTAGTTTATTTAGAAATTAGGACGAACCGTGTGCAATAGACCAGCTAGCTAGGAATATAAAAAGAAACTACCCGCCTTGAGCATTGCAAAAATCGGCGGTTCCGCCACTTTTCCTTATTATCATACACACATATTCTTATTGGACCGTGCGCGATCTTGGGCACTCCCGCCCCGCATCAATTCCTTTACCCAAATTTTAGTAGCCGCCGTACTTGAACCGTCGCCCACACTCCTCCAGCACCGACCTTATAGTAAAATTGCAGTAGTCGAGGCATTTGAACCATCGCCATCCCTCGTCCACCACCATCTCCACCCACCATTACTAAAATTTTCAGTATTCGCGGCGTATCCTCAAACACCACCCCCCTCCACAGTCCACCCACCCCCTAGCTCACGGCCGCTGCCAGCACCGCCGCCAACCCCTGCCGGTCTGCCCGTTCCTCCTAGCTTAGATAATAAATTTCAGGTTACCCAGTGATTCCCATACCGTCGCCCCACTCCCCTGAGTTTTTAGATGAGGCTATGGTATCCCTCCCCGCCAGATCCACATCCCCTGCTCCAGAATGTCACAGCCTAAGCTCGACCACGTATCCCAGCGAGCCTGACGAGCTTTCGGCCAAGAGGTTTATCATGGCCTCTCCAGTGGACGTTGGCGAGGTGGCCGCCGTTCGCCCCGACCTGTCGATCCCAGAGCAACACGTCGTTGCGGAAGCCGGCGAAGACGTTGACTACGTTGCCATGCTGAAGACTTCATGTCAGCGGGCTAGCGTATTACTGTATCTCGGGAAAGCTGGCTACGACATCAAGCTCGTCGACATCGACGGCATCACGCGGGCCATGTCAGGTTAAGTGGTCCATCCCTAACCCCTCTGGTTCAAGCTCCGTCGATCTCTTCGATGTCCCTGCCGCTGATCTCCTCCACCAAGAGGTCAATGATTTGTGATCCTTGTACGCCATCGAGCCCATTTTGTCATTTCTGAAGGACACGTTCTATGGAGGCGGCTTAGGATCCTCAATTGCCAAGTCAGATCTCATCGACCACGACCACGAGGAGGGCCCCCACAAAGGTTCTTCCAAGGTGAAACAGCCCATCTGTGACATCAGAGAGCACACCATGGGTTTTTACTCTTGCAACTGGAAGGATCCCGTCCATGACATGTGAGGCAACATCCTATCAGCAAATCTTACCTTTTCTAGCTTGCCAACCCGTACCCTTTGTTGTAGTAGCATTTGTCATGTGGTGCTTTAACTGTGTTGTGTTTAATTATTTCAGGTATGCAAAAATGTATTATTCAATAGGGCTATGTGATGTTTAAGTATGAATTGTCCACTTCAGTTTCACGAATGGCTATATTTGGTTGTTTATAGTGAGTAGATGCCTTGTTTATATGTATTTGGTTGTTAGGTTAGTTGCACTGAGCATTTTTCCAGTTATCGAGCAGATGCCTTGTTTATATGTATTTTTGTTCTTAGGTTAGTTGCATTGAGCATTTGTCCAGTTATCAAGCAGATGCCTTTGTTTATCTGCATTTGGTTGTTAGGTTGGTTGCAGTGAGCATTTGTCCAGTCTTCAAGTAGATGCCGTGTTTAGCTGTATTTGCTTGTTAGGTTGGTTGCAGTGAGCATTTGTCCAGTTTTCAAGCATATGCCCTGTTTATCTGTATTTGCTTGTTAGGTTGGTTGCAGTGAGACTCTGTCCAGTTTTCAATGGCTATATTTGGTTGTTATACTGATCATTTATGCCTTGTTTATTTCAGTCATTCACAATGTGATGTTCATTATGTGCAAGTCGGAACTGTGCCGCTCGACTGCATCAATACCAGTTTGAACGGCTATATTTGGTTCCAGTTATGCATGGTGTAGTTAACACATGCCCTTTATTTCAGTTTTACACATTTATCTAGTGTGATGTTTAAGCATTACCTACGTTTTATTCATTTTCAACAATACCAGTTTGACTTGCAATATTTCATGGCTTTTAAGCCTGTTGTCGGTAACATTGCCTTCTATTTTATATCTGCTTTAACAACATGCTGAAACCAACACATTCAAGCTATCATTTGGAGATGATGTTGTTTACCTTTGCTATATTTGTTTGATGTTAAGGTTTCTGTACTTATCATGCCTTTCCACTACTTATGTAGGACAACAACGGGAGTGGCCACCATTTTCCGCCGAGGTTAGTTTCATCCCTCGGCTTGTACTCCCCCCGTCATTCCATAATGTAGTGCATATAGATCCAGGCCTGGGCACTTATTAGTTTCTAATATTGACTTGTTGCTCGTAGGTACATATGCCCTTGGCAAGGATCCACGCATCGACCCTTTTTGCATATGGGGCAATGAGATATTCATGAACAAGCATCAAGTGAGGAAACTGATAAGGATTATTAGCAAAAAGATATGAATGGTGGCAAGCAAATTATTTGTTTATGCTCTATCCAACACAACAGTGAGTTGTAGGATGGTAACTACAAACTCTGCAGCCTTCTCTTTTTACTGCCCATAATGAGTTGTTAGACAACAATGTCTGAATCTTTTTCGTTCGCATTGGTTCCCGAAGCAGTTCACTCAAGATTACCTCGCAAAGTACATGATTGGTGGACACGCAATGAAGGTTAAAGTATTTCATCCAGACTACAATGAGCATCAAGAAGTCGTAATGAAGACAATGAAGGATGGACGGGCAACTATCACAAGGGATTGGCCTAGAGTCGTGCGCGCATTACTCATGGAGGAGGGCACAATATGGGCATTGCGCTTCACCTTCGCCAGCAACCAGAATGTCTTTTGCCTCTCTCTTTACAGTCTTTAGTACAACTGTGGTTCATCATGCTTTACTTGGTGCTTCTGTAGTTCTTCAGTATATGTACCTGTGCATCGAATTATGCATTTGTGGTTGAACCTATATTTGTAATAAACATGGTTGGATATGAAATAAGTGATTGCCTACTTTCAAAGTCAAAACATGTGATTTTTTAATTAGGGATTACACTACACACGGTTTGCGAAAGTGAAACGTCTGCGATAGACGTGGAGATCAGACACGTTTCTAGGATCCACTACGTGTGCGATCAATCTGCACTTCACACACGACCAGCCAAGAAAAAATGTGTGCGATTAACAACAACATCGCACACAGTTCTTTCTTATTAAATGTTTGCGATAGTCACCTTATCACACACGCTTCGAAATTATGGACTGTTTGTGATGTTGTACGCATCGCAAACGTTCGGTCATAGAAGAACGCGTGCGATAGGTTGATCATTCGAGGCGGGTACGACAGATTAATCGTGTGGGATGTATTCAAGCTTCGCATACAGTTTTATAGCGACAACTGTGTGCGCTCTTACATCGAATCGCACACAGTCGAGGAAAAGTAAATGTGTGTAATTGTCTACATCTACAATCGTGAACTATTTGTGATGGGTCGAACATCATAAACGTAGCACCACAGAATACCGACTGCGATGGCAATGCGAGCACAAACGAGTAGGGAGTACTGTACATGCATCGAGGCTCCCTATCCCCGATGGTTTATGGGTCATGTGGGAAGGACCCCCCTATCGCAGTCACTCACTTGGCGACGGTTCCGAACGCCATCGCGGAAAGGGGTTAAAAACTGTTTGTATAGCACCTCGCTGTACCAGTGATGCACAAGACCCTCCACCCGACTTCATGAGTCGGTCAGAGGCTCGGAGGCTACACCCACCAGGTGCAGTATCGTGCCCCAAATGTCTACAGAAGACAAAGTAATTGTGGTGCATCATAGACACTGCTAGACTCGATCCTCCGAATTAGATCATCTTCAACGATAAAACAAGATAGGGAGGTCGGACGCCCTGCGCAACCCGTATGGAGGGCTCCAATCTCCCATCTGGGCATCCAATACCAACAGATCACGGGAGCTCCCTCTCCATGGTAGAGCCGATGCCTGGTATGCTATGCCATTTAGAAGATATCATTGAAGACTCTTCGATCGACCTCGCAAGTCAACTAGGGGCCCGTAGACTGTACCCACCGGGCGCACTGTCGTGCCCCCAATATCTAGAAAATAAGAAAATTTCGTGTAGTTTCATGCTTCGCTCAAATTATGATTCTTGAAGCCGGTTTTCTTCGAGGCCAGATGTTTCCAACAACAAAGAATATGGGGAGGCCGTACACCTAGCTCACCATGCCGAGTTGTCCTCGATTCCTCCTAGAGGCGACGAGACCGACAGATCTTGCCATCTCTGACCCCTTCAAGGCGAGCAGACACAAGATCATTTTTTCTTTCAAGAATAGTCAAGACTCATGAAGGCACTCCCCAGGAAGTCGTATGACCGACAAGCCCAAGGATATCTAAAGCCGGACTAATGAAGGCAAACCACATTTTTCTCCAAGAAAAGAGGATCCAGCTTGAGTTCTCATTCCCGAAGGTAAAAAGACTCCAACTCCAGACATGCTTAGGGGCTACTTGAAAGGATCGATATAATTGACTAGAGGGGGGTGGATTGGCAACTAACAATTTTTAGCTATTCTTTACCAATTTAAACTTTTCATCAAAGTAGGTTGTCTAGATATGCAACTAGTTGAGCAACCTATATGATGCAAAAACAACAAGCACACAAGCAAGCAAAAGATGCAACACAATATAAGCTTGCACAAGTAAAGGTACGAGATAACCAAGAGTGGAGCCGATGAAGGCGAGGATGTGTTACCGAAGTTCCTTCCTTTTGAAGGGAAGTACGTCTCTGTTGGAGCGGTGTGGAGGCACAATGCTCCCCAAGAAGCCACTAGGGCCTTCTCCTCACGCCCTCACACAATGCGAGATGCCGTGATTCCACTATTGGTGCCCTTGGAGGCGGTGACCGAACCTTTACAAACAAGGTTGGGGCAATCTCCACAACTTAATTGGAGGCTCCCAACGACACCACGAAGCTTCACCACAATGAAATATGGCTCCACGGTGACCTCAACTGTCTAGGGTGCTCAAACACCCAAGAGTAACAAGATCTGCAAGGGATTGATGGGGGAATCAAATTTCTCTTGGTGGAAGTGTAGATCGGGGCCTTCTCAACCAATCCCTAGAGAATCAGCAAGTTTGATTGGCTAGGGAGAGAGATCGGGTGAAAATGGAGCTTAGAGCATTAATGGAGCTTGGGGATGGAAGAGGTAGTCAACTCGGAGAAGAAGACCCCCCTTTTATAGTGGTAGGACAAAGCCAACCGTTATCCACTTACTCAGCCCGCGGCTTGCGGTACTACCGCACCAGACATGCGGTACCACCGCAAGGGCCTGTGGTACTACCGCGGGGCACCGCGGTACTACCGTATGCGTGGCAGGGGCTAGACCAACCCTGATGCGTTGAAGCAAAGAGCGGTAGGACCGCCGGAGCGGTACTACCGCTCCCGCTTGCGGTACTACCGCAAGGCAGGGATTGTCTAGGCTTGGAAGGCACGGACCTAAAAAATTACATCCGTGACTACTTCCGCTGAGTTTCGATCTGTGCAAAAATCCGACGCGGTACTACCGGAAACCTGGAAAGGTACTACCCCGTAGGGCGCGGATGTAAAAAAATACATCCGCCCCTACATCCGCTCATGCTGTTGTGCCTGGCCTGAGCCCACGGTACTACCGCGCCCATGGAGCGGTACTACCGTAAGGACCTGCGGTACTACCGCGCCCCTGGCCAGTACTACCGCAAGGGCCTGCGGTACTACCATTCCCAAGAGCAGTACTACCGCATGCCCCAGCACAACAACACTAGAAGTCCTTCATTTTGCAGAGACATAGAAAAACGGAGGATGCTCCATAGAGTTAAAGGAAAGGCGGTGCAAAAAGAACAGACGTGTACGTGATGATTTCACCCAAACCTTTCCAAAGCGGACCCCCTCTTAATAGTACGTTTTTCCTACGACTCAAATCCACCGAAAAGAAACATAGGGAAAACTCCATCTTCACTAGACTCCTAGGGGCAACGAATCGTCTTGTGCCTAAACATGAGATATCTGAAATGCTCAATGCACACGATTAGTCCGCAAATGCATTGTCATCAATCACCAAAACCACTTAGGGATAAATATGCCCTTACAATCTCCCCCTTTTTGGTGGATTGATGACAATACGGGATTTGCACATAGGGAAATAAAATGAAACATAGGCAAACCGAACATCCATAAAGTGTAGATGGGCTCCCCCAAATGTGTGCTCTATAGAGAAATGCTTTGGACTGCATGGCACACATACTAGGATCAACAGTCCCCCTATATTTTATAGACGAGGCATATCTTGCAATAAAATAACTACTACTAAGCAAGGAGGCAAGATAATAAATAAGAGCATAAAGTAACTGGCACAAGATAGCATAAGCTCACGGGCTACTAAGCATGAAAGACAATAAGATACGCTAGAGTGCATATGTCTTACAGCATATGATAGGGAACTTAGACTCACGTGCACAAGTCAAACCAGAGCAAACGAGGTTCAACAGAACGAAAGCAAAGCGACAAAGCGAAACAACACGGCACAAGACTCATAAATCCTACACTCTCTCCCCCTTTGGCTTCGAGACACCAAAAAGGCAGAGAGTACACCTACGACACAGGTGGTAGCCCAAGCTGAAGTGATCACTCGTCACGCTCCTCGTCGGTCTCGGCAGCGGGGATGGTCTCCTCCTCAGATTTAGTCCATTGGTAGCCCTGCTTAGCCATCCATTCAGCCTCTGGGGTGATGTGCTTCTCGGACCCGCTTGATTCTTGCTCGCCAAACGTCCTCAAGATCCTCTTGTCGCGCCGGCGACTCTCCTTGGAACCAACATGGGTCCTGTACTGCCCCTTGGCTTGCATACAGAACAAGGCCTTCATCTTGGCCTTCAGCTTCTTAGCCCATGAGGGCTCAGTAGAGGGAGGAGCATACCTAGCAGAGCTGTCCTCATCCGCTTCCTCCTCCTCAATCTCATCCTCATCCACGTCCATCTGAGCAGCCTCTGCCTCGGCACGGGTAGTGGTATTAGCCCACTGGCTCTTGATGCGGAGCTTGATGGGCTTGTGACGAATCCAGACGGGGGAAACAAACTCATCGTTGGGATAGAGCTTCTCCGAAGTCCTCGAGATCAAGTGAAACAGGTAAGGTCCATAGATGGGTACCTTACGGTTGAATACTGCAAACTGTAGCTCACACCACATGATATGTGAGACATCAAGTGGTTGCGTCTGAGCACGACGTGCCTCCTCACAGATGAGCATCATATCCACGAGATAGGCATCCACCTTATCCTTGTCACCAATGCGTGGGAAGAGGGAGTTGCGGAAGATCCGATGCTTGATGTCAAGGAATGAGTTCAGCACCCACGCCTTCTTGCCACTGGGAAGTGTCTTCTCAACATAGTAGGGCTGAAGCTTGTTCTTGCTGGCTGACTCGGGGTTGGCATGAGGGCAAACACCAACGGGCTTGTTGAGCCCCTCATCACGAACCCATAGCAGATCCATGAACTCCTTCCACTTAGCAGTCATCTATTGTCCATTGGTGATCCATGTCATGGTCCGTGCCTCAACAGTATGGAAGTGGACCGAAGCAAAGAACTGAGCCACAATCTCAGGGTCAAAGTCCTGGTGGAAAGTGAGAAAGTCCTCAATGCCAAATTGCTCCACCAGGTCTAGAGCCTCACCAAAATAGTCCCGGTGTTTATCCTTCCTCATATGATCCATGTCAATCCAGTGCACGTCCACGTAGATGTTCTGCTTGGCCTTGATCACATCAAGATAGATAAGATTCTGCTGCTTGGTCCAGAACAACTCATTCCCTCTGAAATTCTCACGGGGCCTCACATAGGGGTTGAGCTTCCTGCGAGTAACAAACTCAGCCAATGGTATCTCATCCATGCCCATTGATGGCTCCCTGGTCTTGGTGGCGGTGGTCTTGGTTCTACGTTGGGGGGCATTGGAGCCCTTTGGAGCCTCATCTTGGTTGCGCAGGCGCTTCGAGCCTGTGTCACGGCTGGGATTCGAACGACGTACATTGGAACCGGAGCCACCACCTATGACACACAACACAAGCACGAGAGAAACCGAGAAGGATTATTGCAAAGACGAGGGCCAAAACCAAAAGAAACAAGCAAACACGAGATTCGGGAGGACAAAACAGCAAAGTTTGCACTTCTACGGTAGTACCGGACAGGCATGCGGAACTAAAAGATTACAGCCGCTCCAGCCGCGGTAGTACTATGCTGGGGTGGCACGGTAGTACCGCGCCTGGAGCGGAAGTAATTTTTTACTTCTGCGCCCCGGGCGGTAGTACCGCGCCAGGAAGCGGTAGTACCGCGCCGAGGTCAGTTCATGGGTGAGGTGCGGTAGTACCGCTCCAGGAGGAGCGGTAGTACCGCACGGAATCGACAGGCACATGAACTGCAAATCTGGAACAAAACAACCGAACACTAGATCGGTACTAGCGTTGATCAAACTATGTTGTTGTATCACTCCAAAAGCCATGCCTATTGCACTAGCACTCTCCTACAATCCCCTCTTGCAAAATTTAACCAAAAATCACACGAACTACACATGCATCTCCCCAATACCTAGAAGCACAAGAACGGAACAAAAAGGGAAGGACTTGGGGAAATACCGAGGTCCATGGCAAGAGGGCGAGGTGGGGAACGATCCCACCAGTCGGAATGCGAGGAGAGCGGCCGGAGAGGGAGATCCGGCGAGGTCCCCCGGCACCGTTCTTGGGCAGGAGAGAGAGAGAGACGGGGTGGGGAAAAGAGATGAATGGGCATGGGGGAGTTGGAACTCCCCCTGCCCCGCTCTTAACCCCCACCCGCTCACGACGGCGCGGTAGTACCGTGGGTCCTCGCGGTAGTACCGCTCGCTGGGTGGTAGTACCGCTCTTCCAGCGGTAGTAAAAAATTACTGTCGCGATGGAAGCGGTAGTACCGTGCCTAGTATGCATCTGTGCATGCACAGAGCAGCCCACCTCCTGCGGTAGTACCGTGGCTTGCCACGGTAGTACATCACCCCCAAGAAAATGCAAGTTTTGCAAAGAGAGAGAGGGAAACGGCCTTTGCAATGTAACCTTCAAGCAACCGAACACACAAAAGAGGCGAACGCAAGAGGCAACTCAAAATACACGCACAGCACAAAGAGGAAGGCAAAAGACAACAAGGACCAAACACGAAACGCAACCTCTCCAAAGAGAGGGCGGTGGCTGGAGCCACCTATGTTTGAGTCAATTGGTATGGCACTGCGAAGAATTATCCTTGGGCCCATGACCAAAACTCGTCTTTGAAGCACAAGTACCATAAAAATGGCTAATGTGAAAGAGTTGATCAATTTATGCATAATGGGGGGAGGGAGAGTTCATTGAGAGAACAACACTCCCCCTATGTCCATGCCTACACCTAAACAAGACATCAAGATGAGTGTGGTGGGGTGTGCAAGGGTTCAAGCCACATTGCTCGAATGAATGATATTTAGCTCATGCCTTAACTCGTGAAATCTTGCTTCATCCAAGGGCTTCGTGAAGATATCTGCAAGGTTATCGTGAGTGTTGACATAGTTGAGCTCGATCTCCCCTTGCCTAATATGATCCCGGATGAAGTGATACCGAATCTCAATATGCTTCGTCTTGAAGTGTTGCACCGGGTTGAGAGAAATCTTGATGGCACTTTCATTTTCACACCAAAGAGGCACTTTGTCACAAATGACACAGTAATCCTTTAAAGTTTTCCTAAGCCATAGAAGTTGTGCACAACAACTACCGGCGGCCACATACTCCACTTCGGTGGATGAGAGAGACAAACAACTTTGCTTCTTAGAAGACCAACTCACCAAAGAGCAACAAAGGAATTGGCACCCTCCAGAAGTGGACTTCCTATCCACTTTGGCTCCCGCCCAATCAGAGTCCGAATAGCCTACAAGGTTGAAGTTTGCTCCTCTTGGGTACCATAAGCCAAAGTTTGGGGTATGAGCCAAATATTGAAAGATTCGCTTGACCACCAAAAAGTGGCTTTCCTTAGGTGCGGCTTGAAACCATGCACAAATTCCCACACTCAACATGATATCCAGTCTAGATGCACAAAGGTAAAGAAAGGAGCCAATCATGGAGCAATATACCTTTTGATCCACCGCTTTACCATTAGGATCTATGTCAAGTTGGCATTTGACAGGCATTAGAGTGGAAGCCGGCTTGACATCACTTAGCTTGAATCTCTTGAGCATGTGTTGAGTGTATTTGGCTTGGTTGATGAAGGTTCCTTCTCTTCTTTGTTTGACTTCGAACCCGAGAAAGAACTTCAACTCTCCCATCATGGACATCTTGAACTTTGAGCGGCAAATTCCTCATTGAAAGCTTTGTTAGGGGAACCAAAGATAATATCATCAACATATAGTTGGCACACAAACAACTCCCCTTTGACCTTCTTAGTAAAAAGAGTGGGGTCGATTTTCCCAATTTCAAACCCATGATCTTGCAACAACTCGGTAAGGTGGTCATACCACACACGTGCGGCTTGTTTAAGGCCATAGAGTGCCTTATCGAGTTGATACACATGATCGGGGAAATAGGTGTAACATCCCGAATTTTCAATTTGGAATGTTATACATTAGATCATCATTGCATATCATATTTTATTTGCATTTTGGTTTGATCCTAGAAATTCTACGCAACTCAAGGACCCACAGAGAGAGTTGGGGATTTCATTATTTTCATATTCGAGTTTTCTCGAATTTTGAAAAGAGGATCATTTGATTTTAATTATTTTTCTCTTTGAATATTTCTTTTATAAAAATAAAAGAGAGTGGATAAAATGACTTCCTCAAAATGAAGAAATATCGGAGATTTAATATTAAAATCAAATAAGAATTTTATTCAGAGTTTTATCGCTATTTTATTTGAATTAGGAAAAATATGCGTTTTTCAAAATTGCATTTTAGGCCCAAATAAATGTTCACCTTGTCCGGCCTATTTTTAGAGGACGGGGAAAATTTATTTCAAGATTTTTGGAGTCAGTTTATTGTTTCTCTTATGCGTTTTTCTGCGTGAAATATTTGAAAAAAACGCCAACCGACTTAACGGGCCGTGTCCGACCCGGACACTGCGCCCGGCCGGCCTTTAAGAGCCGGGAGGCCTGACCCGTAGCCCAGCCCCCCCGAAACCCTAGCGCCGCCACCCGACCCTGCCGCCGCCGTCGCAAGTCGCCGCCGCCGTCGCCGCCTCTCGGAGCCCCGCCACCCGCCCGTCGCCGCCGCCGCCGCCGGCCGTCGCCGGAGTTGCCGCCGCCCCAATCCCGCCGACCCCGTCCCGAGGTAGCCGCCCGATCCGCCGCCGATTTTCGCCGGAAGAACCGTTCGGTTTTTTTATAAACCCTAGATCATTTTTTTAGATTCGGTTCGATTTTATTTCCGGTTTAGTTATTTAGCAAACGCCCGTTCATACGTTCGTTTTAACGAACGGTTTTCACAGTTTAGCCGCAGAAAGCGAACGTTCGTTCGTTAGCCTGATCGTCAGTTTTTCTTTTTCTCGGATTTTCCGCGATTATTTTCGATTGCGATTTCTGATCCGATTTTCGTTTTAGTTTATCTTTTCGCTCTTTTATTGGAATCAGGCGATTCAAGCGCCTAGAGTTTCGTCTCGAAACTCTCTTTCTGTTTAACCAACTTGAACAAGATTTTGCTACTGTAAAATTTGACTTTAGTCCAGATTAGTAAACGAAGCTTGTTTCTTTCGCCGTTTGAGTTTTGTTGCTTCGTTTGATTTGATTCTTTTTGCAAACCGGAGTTCTTAAGTTGAAATTTATGGTTAGATCTCTTATTTGAGTTTTAACCGTGCCCTTGCTTGATTGTTTATTGTATGCTTGTTTGTTTGCGATAGAGTACCCGGAGTGCGAAGCGTGTTACTACGAGTCTCTAGGTTTCGCGGATCATCAGCAAGGCAAGTAACACTTTGATCATACCTCTTTACTACCCAGTTTTATTGCATTAGATCAATCCTCAAAGAATTGCATGGTTAGGATCTGATTTAAATTGTGGGTTGGGAAGTAGATGAGGTAGTACCTATTCACCTGTTTATTATCAAACCTTTGGGAGTTACTTCTACGTTGCTTATATTGCCATGCTATGCCCGTGGACGTGGATTGGGTTTGAGTGTATTCATGACAGATGTGAGATTGTTAATTAATGGTTAACTTAAGGTGGCAACTTTAATACACATCTGGGTGGACTGAGGCACCTGGGGAATCCAGTGATTGCCTGTATTTTTGGAAATCCCGGGGTACCGTGTGATTTTCCTATGGACTGCCACCGAGGCTCACTACAAAAAAATACACTTCCGTGATCATACGTGTTTGTCACAGTAGGTCGCGTTTTTTGTCATGCATGTACATCCATGACAAATTTATGACAGAATCAAGATAGTCATACCTGTGCTGTCGTAGAAGTGTTCCATGACATTACCAAAATTATCATCACGGAAGTGTCCACTTCCATGACGATAAATCGCGCGTCACAGAAGTGCTTTCGTCAAGGGTGACCGACACGTGGCATCCACCATAACGGAACGCCGTTAAGCTATCGGGTCGGGTTTTGGATCCGATAACCCGTTAACAGCCCCGACCAATGGGGATTTTCCACGTGTAAAATCATCATTGGCTGGAGGAAACACGTGTCGGCTCACCGTTGGGACAGATGTCATCCGCTCATTGGACCGAAGGCGCCTATGATACGGCGACACGTGGCACGGCCCAACAGAGGCCCATTCCTATGAAAAGGCCGGCCCGTTTGACTTGGTCAAAAGGTGGCGGGCCGGCCCACGAAAAGCCTGTTAACGGCCTGTTCGCATATAGCCCATTTACAGCCCGCTAACCCAGGGCCCGTTACGCCCTATCCGAATTAGGCCCAGTAGCGTCATCTGGGCCATCCAATATGATTCAGCCTGTTTTAACTTCCGGCCCATGTGTGGCCCATGACTTCTTTCGGCCCATATGAGGACCTTTGTAACTCTTGGCCCATTAACGGCCCGTGGTGAAACTGGCCCGTAATGAACAGTGTATCACTTTATACCCATTAACGGCCCATTATTCCATTGGGCTGTTTCCAGCCCAAGTTATCTTTTGGCCTTCTCAGGGCCCATTGATTCTTGGGCTCATTTGCAGCATTCGGTTACATACGGCCCCTTACTGTCATTTTCTGCTTGTGGGCCAAATTCAGCCCGTCGTTACAGTCGGCCTGTTTGCGGACCGTTAATACGTTGGGCCGTTTTCATGTCAAAAAAACCCGTTGGGCTGTTTTCATAGAGTTATCAAATACGGCCTATTAACGACCAGTTATGGTCCACGAATAGTACGGCCCATGATTGGCGAAATGATGATACGCCCCGTAGAAGGCCCATGGATCCTACGGCCCGTATGAGGCCCATGGATAGTACGGCCCGTAGAAGGCCCATGGATCGTACGGCCCGTAGAAGGCCCATGGACCCTACGGCCCGTAGAAGGCCCATGGACCCTAAGGCCCGTATAGAAGGCCGATGGATCCTACGGCCGGATGAAGGCCCATGGATCATACGGCCTGCAGGAGGCCCATGGTTACAACAGTCCGTGTGTTGCCACAATTATTTTGGCCTAGTTACCAAAAATAGGCTATTGTGGCCACTAGAAAAAAACAGAAAAAGAACTGCAGTGACTACAAGCAAACAACTAAACAAGACAATAAGGAAATAAATAAGCAAGCAATTAACGCTAGCCTATTACCGCTATTACACATATTACATCCACTGGGTATCAAAGTTCGCCACCAGTGCAAATATGGGGAACAAAGCAGCACATTACATACACTGGCCGTCAAAATTGGCCACCAGTGAAAATAAACGCGGCAGCAAAACAAGGGCATAACTGAAACAACTTCAGAAGAGCTCAAGAAACGTTATCCTGGGTATCCACCATGCTGGCAATAAGCTTAGCAAGCTGATTAGCTTTGTCCTGTTTGGCGCTAAAATCCTCCAACGCTTGCTGTTGCACCAGAAAGTATGCATCTGAATGCTCCAGGGACTTCCGCAGTCCTTCCGCTTCTTGTCGCAGCACAGCTGATCGATGTCTTTCAGCTTGTAGTTGAGACTCAAGAAACCGAACTGATTAAGACAGTGAGTTTGAATAGCTTGTTTAAGCGGTAGTGGCCAGTAACTCGAACACTAAACCAAGACAGGACTTTGGGGTTGTCTCGCTGTCTTCAAGATAGTCTTCCTTAGCTGTTTTATCAGCTTTGTTGGAGACCAACAAGGATGTGTCACTATCCTGAACCTTATCTGCATTACTTCCTTTACCATTGCTTAATAAGGCACTCTTCCCCAATATCCTGTCAGCATTCTAAAAGAAGAAACAAGCAGACACATAACAAGTTTAGCATGTACTAGTATATGAAACTCATTTCGGTGAACCAGTTCATTAGTAAGGTGGACAGGATTAAACTACCAAGTCTTCTATTGCCAAGTACTAGTACATAATAAAAGCATCAAACAAACATATATCTATGTCCTATGGTCACTGCATTGTCTTGCCAAATCAAAATAGAGACATGGTTCAAATCATATCAGTTCAAGACAAAGCAACAGTGAAAGAATACAAAGCGTGGGAAACTACACGGCACAACAAGATTTCAGATGGGTACCATGGGTCTACATGTACAACAACACTATTGGCTCTGTTGTGATGCTAGTAATGTGCATGATATGAAAGTCAACTGTATACACAATTGAAATTGAAATCAACAGAGCTATTGATAAGAGCAAACCTGTTAAAGAAACATGCGTGAACATACCTGTTGTGCCATTAGAGTTTCGATTGGATCCTTCAATTTAAAATAAGTTTGTATGAGTAAATACAGTGATACAAGAGCAAAGCAATCATAGTTAAAAAAAGGCGCGCCTAGGCTCTAGGCGTTGGCAAAACGCATTGCGCATAACTACGCATAATCTGTGCATAACTGCGCATAAGCATGCGCTTTGGTCAGTAAAGCGAGGCGGTGGCAAAACGCACAATTAACGCCTAGCGCTTTTTTGAACTATGATAGCAATGGAATCTTAAATTAGAACAGTTGTTCTTCAGGTTTAGGCACTTGTTCTACATGAACGAAGTACAGTAAGACGCAAGAATATAATACTTAAAAATAGAAAATGAGCTCATAGACCTTACCACATTCTTGGTTCGGGACCAGTACAGAACAAGGCATTCCCAGTCATCGTCCAGTAAATGTGTCTCAGGAGAACGTAAGGGAATTTGATGAGTTTCTTTGCCGGTGAAGTACGTTTTCTTCAGGTAATTCCGATACTGCCACCAAGCATTCTTGAAGATAGCAGAGGTATTAGCACAGGTTACCTCATCCTGAGTTTCCAAATCGGTCCTTCTCTATAGAGAAAAATGGGAAAATTTGCTGTATTATAACCATCATGGAGGTAGGATGTATGGGACGAAGCAAAGTAATTGCCATGAATAACATTACTTACACATAACTCCTGGACAAACACCTGCAACTGGCATTTTCCTTCATCTTCAGTATAATATTTCCAAGATGGGAAGATACGCACATACGATTTAACAACATCAAATGCGATAGATGCTAAACTACGACTAGCTGGTTGTGCTTCCTCCACAGGAATAGGCGTACTAACTGGTGGAGTTGGGGTTCGCCGTGATAGTACTGGCCCTTTGGGCACTGGAGCTGCCTTACTAACTGCTCTTGTTTGGGAGCTCTGTGGTGGAGATGGTGCTGTGTCAACAGGAACTGGGTTACTATCGGCTGGGGTTGGGGTTAGATTGGGTGAAGCTGGTTCTCTGTCCATCGCAGTAGGGGTACAATCTGCGAGAGTTTGGGTTATGTGTGGTAGGGCTGGTTCTTGTGCATGTACAACCGGGGTGCTATCTCCACCAAGAGGTAGCACTGTTTTATTTGAAGACCGTGTTTTTAGTCCGCTAGATACTGGCATCACCCGCTCCAATTCAAATGGCTGATAAACAGGAAACATAGTTGAATGTACAGACATTGTATGAGAGACAGATGCAATAGATAGTGTGGAAAAAAGAGGGCATGAAATAGTTGACATGTATATTGTTTAACTAAAACGGATAGCATGACATAATTTCACATATATGATGTCTATCTAAATTGGATAGCATAGCATAACATAATTCAAAGATATGATGAATAACTAAACAGGATCACATGACATAATTCACCTACATGTTATCTAAGTAATCAGGATCGCATCATTTAATTCACATATGTGATTTATATGCTAAACAGAGGGCATTCGATATGATGTGTGAACTAAGAACATGGTGCTGAATATTGTGTATATGATGTCTAAACTATGCAATGCAAGACACCGTATGCATGATATGAGTAGTATAACCGTGCCAAGTTAGAGCATACACCTCAGTGGGGGAATAGGACTGGTCATCTGTCTCTGAATCCATCTCTGAGGAGCTATCGAGATCCAACAAGAGATCTGCTTCGACAGGTAGCACTGTCTGCTCTGAAGGCCTTGTTTTCTCCAGATTTTTCCATCTCCCACCCAAATGGCTGATTCACAGGAAGAGTCGTTTAATGTACAAACATTGTCGACAAATGGAAATGTGATGAAGAAAAGGATGGGCAAGATATCATTCAAATATATGATGTCTGGTTAAACAGGATGGCATTGCACATTTCACATATATTATTGCTGGCTAAAAGACATGAGACTGCATAATTCCCATATATGATATAGAAACTAAACAGGTGGCATTACAGAACATGTCTAAACTAAGCAGATGACATATATGATGTCAAAAGTAGGCACTGCAAGGCAACATATGCATGATATGACTAACATCATCATGCCAAGGTAGAGCAAACACCTTGGGGGTAAATAGGAGTGGTCAGCGGCGTCTGAATCCGCCTCAGAACAGATATCTTCCTCTGGATTACAATCTGGAGAGGGGTGGGGAGGGTTTGCCATTGAACCCACCATGGAGCGATGTCTGCATGACATTGTATTGCCGCGCAAAACTCTTCTCTTTTTCTTTACATGTTCAGCATGACTGTGTACAATATCCGACATGCATACGAAAAAAATATGGTGAGATTATGTAAGGAGAGCATGCAGAAATTTAGAGTGATGGTAACAACCAGTGGATCGACGTTTTTCCGTTGAGCCAAAATAGCCCTAATGGATCGACGTGACTGTATAGTAATAAGTGATGCAACAAGTGTACAACCTCTTTGCCGTAGCCCTGTCGACCTCAGCATCATTGGGTTGGTCGCTGAAGCAGTTGAGGCAGAGGTGGCTGTCGGAGGTGTGGAGGAAGATCTGAGGAATCTGTAGACGGCGTCTAGGGCACTGCTCTATTGTGATGGATCGTTCTGTCGTTGGAGCAGCTCCGGTGAGCCGTAAGACGTCAAGGCTGAAGCAGCACAAGACATGCATCGTCAATCTCAAGTGGGATTCTAATAGCATCTCCAATAGATGATGTAAAATGGATGTAAAATTAACATCACCAAAAACCACCTGACTACAACAGATGAGGTAAAAACTGTTGACTCTGAACTTAACTATCGAAACTGAAATTTACTGTGGAATCTGAATGCTACTGTCGAAACTGAACGCAATGGTAGCAGAGAGGCACTTGACATGTAGTTTAGGGAGGGCCTGCAGTTCATCTTCAACCTGCACCCCCTTAGCCGCCAGCCGCCACCGGCCGAACCGCCGGCCCCAGCGCCGCCTCGCCGCCCCGAAACAACTCGCCACCGCCGCCCCGGCCAGCCCTCTAGGTCCCCCGCCCCCCACCCTGAACCCTAAGATAGATAGTGGGGTACCTCTCCGGCGAGCCCCCGTCCCAGCTGCGGGTGGTTCTTCCTTAACTCCGGCGAGCCCCCCAACCCCTGAAAATCGACTGACCAGAAGTCGATTCAGTCGTCTGAAGTGTGCCTTAATCGGAGCAGAGCAGCAGCACGAGCGAGGGGGAGAGCAGCAGCAGCAGCTGGGCGAGCGAGCGATCGAGCGAGAGCCGGAGCAGCAGCAGCAGCGCGAGCAAGAGCCGGAGCAGCAGCAGCAGATCCGGCTGGTATGGACGCCGCCGCCGAAGGGGCCTCACACTGGGGGAGAGCCGCCATGGAGATGTCGCCCGCGGCGCTGGCTTCAAGGTAGCCGCTCCATGGGGGTGCGGGATGGAGCACCGTCGGCGCCGGGAGGTCGAGTTAAGGAGAAGGTGCGATGCGATGAGTGTACAACCTCTTTGGTGGCGCCGAGTAGGCCTCGGCTTCGTCCGAGGAGTCGGTGAGGATGTTGCGGTTCCGGTGGAGCAGGTTAAGGCGACGCTGTGGGGATGGAGCAGCCGCGATAGACGAGGCAATTGTCGGAGCAGCTCCTTGGAGGTGGAGGACGGGGCGGCTGAACCGGCGGGACGGCGAGATGGACGACGGATCCTCATCGGGGAGGTGGACGAGGGACGTCGAGCTGTTGCGGTGGACGACGTCGTCGGGGAAGAGATTCCGGCTGGGCAGTGGTGACGTGGCGGACAGAGGAGGGTGGGGTTTCGCGGCTGGAGCGGAGAGGTTATGGCGGCCTGGGATTTCAAATGGCGAAAAGGGGGCGATGGGAGGGGGTGAAGCATGACTTAGGGACGCGCTTGTCCAAAATGTAGGGTGTGTTACAAAAGTACCCCCCACCGATTTGAACTAGCGGCCCTTTCGGCTCAGGGTTAGAAGGGGGATTTCGCGTGTCGGGATTTGGCAGCTGGAGGGAGTTTTCGTGCGCGTTGTAATTTCGGGATAGCAAGGCGCGGGTTGTGAAGGCGCCAGTTTTGGGAGCACGATATCTGAATTTTCGGGATATAACAAGACGCGGGTTGAATTTTAGGGACAAGCCTAACGTGTAGTAATATTGTACTTGTACGTACCAAATCAATTCGCACTTCCCTCAACCAAAAAGAAAACAAAAAAATAAAACTATTCACACCACACAAAGAGAGAGTCTTGCCCCGTTTTACTATACAAATGCTATTCAAAGCTACTCCCTCCTTCCATCTATATAGGGCCTAATGCGTTTTTTGATGCTAACTTTGACCAAATATTAGAGCAATGATATATGACATGCAACTTACACAAAGCACACCGTTAAATTCATCTCTGAAAGGTTCTTTCAATGATATAATTTTCACATTGTGCATGTCATGTACTATTAATCTTGTCAATAGTCAAAGGCGGTCTTAAAAATCTCATTACGCCCTATATAGATGGAAGGAGGGAGTATGAGTCCATGTTATGTCCGATTAATTTTTTCGCTTGCTGTATAATGCATGTAACCTACTCATACCAACATTTTAGTGCATTCCAAATGTCTATACTACCGCTGCAATTCAAACTAAATTTGAATTCGTTTCTCTATTTCAATAAGAATCTACAATCATGATTGTTGCCAACTTCAACCATCATAGTTTCCTTGCTATCCGCCAGATATAAATCGGACGACCTATAATGCAGGATGGCAAGCACACCATCATCAGCAACTCTGTTTTTTTATAAGAGTAGAGATAAAATATATTAATTGTAGTATAACATGTTCATAACCACACCATGTGTATCACCGTTATATATATTCACACATGCGTTGGTTTGAAACACTATGATAAATTCTTCAAATATCCGAATTCGCTTTTTATAATGAAGTATATATGATCTCTATTCGTCTTTTACACCCACACAACCCTCTTATCTTTGTAGCTAGCGCTAACTTTCTCTTGTGCATGCACACGCCCGCATCCCTCTCACCCTCCCTCAGCATTCTCTAGCTCCATCTCGCAAATTCGTCTTTTCACTTTAGGTCGTTCACCCACGGTGTGTGTAGGCCCCCCCAGCTCCTTCTCTATGGCACACATCGATCGATATGCCTCTCTAGCCAGGTGTGCCTAGCACAAACACAAGCTTCCCCTCTTCTCATGTCACCGTCCATGCCTCACTCCCACCACTCTTTTCATCGTTCTCGTACTCGCACACTCCTCCCCCCTCGATATAGTATGCCTCTCGTACCACCTCCTACATGCATCCCTCTCTCTCTCTATCCTTCTCCTCGTGCCTCATTTGCTTCTAACACACACATGCATGTATACCGATCGATCTCCCAACATATACCTAGATCGACTTTAACTACCCCCCCATCGATCGACGTACCTCACAAGTTATGTCTCTCCTTTCTCTAACAAAGGGCGATTGATATTCCTATGTAGTTACGTCTGCTTACCACAGCCACATCGTCCCCCCTCATCATTCGTGCATGCCTCCTGACCCGTCTCTCACACGCACGTGCACAGACAACAAGCAGCCATCTCCTCTCTTATTGATATTGCGGGCGTGCCCTCTGTTTGTCTAGCAAGCCTATCCCACCATTTGTTAGAAGCAACTCCACTACCACCCCCTCCAACACTCTAGTTCTGTCTCTCTCCCAACCTTATTCCTCTCCTGCACATATGCATGGATGCCGATCGATCTCCCTTAATACATGAGGCAGATCGATCTCCTTAATACATGAGGTAGGCCTCTCTCCTCCTCCACACATATACCAGCCATTGTACCTCTATAGTTAATTGGGCCTCCCTCTTCCCCCACCACACACCGATAGTCGAGCGCTGCAGGTAGGTATCCATGCCACAGAGACAAACTGCACATGTCCCATCTCACGTTCCAGTAGGCTAGCCACTCTATATCTTTGACATGGGCACACACAAATTCGATGGCACTCTTTATCGATCGCGCGCGCACACACACACACACACATCATCCCTCTCTTCGATTCTATGGACACCTCAAGCCGATGATACCTCCACTCTCTTCTCGTGGATCGCCCCCTCTATATATATGTTATATCCAGGACTTTATTTCACACACATTGCATATGTTACATTTTTTGATTGACCCCCCCCCCCAAAACTCTCAAGAACCCACACACTATATCTCTCTAGGTTTGTATCTCTCTCACACAACCACACGTAGGTGGTGTACGTATACAAGAAGAGAATAGGTGCACCATGCACGTACTCACGCTTCGTGCCCAGCCACACCCGCACGGGTACACGGTGGAGCTCATTTCTTTACGAAATGGCAGCCCACGTGCTAATTTGAACGCCTGTAGCGGTTGTTTACCTAGGGAGGTCGTGTACCACGCGTGCACAAAACAAAGTTCGACTTGACACGTTGCCGCTTTATTTTTAAATAAAGTTATAGCGCTCAATGGCACGTGCACAGAATATAAAACGATTTTTATGGAGAAAAAGGTAGTCCGCTCACTATATACAATGGAGCCTGCCTGCCTGGTTTGTCGCTCTTCAGAGTATCTCACACAAGGCTGCGGTGGCCTCTCTCTCTCTCTCACCGTTGGTCACTGATTCGGCCGCATCCCGTCCGCCGGGGCAAAGGGAGTGCGGTGGCCTCTCTCTCTCTCACCGTTGGTCACTGATCCGGCCGCATCCCGTCCGCTGGGGGAAAGGGAGTGTGGTGGCCTCTCTCTCTCTCTCACCGTTGGTCACTGATCTGGCCGCATCCCGTCCGCCAGGGGAAAGGGAGGAAGTGCATCGTTTCTCCGTTTGACGGCGCCGAGGTAGCACGTCCCGATCTGCGGTACACGCCGTTCTCTCTGACCAAGCTCCGGCGCGGCAGGGCCTACGCCACCTGCTCGCAGATTCTGCCCGCCGCCGCTCACCTAGTTACATCCCGACGACCTCCAGGTATCCCCTCCGGCCTTGCTCCACCGCCCGTCTTCCCACGTCGCTGCATGTGGATCTTCCATAGTTCTTGGCCCAAAACGTAGCTCGTCCGGCGTACTTTCCATATTGCATTCTCGTCCTCACACCGTTTTAGACAAACACAACCGTGTTGTTATCTTCCCTTAGGACAAGGAATATGCTTCTTTTTGTCGTCGCATGTGTCATCAACTGTTATTGGCCAGTAATTGTTTCCTTTCTACTCGTTGCTATTGTGACCTTTTGGTGAAACTGCACAAATCACTTTTTTCTTAAGAGTGTTTTGTGCAGTTGTACTAAATGTCACACGGGCAACGTCTCTACATTTCAGTGCGACTGCACAAAGGGAGATTGGTTTTGCTCTATCCTCCTCATCCAACTCCGAGCCTAATCTTCTCCAACTAGTTAGTCTTAAGAGAGACTGCAAAGGTGACCGGCTTCTATTTGTGTGTTTATTGTTTCATCAGCAGTCCTCTATTATCGTAATCACACTTAATATCTTTGGAACAGGGACGCTCAGCTCTATTTTAGTGGAACTGCACAAAATGATCGGAATGTTGCATGCTCCAGACAGCTACTTTTTTCCCAACATGCCTTGTTGATTTAGACAGAGCTGGGGGGACGTTGCTGCCAATGAAAGCATGGATCAATTTTAATTTAACACCTTCTCACAACTCTGTCTTCAGTTGTGATGTAATTATTAGCTCTGATCTGCTAATAATTGACATGCATTAGCAAGGAAGTTAGTTTTTTATTGTTTCCGAAAGAGCATCGATGGCAAGACACGCGAAACAAAAGCTGAAAGCTCACACCATTGTACAATTTCATGTCGCTGGAAAATTATTTGTATAGTACGTCAATTATGTAAACAAATGATGGAAGCTTGATAGCATTGCCAGAAGCCTCTTCATCATCCGGGTCCATGTGCCATGCACAAAATATACTCCTTCGTTCCTAAATATTTGTCTTTTTACAAATTTCAAACGGGCATATTTTAGAGTGTAGATTCACTCATTTTGCTTCGTATGTGTACTCCCTCCGTTCCTAAATATTCTATTCGTCTTTCTAGAGATTTCAACAAGTGACTACATACGGAGCAAAATGAGTGAATCTACACTCTAAAATATGTCTATATACATCCGTATGTGCCAGTCCATTTGAAATCTCTAAAAAGACAAATATTTGAGTAGTCACTCGTTGAAATCTCTAGAAAGACAAATACTCCGGAGTATATTTAAGAACCGAGGGGGTAGTGCACAACCGCATGGGAGACTCAGCCCGGTCGTTGCGCCGCATTAATAGTGAGTAATGAGCAGTCAAATCATAAGCCCCACCTTTCCCACTGTAAGTTGCTCTGAAGAAGCAACCATCAATACGCTCTTCTTTGAATCCGCTCATACTACTCCATCCGTCACTGTTTATACAGCGCGCTTCAGAAAAAAGAAAAAAATCTGTGGGACCAAGGCGACTAGCGATCGGCCTGAAAAATAGCATTGGTAGTTATAGCACGGCGTCTATTACTAGAGGGAATAATGCGTACACACATGCATGCAGTGCTTCCACCCCGGGTACACACATGCATGCACTTACTCCACTCCGTAGTAGTACAGTACATGGAGAGAAAATTGTGGACTTGATTGCGGTTACCACGCCCTAATTAATTGAGCATTAAACCAAACGCGTCTAAAGTCTCTCTGGTGGTGGAAATGCATTGAGAGAAATGCATCATAATGAAGCGCGCCCTGTAAACTGTGACGGAGGGAGGAGTAGTATGAAGGTGCAAAACCAAGTACGCGTATGGCCAGTCGGTCAACGCACCTCCTCTTGGCATATCACTGACATGTGGGACAGGAGTGTGAGCAAACCGATCTCAATTGACGGCAAAGAGCCAACCCGCCGTTCCTTGAGAGAGACGAGGAGCGAGAACACACAGACGGGCTCGCACGGAGGCCAAGATATATTCGAGCATGGTTGGTTGATCGATATCATTCATTACATGTTGGGCTGCCGTTTTCCGCCCTTCTCCGGAATAAACGTGTACTTTATCAGAGATAAAAAATAAGAGTACAGACGCTCCACCATGCGGTTCTAGTAGTAGTACTACTCGTACTACTGCGCTTGGCTCTTCGCCTCTTCGTGAAGTCGAACAATGATGGTACTCCGCATGTTGGGTACTACAGTGTATGCCTCTGACAATCTGACACCGAATGGACTGATGCATGTCCACCGAGGGTAGGTTGCATTAGTCAAAAGGCGTAAGCGAGCTTCACCTTGTCCTGCAAGCTTCTCCTCGTTCTGCGAGTTGACGGGACACACCAAAAAGTAGTGCTAGTCCATACTCCCTCCTTTCCGGTTAATATGGCTTAATCTTTTTTGCGGGTAAATGAGAGAGCTTTATTCATATATAAGCATTCTTAGGACGATCAGCCAAGACACTGGTCACTAGGAAGCGAGGTACCCCGCAAAAAAGAAGTAGGAAGCGAGGTGTTTCATCAAGCCAGCTCTCGGCCACATTCAAAGTGCAGCAAGCACGGTTCGCACGAAGATGCGCCGCAAGGTTTGCTGACCTGTTTACATGCTGAATAACAAAAAAGAGGAAATATTACCGAGCGCTACTATTTGTAACAGGATATGAGCCAGAATTAAGCGAGAATTGTGGCGAGTGTTCCATGCAATCAACTTCCATTATCACATGCGAGAACCCTCTAAGAGAACCAAATGTGTTGAAGATTGCTTTATCACATTTTAAAATTATAATAAGAGTGCAGACGCTCCTCCATCCGGTTCCTAGTACTAGTATAGTACGTACCTTTATAGACTATAGTAGTAGTACTAGTAAACTTTGCGCTTGGCTGTTCGCCTATTCGGGAAGTCGAACAATAATAGCACTAGTAGTATAGTGTATGCTTCTGGCAATCTGACACCGAATTAACTGTTGCACGTCCACCGCCTGAGCGAGGGAGAGCTTGCATTAGTCAAAAGTTTCTCCTTGTCCTGCGAGCCACCGCGCGCAAGCTTCTCCCGTCCTGCAACCTTCTCCTCGTTCGGCAAGTTGACGGGACACAGCAAAGTAATGCTAGTCCATACTGCCTCCTCTCCGGTTAATATGGCTTAATTTCAAACGAGATAAATACACTGTCTGTCACTGTATATTTGTAAAAATACGGTCAGTGGACTTCATAATACGCTCATTGCGCTCAATATATATATTTTCCGGTGTTTATACGGTCACTAGCTCACCCTGACTGAGTATGTGTGTGCATGCACGTGTAGGTTGAGCACTTGAGCGTGACCGTGTGTGTTCCGTCGTGTGCTCGGACATGCATGCATTAGGGCGTCGCGCGCGTTTTTGCGTCCATGTGTACGTGTGACTGTTGCATACACGTAGGGGGAGTACGTGTAGGGGCCACTAAGGAGCAGTCAAATCACACAGTAAGTTAGTCGGAAGAAGCAACCATCATTTCACTCTTGAATGACACGTACGCAATATAAAATGGTTGATATGGAGAGAAAAAGAAAACCACTATATATACACTAGCAGGAGCCTAAGCTACAAGCCTGCTTGCTTAGGTTGCTCTCTTCACAAGCATAGAACGACGGGCCTGATCCCGCAGCTGGGGGAAGGGAACAATGTTCTGCGTAGACGCGGTCGACATCGGCGAGGGAGAAAACCCACAGTCGGTGCGTCCCAATCGGGGGTCACCGCGGTATGGGCCGATGCCGCGTCCCAACCGCCCTTCTAGCTACAGCCCGACGTCCCAGGTAGTCCATCTTCCTTTTGGAGCCGGCTTGCTCCACTGCCGTAGCTCCATCTCCATGTCGATCTTTCTCTACTTCTACCGGCTTCTACTTGTGATGAGTTTATGTCTCATGAACTAGTGCCAGTACTATTATTCTAATCACACTTCTTCAATATCTTTGCCATCAGGGATGCTCAGGTCGATTTTAGTGGAACTGCACAAAAGCATCGTATGATCCGAGGGTGCCAGCCGTCTTTCCTTCGACAGGTTCTACCTGGCCAGGAAATTAAATCATGTTTAGGGTTTAGGGTTTAAGTCGTAGTGACCCCATCAGTAGTTTTTCTTTCGTACACGCTCTCACAACTTTTTTCTTTAGTTGTGAAGTAAATATTGGCTATGATCTGTGAATCATTGAGATGCATCAGCATGCGTGTTAGTTTTCCTTTGTATTTGATGGAATGTTGTAACGGGGCAACCTTGGAATAGGAATGAAAATGGAGTGGAAAGTTTCCGTTTTTCCGGAGAAAAAATGGAAACGGAGAGAAACCAACGTTTCGTTTCGTTGGATCGCGCCATCGAGCAAAACCAACGTTTAAATCACGTCTGTCGTGTTCGTGTCTCACCCTCCTCCACGGCTCGACCCCACACGGTCGCTCGGCATGCCACTCACCGCAAACCGAGTATACGATAACTTTCCCGCCTGCTTGTCGATGGATCGCGCCATGGAGTACTAGCACTACTGGAAGAGATTGACGAGTTGGGGGAGGACAGCTAGCTGTAGCACGGACTCCCAAGAACTTTTTACATGCATGTTGTAGCCGGCTATTGCGACCTTTGAACGCGGAGCAGCCGCGTGCACCCGGAAGCGGCGCGGGCGACGCTCTCTCGGCCGGCGCGCCGCTTCAATGCCGGCGCCAGTGAGAGGTCGCGTCCGCTCTGGCCGGGCATGAATGCGGCACTGACCGTTTCGGGCGGGAAGCACGCGCGGGTGATGAAGAGGGTTCGGGTTGGTCAGGACCGGCCGTGGCAGCGGTCCGGACGTGCGCAAACAAGAGATGTTGTACGTTAATATTGCTGCGTATATAATTAACAACGTAAATAATGTGCCAGTTGGACAAATATGATTGGAGATGGAGATGGAAATGGAATTTTACGTAAACACGGATATGCATGTCTATGTCTATGTGTGTGTGCGCGACGACTCTCGCGACCTGGAAGCGGGGGCGTGTTTTTGATCGAGTTTTCTTTCTTGGTACGTTAGAAAAATTGTCCGCCAGTTTTCGTTTCTTTTTTCCGGGAACGCGCGTATTCTATTTAAAACCACTGCTATGGAGAGATTTTTTTACTCCATTATAGCCTCTTGTTTGATAGAGTTTCTCGCGTCTCGCTCTCTCACCCTCTCCATATCAAAACAAGATGACAGTGTCCACTCTATCTCTCTCCTCACCGGTGGTCACAGATCCGGCCGAATCCCGTCCGCTGCGGGAGGTGAGGAGGTGCAGCGTTGACGTTGTCGCCGTCGGCGACGGAGGAAGCCGATGCGCACCGTCCTCTCGGAGCCGGCGCTGGCGCGGACGAAGATCCTCCGCGCCCTTGTTCGCTGCCGTCGTGTGGGCAGATCCCGCCCGCCCGCCTAAACGACATCTCGCCCACCTGAGGTATAACTTCTTGTACTGGTCCAGCTCCCCAGGTCGCTGCGTGCGGGTTTTCTTCTATGCGACTACTCCCCAGCTCCCCATGCATAGTAGCTAGGGTTCGTCGGCTGGTCCAACATCACCTACTAGTACTATTATAGAGGAAATGCCACTCGAAAAGTTGTCCTGATTTATGCCTCGGTGGAGGTATACATGTTGTTTCGACAAAAAGTACATGGTGGTTGTGCGGTCATTGTCCATATGGTGGTAGTACTATCACTGGTTAAATGAAGAAATGCTTTTTTTCTCGGGTATCCTGGTTTAGTTCCCATCAAGATAATTATGATGCTTCTGTTTGTTGGTGTACTTTTCATTAATTCTTATTGACAATTGAGATGTCGTTGCTAACCCTTTTTTATATTTTTGGAAACAGCGATGCGTGTCTCCATACCCGGGCATGTCTTCCTCAATTTTAGTGGAACTGCACAAAATTGGATGGCCATTGTTGTTCCGCCTCACTGTCCTCTGCCACGTGGTTCTTCCTTCCTCGAGCTTGATTACTGAGAAGAAACAGACCACAGTGAGGATTTGTCGAACTTCATAGGTGCCTCACCCAAACTTGATGCCAAATGGATGATGCATCACCACGATGACCTATCGATGCTCATGGTTGCGCCTCATGGTTGCGTCGGCTGGTGAAGCTGATCGATTTTCAATGAAAAACAACCTGTCTTCCATCAGTGCTCTTTGCTTGTTACGCACAAAGATGATATCCTTCGTCAGTTCACCTTGGTTGCGTTGGAGACGCAGTCGTCTTTCACGTTGGTGCAATTTTATCACACAATTGGCTATGAACCAAATGTTTCCTCGAAGAAGGATCGACGTTGGTACTAAGAGCATAAGTTTTGTATTGATTTCTAAGCCTTCTCACAACTTTGTCTCCAGCTCCCCTGTAATTTTATTTGTCCAGCTATTAACTTTGATTTAAAAAATGGTGTGGACTAAAAACCCGGATGGACGTAGTAGCCCTCCATTTTTATTTACTCCGCATATTAGATTTGACTGAAGTCAAACTTTGTAATACTCTCAAACCTTTCCGATAATTGAAATTAAAATTCTTTATTTGTACACACTCTCACACGTTTCCGATAATTTGGCGCATGTGTGGTTGTTCACTTAAGGGAGGGTAGTGTACCACACGTGAAGGACAGGAAGTGCGACCAGGACGCGTGGGCGTGGATCGTTAGTTCATCGGAAGTAGTACTAGTTTTCTTCACTGTACATTAAATAAAGAGTTTCGTTTCGTACTTACACAATTTAAAACGATTGTTATGGAGAGAATAAGAAAACCACTCCACTATATATTAGTCGTATACACGAGAGTACTATATGGACGCAGCTTCATTGACTTAGTGCACCTGCCTTTGGATTTATGACAGGTGGGCCCAAAATGTGGCTGGCTCACCTGTCATACAGCCAAAAGCAGGTGCAGTGAAGGCACCGGAGCTCAGTCCGTACTACAGTAGTATATATATAAGCGGGAGCCTCAGCGCTTGTTCGCTAGGGTTTGCACTCTCCACACGCTCGCCGCACTACATATATGTTACACGCTGGAGGCTCAGCGTTCATTTGCTAGGGTTTGCTATATTCACAGTCTCTCACCCTCTCTTCACCAGATCTAAACAAGACTGCGTTGGCCTCTTGTCTCTCTCTCCCCCCTCACAGCTGGTGAAGGAGGCGTCCGTATCCCGTCGCACCGGGAAGGGGAGGAGGTGCAGCGTTCACTCTATCGCCTTCGGCGAGGGAGGCAATCCACTGCCGGCTGCGCTGTTCTCTTTCACCCAGCGCCTGTGCGGGAGGGCCACCGACCCCTTCTTCCTCGCTGCCGTACGTAGTGTGGGCAGATCCGGCCTCCCGCCGCACGCCTTGCCACATCCCGACGACCCTAAGGTATAAGTTTCTTTGAAACCGTCGTTGCTCTAGCTGCATGTGGATCTTTTTCGATCTGTAGTCGAATCTAGGTCTTGGTTCAAAGAGGAAAGAAGGGTGCGGTGGGCTGGAGCAAGAATCTAGGACGTGGTTCAATGAGGAAAGGAGGGGCGGAAAGTAGTATAGACTGGCTATCCAGCCGCTTTGTAGGTCGAAAAGGGAAAAAGGGGGTAACCCAGTACACACATCTGTAAGGAACCGATCTCTTTGTTGAAAAGGGAAAGAAACTGGGGGGTCGGGTAGTTTGTGCAGCACTAGATTTGCTGCCCTCACATAGGAAGAAGGTTCAAAGAGAACAAATATGGGACCAGCGCATATATGCT
This sequence comes from Triticum aestivum, assembly GCF_018294505.1. NCBI lineage: Eukaryota > Viridiplantae > Streptophyta > Magnoliopsida > Poales > Poaceae > Triticum > Triticum aestivum. The sequence goes on from NC_057808.1 coordinate 202,811,554, forward strand.
GCTTGGCTACATACTCTGCATCACCCATTTATACGTGTGGACGCACATGGTGCTGGCATGTCCCATACAGCTATTTTGCTGTTGTTAATCTAAGAATGCCGCCGGAAAATTGAAGCAATGCCACTGTTAAAAGTAAATTACATTTTTTAACGAATGTTGTTTCAAGAGAATGTCTCTGTTAATATGAATCAATGCAACCGTTTTAGAAATGCTACTGTCCTACTTTGTTTTCCATCCAAGATAAGTTAGATGCTTCTTTCTGTCACCGTTTGTTTCATCCTCCTTTATCGGCAAGTAATTGTTTCCTTTTTTGCCTCTGTTAAAACAGGGCTATCGATTCAACTTGTTGCTATTGCGACATTTTGCTTCGCTACTCGAAACACTTATGTTTTAAGAGTGTTTTGTGCAGTTCAACTTGAATGTCACACCGGTGACTTTGCTTAATTTTGGTGGAACTGCACAAAAGGAGATCGAGATCGTATTTTATCTTTGTCGTCTCATGAAAGGTCAGTACAGGCCTTCATCCACATGATTGTGCAGTGTGCTTTGAGATGTTGTGCTACTTGTATTGGTACTGTTTTAAATAAATGTTGAATTGAAGCTATTGTATTGCTGTCTTTTCCCATTAAGTAGTGAACAAAAATGGGACCAACCCAGACATGATGCTTGTTGCTTTGTTACAACAAACTCTGCATCACCCCCTTTATAAGTAGATGGAAGCACATACTGTTGTTGCGCCCACTCTCCCCTGGAACTGTTTATGCTTTTCGTTAATCTAATGCCGCTGGTAAAATTAAGCAATGCCACTCTCAGAATTAATTAACTACTGAATCTTAGTTCAAAACTGCAACACTTGTTAGGAATGGTACTATCCTGCTTTGTAGTTCTTTCTACATGTTTAACCAAGGTATTGTTAAGATAATGTCTCTGTTAAAATGAATCAGTTGCATTGTTTTAGGAATGGTACTTTTCTGCTTTGTCGTTCTTTATACATGTTGAAACAAGGCATTGTTAAGATAATGTCTCAGTCAATATGAATGAATCACACTGATGGAGAATTGCTACTCTCCTGCTTTGTTTCCCATTAAGATAAAGTAGATCAGTAGATGCTTTTCTTCTGCGAGTACAAGTCATCAACCGTTATTTCTCAGTAATTGTTTCCCTTATACCTATTGTTGCTTACAGGGATATCAAAATTAAAGCTCGGTTTTATTCCGACTTCGATTTTAGTTGAACTGCACAAAAGGAGCCAATGTGTCCAAGGCAAACTGCTGCATTACTGGGTCCAGTTGGTCGTTCCACTTTGCAGAAAGAAGCAGTCACTGTTTGCGCTACATTACAGAAGGAATGACCGAGAAGCTTTACAGAGTATTATTAGACACCGGTGACATGACTAGTCTGCAGAGACCATTGGCAATTTAACAACACGTGGAGTGCCCTGGGCAAAAAGTGCCCAAACAAGTACAAGAAGCTACGACAGGACTCCACGATCATAGGCATTACATATTTTGAATGGGAAAAGCTTGTCAAAGTTTAATCATTGATGTTAGCAAGAAGACGTTAGTTTAATATATTGGAATTGGAAAACCTTGTCAAAATTTGCTCATTGATGTTAGCCAGAAGACATGCATTTGATATTTTTGAGTGGGACGCCCTTGCTGTGAGCAGCGTCGAGTGTTTTTTCCTATTCCTGTGTTCAGTTTAGAAGTAAATAGTTACTCTGCTGAGATATTCCTGTGTTAAGAGTTTGTTCTGAATATTGTCTATGTAATGCCAGGCCTTGTGTTTGATTGCAAAGTTGAGCTTGGAATGTTGTGGCATGCGGCATCACGAGCTGTTCACCGTGCCTCCTGAGAATAATGCTTCGTATTGTTTTGCATGTCGATCTAATGCCAGTGATTTGCTTGTTAAGAAGATCATCCTCTTCTGTTGTTTCCGTGCTTAAGAAGTTCATCGTCTGATGTTTCATTCATAGCCTATACGACAAGTCGGGTAGGTTAGACGTGAAACCATATGATCTTCCGACCAACTCATGATATTAGGCCGTGATTGGATCGTCGTTTTCCAACCAAAACCGCTTGTAAAACTGACGCTTGTAAATTAAAGCAGATGGTCTCGGGCGAAGGCGCTTGGTTGGTCGATTTCGACTAGTAAAATATCGGAAGTACTTCACACACGATAAAAACGCTGAACGACACTCGGACGATTGCTAATCCAGCCGTTAGCTGCTGTTTCAGCCTTGCCCATGGATGGCATGATACGCACGTCGTGCATGTATCGTCTGGTAATGTCGTCCATATAGCAGTGCTCGTAAAATATACACTGGTCTCTCAAATTACACGCGTAACCCGCCGGTTTTACTTACAGACCTCGGGCCCTCGGTTTCATTACGCCTGTATTTTACGCGTTGTTTCCGATGACGAGTAAATTACACTTGTATGTTAATACAGGTTTGAAATAAACCAGAGCTCCCAAGCGCGGCCTTACCGTTTCATGCCGTCTCAGTTTCTCGAAGGTGCTCATAGGTGTCCGATGATCCTGGCTTCCTGAATGAGCAGCGGGCGCTGTATCAGACCATCCGTCGGGCCCGCGAGGCCCTCTCCGTTGTCCTTCGAGTTGTTGCGCTCGCCGTGGCGCCGAGCATTGTTAACATCGTCAACGAACATGAGGATTCAGGAGATGACTTTATTTTGACTGGATGACACTAGGGACCCACTAGGGCCATAGCCGTACGTACGCAAGTGCCTCCTTATTATGTACAACTATATTTTTTTTGCTTTCTCCTGGTTTCCTGACATCACGGTCCCACACCATTGTCAACCTATGTAGTCAATATAAACGAGAGAATTGCACAAGGTGCGGCCGACAGCTGGGACCAAGCAGCTCGAGCAGTATTTGTGTTTTTGAGGCGTGAGCACTGCAGAGTTTTTCTTGGCGATGATTTCGTTGTTGTTCAGAGGAGAGCAGGGTATTAACTGGGCGGGCTGTGGCCCGTCTAGCCCAGGCCAGATATCCAGCCCAGATACTAATTTTTTCAAGATGAAAATGGCTAGCCCAGCTATACGTCTTTTTGAGGAATACCCAGGCAAGGTCAACTTGTTATTCTCCGCCCCGCTGGGCTGCAAATCTTTCCTAGGAGGGATGCATTAGGCTTAACAGGAAAATGGGCTTTAAAAAATAATGAATGGGATGTAATTATAAAAACTGGGCAGTAACTATAAAAAATGCACCAAACACGAAATTAGTTTATAAAATATTATTTATGGATTTTGAAAATCTTAAATTTTCATTGTTGCGCGCGCAATGTTTCGTTGGATTTTTACGTAATACAAATTTATATTTAATCTGACTAGAAATTTCGGGATAAAAATATTTCGGATCCCATCAAAATGTGGGAAATTTTATTGAATTCTGTCTTCAACGGTTGGTTGAAATTATTAATCGTTATCCTAGCTAGAAAATGGGCTGTACTTTGAACAAACTGTAAATGGGCTGTTGTAAATTCCATTAGAATTCAAAAATGGGCTGTACATTCTTACAAAACGCAAATGGGCTATAAGTTCTCTGCCACACACTTGTGGGCCTACTAAGTGACGCGTCCCCTAAAAAAATAAGTTGACGCGTATGCAAGGCTTTGTCAACTTATTATAGTCAACACACGGTTCTAGCAGCAGTGGCCGTTGGATGTCTATCCAACGGATGTCGTGCTTCTTCTTCAATCTCGGATATTCTTAGCTTCGGCCGCCCAAAAAATGATTCCTCCCCCTGACATCTGGGGCACACCGTTTCGGAGGCTGACCTGTGGGCCTACTAAGTTGGAGCGTACCAAGGGCTTTGTCAACTTAGTCAATATAAACGATTCTAGCTTCAGTGACCGTACGATGTCCATCCAACGGCCGTAGTGCTTCTTCAACCTCTGGTCTTCTTGGTCCAGCCGCCCAAAGCAGCGCCGGTCGTGCCGCCTGCTCCTGCCTCCCGTGGCCGGCTGTGCTGCCGCGGAGGCCTCACCGCCCCCATACTACTCCCACCGCTGGCCAGGCCATCCCTCCACTCACCCACACCCCCTGTTATTCTGCGGCGACGGCAGCCTCACACCGCAGCCGAACCAGTGAACCCTCGTACTCCTCTCCGCGCGGGCTTCCACTGCTGCGTCTTCCCCGGCTCCGCGTCGTCCCCTTCCTAGGCCTCGCCGTCGTCCACCGCCCTGGTGCTCTCGGCGCGGCGTGGTCAACGTGGTCAACGACCGACTTCCATCGGAAGAGTACTGTACGTGGAGAGGCTGACAGCTGGGTCCACGGCGGCCGCAAGGAAGTGCCTCCTTATTACGCGCAAAATAATTATTCCTCCACCTGACAGCGGGGACCCACCGGACGGGCCACCAGTATTTTGCGAAAAAAATCATTTCCCCCTGACTGCTGGGACCCACCGGACGGGCCACCGTATTTCGCGAAAAAAACGTTCCCCCCGCTGTCAGCTCGGACCCACCGGAAGTGCCTCCTTATTACGCACAAAAAAATGAATACTCCCCCGGCTAGCTGGGACCCACCTTGGTGGGAGGCTGACTTGTGGGCCTACTAAGTTGACGGGGACGAAGGGCTTTGTCAACTTAGTCAATATGAACGATTCTAGCTCCAGTGACCGTACGATGTTCATCCAACGGCCGTAGTGCTTCTTCAACCTCTGGTCTTCTTGCTCCAGCCGCCCAAAGCAGCGCCGGTCGTGCCGCATGCTCCTGCCTCCCGTGGCCGGCTGTGCTGCCGCAGAGGCCTCACCGCCCCCTACTATTCCCACCGCTGGCCAGGCCCTGCGGCGACGGCAGCCTCACACCGCAGCCGAACCAGTGAACCCTCGTACTCCTCTCCGCGCGGGCTTCCACTGCCGCGTCTTCCCCGGCTCCGCGTCGTCCCCTTCCTAGGCCTCGCCGTCGTCCACCGCCGTGGTGCTCTCCGCGCGGCGTGGTCAACGTGGTCAAGGAACGACTTCCATCGGAAGAGTACTGTACGTGGAGAGGCTGACAGCTGGGTCCACGGCCACAGCCCAGTTTTTTTGTGATTTGCCAAGTAAGTCGCTTTGTCAGGCCTGTTGGGCTGCAAATCTTTCAAGACGAGGAGAGCTTTCATTCGGCTGGCCGAGAAAATGGCCCATCAGTAATGAGAAATGGGCTGTACATTTTTAAAACACATCAAACCGGCAATTAGTTTCAAATATCTTTTTTTCATTTCGAGATTTTAAATTACATTAATTTTTATGCGTGGAGAATTTGTTGGATTTTATATTGATATACATTTATTTTTAAAATCAGTTTGAATGTGAGTCGAAATTTCGGGATTAAAAACAGTTCGGACCGCACCGAAATATGCAAAATTTCGTATAATTTTTTAACCGTGGCCACAATATGGGCTGTAATGCTAACAAAAAGAATATGGGCTCCAAAAAAACCTTAATAATTAGCAAATGGGCTGTAAATTATTAGAAATAATGGCAGATGGGCTGTATGCTGTTTTCCACAGATTTGAGGCTTTCCTAAAAAAAGGTTGACGCACAAGCAGTGACTGTTGGATGGCCATCCAACGGCCGTCGTGCTTCTTCAATCTCTGCTCTTCCTGCTCCAGCCGCTCAAACAAGCGCCGGCGGGACTGCCTGCTCCCTCCTCCCCGCGGCCGGCTCTGCTGCCGCGCAGGCCTCACCGCCCCACCGTACTCCCATCGCTGGCCTAGCCATCCCTCTACTCACCCACACCTGCTGTTATTCTCCGGCGACGGCAGACGAACCAGTAAACCCTCGTACAGTCGTACTCCCCTCCGCGTGGGAAACAACTGCCGAGTCTTCCCTGCCTCCGTGTCGTTCCCTTCCTAGGCCTCGCCGTCGTCCACCGCCCTGGTGCTCTCGGCGCGGCCTGGTCAACGTGGTCAACGACCGACATGCATCTGAAGTGGACTGTACGTGGAGAGGCCGACAGCTGGGTCCACGGCCGCACGCAAGGAAATGCCTCCTTATTACGCGCAAAATAATGATTCCTCCACCTGACATCAGGGACCCACCGAAAGGGCCTCTGTATTTCGCGAAAAAAACGTTACCGCCGCTGACAGCTCGGACCCACCAGCTATATCTTCGCACGCAAGGAAGTGCCTCCTTATTACGCACAAAAAAATGAATACTCCCCCTGCTAGCTGGGACCCACCATGGTGGGAGGCTGACTTGTGGGCCTACTAAGTTGACTGGGACGGGGGCCTTTGTCAACTTTAGTCAATATGAACGATTCTAGCTCCAGTGACCGTACGATGTCCATCCAACGGCCGTAGTGCTTCTTCAACCTCTGGTCTTCTTGCTCCAGCCGCCCAAAGCAGCGCCGGTCGTGCCGCATGCTCCTGCCTCCCGTGGCCGGCTGTGCTGCCGCGGAGGCCTCACCGCCCCCTACTATTCCCACCGCTGGCCAGGCCCTGCGGCGACGGCAGCCTCACACCGCAGCCGAACCAGTGAACCCTCGTACTCCTCTCCGCGCGGGCTTCCACTGCCGCGTCTTCCCCGGCTCCCCGTCGTCCCCTTCCTAGGCCTCGCCGTCGTCCACCGCCCTGGTGCTCTCGGCGCGGCGTGGTCAACGTGGTCAAGGAACGACTTCCATCGGACGTGGACTGTACGTGGAGAGGCTGACAGCTGGGTCCACGGCCGCAGCAAGGAAGTGCCTCCTTATTACGCGGAAAATAATGATTCCTCCACCTGACAGCTGGGACCCACCGGACGGGCCACTGTATTTCGCGAAAAAAACGTTTCCCCCTGACTGCTGGGACCCACCAGCTACATCTTCGCACGCAAGGAAGTGCGTCCGGGCAAAAAAAAACGATTCGCCCCCTGACTGCTGGGACCCACCAGCTACATCTTCGCAGGCAAGGAAGTGCCTGACAGTCGGGACCCACCTGGTCGAAGCGTACGTAGCATTGTCATTCTGGTCGCGAACGTGTACGTACATACTGGTCGATGTAGAGGCGCGCACGTGTCGTAGTAGAGGCGCGCACGTAGCATGTACACGTACGTACAGCGGCCAGTGTGCAAGAAAGAAAATACGGCCACGTACGTACATACGGGCAGGGTCTCGAACGCCTACTCGCGCATACGTACGGCCAGGGCTCGTGTACATGGCTGGGTCGGAACGGAGAAACAGCGTCGTCGTCGTGTTCATGGGGAGCCAACCGGCTGGGTCGGAACGGAATGCGTCGTCGTGTTCATCGGGAGGGCTTGGACGGAACAGCCGATGGAAACGAGGCCTGGCGTACCGCAGAACGGAGGAAACGGCCTTGTGTTCGACCGGCCACGTTTGAAACGGGATCCTGTTCATCGGGAGGGGTCTGGCGTACCGCAAAACGGAGGAAACGGACCTCCTACGGTCGAAACGGGGGTCCTGTTGATCGGGAGGGGTGTGGCGTACCGCAAAACGGAGGAAACGGACTTGTGTTGGAGTGCTACGGTCGAAACGGGGGTCCTGTTCATCGGGAGGGGTGTGGCATACCGCAAAACGAGACTCCACGGGACACTGTTCATCTCCACCGTTGACCCCCTCCCGCCTCCACGGGCTACTGTTCATCCACCGTCGACCTCCTCCAGCCTCCACCTGCGACTGTTCATCCACGGGCTCCTGTTCATCCAGCCTCCACCACGCGCTACTCCACCGGCTACTGTTCAACCAGCCCTCTCCACGGACTCCTGTTCAACCACCCCTCCATGGGCTACTGTTCATCCAGCCCTCCACGGGGTGGTCCTGTTCATCCTGCCCTCCACGGGGTGGTCCTGTTCATCCTGCCCTCCACGGGGTCCTGTTCATCCAGCCCCAACCGGCTCGATCGATCGGGGTCCTGTTCATCCAGAGGCAACACCACGGGGTCCTGTTCATCCACCCCCACCGGGAACTGCTCATCCAAATCCCCCAGCAACGCTGACTGTTCATCCAGAGAGAGCATCGATCGGCTTCAGTTAGCAGCAGTAGCGAAGGAATCGCTCGATCGGGTTCAGTTAACAGCCATCGATCAATCGCTCGGGTTCAGTAACGCGTAGCCTGCAGTGCAATCGCTCGGGTTCAGTTAGAGCCCAACGCCTCGCTCGGGTTCAGTTAGAGCCAACGCCTCGCACACACGCGCGTACGTGTACGAGAGAAACGCGCATCGCTCGGCCCCCGGCCTCCCACCGTAACCGGGAACTCCCCGAAATTTTCCTCGCCCTCGCTTCTACCATGGTTTTTACCGTCATGGACGGCCCAAAGAATGTCATGCAGCTGCGTCTCCGGCCCGCCCAGGACGAAAAGCCCATTTTCTGTCATGATTTTTTGTCATAGAAGTAGGAGCCCACCACATCTATGATGATACCGGATTTTGTCACAATTATCGTCATAGAAGTGTCATATGTATGACAGAAGTTTTTTTCGTTCGGCCCAAAATGTCACGGATGTGTCTTTTTTTGTAGTGGCTCAAAGGGATCATGAGATTTTCATGCTAGAAACTTCCGTGTGCAGCCACAAGCCATTATGGGCTCTGGCATAGTTGATTAGGTCGTGTGAACTCTTACAGTGGTAGACTAGCAGATGTAGGGGACGTAGGTGGTACTGTGTACCCATCGTAAGGTGCTAACGCTTCTGAAAGACTGTGTCTCGGTCATCCGTTTCTCAAACACCCTGTAGTGCGAGAAATCCAATGGAGGAGATCGAGTCTTGTGGGGAAAAGTGCGCAAACCTCTGTAGAGTGTACAAACTAATCATGGTTAGCCGTGTCCCCGGTTATGGACATCTTGAGTATCTAGTTCTTGGATTATCATGTGGATCTCATCACTCTTAATATTAATTTGATTGGGTTTAATGATGATGCTTAATTGGGATTGAGTTGGGTGAACCTTCTCAATGTTTAACAACCACCATGATAGTTAAATAAAATATATTCCTTTGTTGTAGGAAAAAATTGGCTTTTCGCAAAACATATTAACCATACAGCCTCCACCAGCCATATATGCATGTAGTGATAGCATTATTCTGTTCATTACTCTTTTGTGTTACATTGCCAGCATATTCCATGTGCTGACCCATTTTTGGGCTGCAACGTATCATGTTGCAGACTTTTCAGACGACGAGTAAGGAGCCTTAGGTCATGGTCTTTCACTCAGTGATGCCGTTGGAGTTGATGGACTCACTTTATCTTCCAAGCCTTCCGTTGTTATCGTGTTAGATGGCCTTAAGCCATATTTATTGTAATAAGTTCTCTTTTGAGACATTCGATGTAATAAGTGTGTGATTGCTACTTTGTTATAAATCCTTCAAGTACTATGCGTGTCAGCATTACCGATCGAGGGATGACACTAATGCACAGAGATCAGACTGTTTGAGGTCTGGTCGCTACAATAGGGATCCTCGAACCCGGGGGGTTGTTTGACATACACCAACTCATTAATAGGACCATTAAGAAAAGCACTCTTCACATCCATTTGTTGCAACTTAAAGTTATAATGAGAAGCATAAGCAATCAACAAATTAATCGATTCAAGGCGAGCAACGGGAGCAAAGGTTTCACCGTAGTCGATACCCTCGACTTGGGAGTAGCCTTGTGCTACCAACCGAGCCTTCTTGCAAACGATAATCCCATGAGCATCTTGCTTGTTCTTGAAAATCCACTTGGTTCCAATGACATTATGATTCCCCATTGGCCTTGGCACCAATCTCCACACCTTCTTGTTCTCGAAGTTGTTGAGTTCTTCATGCATGGCATTAAGCCAATTCGGATCCTCGAGCGCCTCATAGACCTTTTTGGGTTCAACACAAGAAACAAACGCGTGATGTTCACAATAGTTTGCTAATTGTCTACGAGTGCTTACCCCCTTTCGTATGCTTCCAAGCACATTCGTCATGAGATGACCCTTGGTAGTGATCTTGGAAGCAATCTTGGCGGCACGACGCTCTAATTCCTCCTCATGAGTGAGTTGAGGAGCAGTAACTTGATCATCTTGAGCGTCGTATTGAGCTTGTTCATGATCTTGAACTTGCTCGGAGGAGAGAACTTGACCTTGGGCATCACTTGGTGGTTCAAGACCATCTTGAGGTTGATCTTGCCCTTGATCTTGTCCATGAGGTTGAGGGCCTTCACTTTGTTCTTCGGAAGCGTGTGCGTCTTGGGTTGGTGATGGTTCCACTTGAGTGGAACATTGTTCGTCTCCTTCGGCCACAAGGGGTTCCTAAATGGGTAGGATAAAACCAACACCCATTCTTCTTATGGCTTGGGGGGGAATTTCATCACCTACATCACAAGTACCACGTTGCTCCACTTGGGAGCCGTTATTCTCATCAAACTCCGCATTACACGTCTCCTCAATAAGTTCCCGTGGACTTATAGAGGACACGGTAAGCATGAGAGTTTGTAGCATAACCAACAAATATGCCCTCATGAGCTCTAACCTCAAATTTAGACAAAAGAACACCTTTCTTGAGAATGAAACACTTACACCCCTAACACCCAAAAGTACTTGAGGTTGGGCTTGTTACCCGTGAGTATCTCATATGGAGTTTTGTTCAAGCCTTTGCAGAGATAGACCCGATTGGATGCATGACACGCGGTGTTGATGGCTTTGGCCCAAAAGTTGTATGGAGACTTGAACTACGCCATCATGGTCCTTGCCGCATCCATCAATGTCCGGTTTTTCCTCTCCGCTACACCATTTTGTTGAGGGGTGTAAGGTGCAGAATATTGATGCTTGATCCCCTCATCACTAAGAAACTCATCCAAGGTGTGGTTCTTGAACTCGGTGCCGTTGTCACTTCTTATCGTCAAGATCTTTGCATTGCGTTAGCGTTGAGCTTCATTTGCAAAGCCAATGACGGTTTGTTGAGTCTCACTCTTCCTCTGGAAGAAGTACACCCAAGTGTATCTTGAATAGTTATCCACAATCACCAAGCAATACTTTCTACCCCCAAGACTATCAAAGGATGGAGGCCCAAAGATATCCATGTGAAGGGGCTCCAAAGGCCTCTTTAAGTAAATGATAATCGTGGGAGGGTGATGAAGGAAATATGCCTAGAGCCAATAATAAAGTTATTATTTTATTTCCTTATATCATGATAAATATTTATTATTCATGCTAGAATTGTGTTAACTGGAAACTTAGTGCATGTGTGAATACATAGACAAAAACAGAATGTCCCTAGTATGCCTGTACTTGACTAGCTCGTTAATCAAAGATGGTTAAGTTTCCTAGTCATAGACATGTGTTGTCATTTGATGATCGGGATCACATCATTAGAGAATGATGTGATGGACAAGACCCATTCGTTAGCTTAGCATTATGATCGTTTCAGTTTCATGGCTACTGCTTTCTTCATGACTTATACATGTTCCTCAAACTATGAGATTATGCAACTCCCGAATACCGGAGGAACACCTTGTGTGCTATCAAACATCACAACGTAACTGGGTGATTATAAAGATGTTCTACAGGTGTCTCCGAAGGTGTTTGTTGGGTTGGCATAGATTGAGATTAGGATTTGTCACTCCGTGTATCGGAGAGGTATCTCTGGGCCCTCTCGGTAATGCTCATCACTATAAGCCTTGCAAGCAACGTGACTAATGAGTTAGTTGCGGGATGAAGTATGACGGAACTAGTAAAGAGACTTGCCGGTAACGAGATTGAACTAGGTATGATGATACCGAGGATCGAATCGCGGGCAAGTAATATACCGATGACAAAGGGAACAACGTATGTTGTTATGCTGTTTGACCGATAAAGATCTTCGTAGAATATGTAGGAGCCAATATGAGCATCCAGCTTCCGCTATCGGTTATTGACCAGAGATGTGTCTCGGTCATGTCTACATAGTTCTCGAACCCGTAGGGTCTGCACGCTTAACGTTCGATGAAGATTTGTATTATGAGTTATGTGATTTGATGACCGAAGCTTGTTCAGAGTCCTGGATGAGATCACGGACATGATGAGGAGTCTCGAAATGGTCGAGAGGTAAAGATCGATATATTGGAAGGCTATATTCGGACATCGGAAAGGTTCCGAGTGATTCGGGTATTTTTCGGAGTACCGGAGAGTTACGGTAATTCACCGTGGGAAGTAGTGGGCCTTAATGGGCCATATTGGAAAGGAGAGAAGGGCCTCAAGGGGTGGCTGCTTTCCCCCCCCCATGGGCTGGTCCGAATTGTACTAGGAGGGGGTGGCGCCCCCCTCCTTCCTTCTCCCCTCTTCCTCCTTCCCTTCCTTCTCCTAGTTGGAACAGGAAAGGGGGGGGGGCGAATCCTACTTGGACCGGGAGTCCAAGTAGGACTCCCCCCTTGGCGCGCCCCCTCTAGAGCAGACCTCCTCTTCCTCCCTCCTTTATATACGTGGGTAGGGGGCACCCCAAAGGCACTCGGAGATTTTTCTTAGCCGTGTGTGGTGCCCTCGTCCACAATTACACACCTCGGTCATATCGTCGTAGTGCTTAGGCGAAGCCCTGCGCTGGTAACTTCATCATCACCGTCACCATGCCGTCATGCTGACGGAACTCTCCCTCGGCCTCAACTGGATCAAGAGTTCGAGGGACGTCACCGAGCTGAACGTGTGTAGATCGCGGAGGTGCCGTGCGTTCGGTACTTGGATCGGTTGGATCGCGAAGACGTTTGACTACATCAACCGCGTTACTAAACGCTTCCGCTTTCGGTCTACGAGGGTACGTGGACACACTCTCCCCTGTCGTTGTTATGCATCTCCTAGATAGATCTTGCGTGAACGTAGGAAATTTTTGAAATTACTGCGTTCCCCAACAGTGGCATCCGAGCCAGGTCTATGCGTAGATATTATATGCACGAGTAGAACACAAAGAGTTGTGGGCGATAATAGTCATACTGCTTACCAGCATGTTGTACTTTGATTCGAAGGTATTGTTGGATGAAGCGGCCCGGACCGACATTACGTGTACGCTTACGCGAGATTGGTTCTACTGACGTGCTTTGCACACAGGTGGCTGGCGGGTGTCAGTTTCTCCAACTTTAGTTGAATCGAGTGTGACTACGCCCGGTCCTTGTTGAAGGTTAAAACAGCACACTTGACAATAAATCGTTGTGGTTTTGATGCGTAGGTAAGAACGATTCTTGCTAAGCCCGTAGCAGCCACGTAAAACTTGCAACAACAAAGTAGAGGACGTCTAACTTGTTTTCGCAGGGCTTGTTGTGATGTGATATGGTCAAGACGTGATGAGATATAAGTTATTGTATAAGATGATCATGTTTTGTTGAAGTTATCGGCAACTGGCAGGAGCCTTATGGTTGTCTCTTTATTGCATAAGATGCAAGCGCCAAATAATTGCTTTACTTTATCGCTATGCGATAGCAATAGTTGCAAGAGCAATAGTTGGTGAGACAACCATGTGACGACACGTTGATAGAGATCAAGATGATGGAGATCATGGTGTCATGCCGGTGACGATAGAGATCATGATGGTACTTTGGAGATGGAGATCAAAGGCACAAGATGATCATGGCCATATCATGTCACATATTTTGATTGCATGTGATGTTTATCTTTTATGCATCTTATTTTGCTTAGTACGGCGGTAGCATTATAAGATGATCCCTTACTTAAATTTCAAGGTATAAGTGTTCTCCCTGAGTATGCACCGTTGTGACAGTTCGTCGTGCCGAGACACCACGTGATGATCGGGTGTGATAAGCTCTACGTTCAAATACAACGGGTGGAAGACAGTTTTGCACATGCGGAATACTCGGGTTGAACTTGACGAGCCTAGCATATGCAGATATGGCCTCGGAACACTGGAGACCGAAAGGTCTAACGTGAATCATATAGTAGATATGATCAACATAGAGATGTTCACCATTGATGACTACTCCATCTCACGTGATGATCGGACATGGTCTAGTTGATATGGATCGCGTTATCATTTAGATGACTCAAGAGATGTCTATCTAAGTGGGAGTTCTTAAGTAATATGATTAATTGAACTTTAATTTATCATGAACTTAGTCTTGATAGTATTTGCAAATTATGTTTGTAGATCAATAGCTCGCGATATAGCTCCCCGTTTATTTTATTTTTGATATGTTCCTAGAGAAAAATTAGTTGAAAGATGATAGTAGCAATGATGCGGACTTGTTCCGTGATCTGAGGATTATACTCATTGCTGCACAGAAGAATTATGTCCTTGATGCACCGCTAGATGACAGACCTATTGCAGGAGCAGATGCAGACGTTATGAACGTTTGACAAGCTCGGTATGATGACTACTTGATAGTTTAGTGCACCATGCTTTACGGCTAAGTATCGGGACTTCAAAAATGTTTTGAACGCCATGGAGCATATAAGATGTTCCAAGAGTTGAAATTGGTATTTCATACTCATGCCCGCGTCGAGAGGTATCTGTAACATCCCAATTTTCCTTAATTAGGATGTTATTAGATCATTCATATGCATATCATATTTTTATTGCATTATTTGCTTTTTTCTGAAATATTCAAATCATTATGCAACAAAGGCAATTTATTGGAGTGGAGATAATGTGACTTCTCCCCTGTTTAAAAATGTTCATAATGTGCAGAATATTGTTTCCAGTTCATCTGATATGTTCTGGTAATTTTTGCAATCTTCAAAATATTTTATTTGAGTGTTTATTACTGTTTTGTGTGGCCTTTTGCATCAAAATGAATTTCTAAAATTGCATTAGACGAGGAACTAGTGTTCCCGTAGTTTGTATTAGCAGTATAGATTTTACTGTGTGTCTAAGTATTTTTATTTAGTTTTTATACTATTGTTTTATTTTTAGTTTTTACTGCTATAGTTTTTGTTAAAGAGAAAAAAAGAAGCAGCACGCAGCACAGCGCAGCGTCCAGTGCGCAACAGTCGCGGCCCAGCTCCGCTGCAGCCCAGCCCACCTACCTACGCGAAGCGGTACGCGCCGCGCCGCCCATGCCCGACCCGCACCCGATCCGCCAGCTCGCCTCAGCCGCTGACCCGCGGGTCCCGCTCCCATCCCCTTTCTCCGGTCGGACGAACACGCGCGCAGCCGCACCGCTCGCACACCCGAGCGCGAGCCGGATCGATCTGCGCTCCTGGTCCATCCCGTCTCCACCAGGGACACCGCACGCGAGGCAAGGCCCTAGGGGAGACCCCGTAGCCACTTCCTGGCCTCTGTTTCTGCCGCACGCACGCGCCCGCTCTGTTTGGATCTTGCCGCGGAGCTCGACCCGCCACCACCGTCGTCGGAGGTTTCTGCCTCCGTAAGGACGCCCCTGCCACTCCACTTGTCACCGTTTGAACCCCCTCTCGACGCCGCTCTCGCTGACTCCTTCTCGTGGGCATAAACGCAGCAGAGGGAGAGGAACGAGCTCGACCGCCGCCGCCGGAGCCGCCGCGTTCAGGTCTTCGTCGCCGCCGGCACAGTCCGCCTCGCCGCCGTTTAACACCACCACCACCTCCGCCACTCCACGCCGCCTCCTCCCGTCACTTCCCCCTCGCCGGAGTACCACCGGAGAGCTGCCGCCGCCGACGCCCGAGACCGCCGCCGCCGTTTTCCCCTGTTCTGGTGAGCACACGCACCCAGCCAATCGGACGCCGCCACATGGCACTTTGCTACAGGACACGCATGGGAGTTGCTAAAGTGTCCATTCGTTTTCTGTTTTCCTTTTTGTTTTATTTTCAGTTTTTCACCTAAACTTCTTTTAGCTATATCTTTTAGTGTATACGTCCAAATTAGAAAATTCTTTTTCCTATGCACTCACAAAAATCAGCACATTATCACAGTACCGACTTTGCACATGTTTGCACTTTTCAAATTTGAATTTATTTGAATTTGAAATAAATCTCCCGGAGGCCATAACTCTCAAACCGTTTATCGGAATCGAGTGATTCTTTTTGCGTTGTGACCATAGTGCATTTTAGGTGCTGTTAAGCTTCTGTTGTTCAGTTTTTAAAATGGTTTTCTTGCTGTTGGTTTTGTTTTGGTTCTATTTGTGTTTCGGTGATTGATTTGTTGAATTGTGTGAAACGTGTAGATTGTCCGGAGTGCGACGCGAGCTATTGTCAGGAGTGTGACTTTCTGAACCAGAAACAAGGCAAGTTACATGTTGATCATCCTTTACCTATTGTTTTCTATGCATGTAGTTATATCACACTATGAATATATGCATGTATAGGATTACTATATTATTTTGTTATGCTGTTGAGCTATCTTCCCGTCTTTGCAAATCGTGGTAGTTGTAGGTTGCTATGCTTTGTAGACGGGGGTGGTTCGTGTATTCATTGAGTTTATGTGAGGATTATATATATATATATAACTAAATTGAGTAGTAACTCAGGATTTAACTCACCTCTGGGCGGAAGTGGTATTGCTTGGTGTTGAGGGAAGGCATCATGGGGTCTTGCACCTTTT
Source organism: Triticum aestivum (assembly GCF_018294505.1). Lineage (NCBI taxonomy): Eukaryota > Viridiplantae > Streptophyta > Magnoliopsida > Poales > Poaceae > Triticum > Triticum aestivum. The sequence goes on from NC_057808.1 coordinate 202,827,941, forward strand.
CTAAGGCCATGCGCTCATGAGAGTGCACCCTAAGTGGAATGCCGCCCAGGTTCAAAAATATTGGACAGACTTAGTGACTAGTAGCTTCCATGTGCGGCCACTGGCTATATGGGCTCTAGCTTAGTTGATCAGTTGTTGGAACCCCTGCCCAGACAGTGTCGACAGATGTAGCATATGTAGGTGGGATGTGGCCGTCAGGTGGTTAAGGGAACCTCTTCTGAAAGACTTCGTCTCAATCTTCAGATTGGGTCCAGTGGGTAAAGCGTACTAAACTCTGTAGAGTATTAAAACTAATCATGATTAGCCATGCCCCCGGTTATGGGTAAATTTGAGCCACTATGCCATTATAGTTGTTGGATGATCTTGACAGATGTGACACTTAATAAATTTGTTGGGCAACTTAATAAAGGGTAGGTTGGAGTTGATTTTGCCAACTCAACCTTGTGTATATAATTGTAGTAATAAAAGAACTAAATAATAAAATTGACTATTAGGTAGTTATTAGGATAAAATCAGCTTTCTGCAAAATAAACCCCAAGCTTTCCTTTGTTGTACTATGCATATACATGTAGGTCTGCTATATTATTACTCCTGTGTAACTTGCCAATACATTCAAAGTATTGACCTATATGGCTGCAACGTCTCATGTTGCAGGATATTCAGACGAAGAGTAAGGTACCGTTAGGGTCGCGAGTCTGCACTCAGCATCGCGGCTAGTGGGGCTATGATGGGACTCATCGTTATTTTCTGCTACTTTCCGCTGTTTGATTGAATAAAGCTAGCCAAGTGCTATGCAGATTGTTTTATTTTTTTACATTCTGGATCATACGTTGTAATAAATGATGCACTTGCTATTCTGGTATTCATCTATACTGTGTGTGCTAGCGAGTTCGATCCAGGGACTAGCACAGTAAGCACAGAGACTCAAATCCTTCGAGGTTTGGTCATTACAGATGGCATCAGAGCAGTGTGTTGACTGTAGGACGTGACCCTAGAAAATGGATTAGAAAAGCCATAGGAGTGAAAATTATTTTATAAACCAGCTATACTTCTTGCTGTTTATTAGTTAACCCCCTCAAGTATCTTGAATAGTTAAGTAGGAACTAGTGCTGAGACCACCATTCATGCTTGCTTTATATTGCAACGTTATCGTGTTAGCGTATCTGATTATGCCCACTTTCATGGTATGAAGATACTAGATTGTCTTCTTGATTGGTAGTTGTTTGTTAAATTGCTTAGTGTCGAAATTATTCGACTATATATATATAATATTATCATATTGTTTGTTGTTTGTTTGTTGGTGTTATTTGTTGTTGTGTTTTGTTGGCTTGATCATATTATGCATATGGGTAGAATATATTTATATATACATAGCTTTGGCCCTATTATATCTATAACTCATCTATGCTTGCCCACCAGATGCCGCCGAGGCGTGATAATAGGCGTAATGCTGCAGGAGGAGACAACAATGGCAATGATGTACCACCATACATGCAGCAGTTGCTTCAGGGACAGGCTCAGTTGATCCAGTTGCTTGTCCAGCACCAGAACAACAACAATCCGCCGCCACCGCCACCTGTGGATATGCTTACCAGGTTCTTGAGGTTGAATCCTCAGAGGTTCTCCAGTTCTCCTGAACCTATTGTGGCTGATGACTGGCTCCGTGCAGTCAATAGGAACCTGGAGACGGTTGGATCCACAGATGCAGAGAGGGTGAGGTTTGCCTCACATTTGTTGGAGGGTACTGCTGCAGCTTGGTGGGACAACTACTTGGTCACTTATCCCATTGCTACTATCACATGGCCTCAGTTTCAGGACGCTTTTCGTGCTGCACATGTGTCTGTTGGTGCTATGAGTCTGAAAAAGAAGGAGTTCCGCAGTTTGCGCCAGGGAGGTCGCACAGTTAATGCGTATGTGGAGGAATTTAATAATCTTGCACGTTATGCTCCTAATGATGTTAACACTGATGCAGCTAGGCAGGAGAAATTCTTGGAGGGCCTTAATGATGAGTTGAGCCTTCAGTTGACAGTGGCCACTTTTAGGAATTGTCAGGACCTGATTGATAAGGCTATTGTGCTGGAGGGAAAGCAAGAGGCCATAGAGAATCGCAAGAGGAAGTATAACAACAATAATAGGTATAATTCAGGACCACAGCAGAAGCCACGCACTTCATATCATGGTAATGGAGGTAATGGGCATCATAATCATCATGGAGGTAATGATCATAATCATCATGGCGGGAATGGCCACAACCATAATGGCCACCATCATCATAATGGGCACAAGAGTAACAATGGCAATGGTAGAGGTAATGGTAATGGTAATGGTAATGGCAATGGAGGGAACAATAACCAGAACCACCAGGTTACACGTGCGCCAAAGGATTTGAGTCAGGTGCAGTGCTTCAGGTGTAAGGCTATGGGGCACTATGCCACAGATTGCCCAGGGGCGAAGAACTCAGGATCAAGCAAGCCAAACCCCTTCCAAAAGGGTCATGTAAATCATGTTAATGTGGAGGAGGTTTACAATGAACCTGATGCAGTGATTGGTAAGTTCTTGATTAATTCAGTACCTGCAGTTGTTCTTTTTGATACTGGTGCATCGCATTCATTCATTTCGAGGGTATTTGTTGATAAACATGGATTGCCAACCAAAACACTTAGTATGCCTATTAGAGTGAGTTCCCCAGGAGCTGAGATGATAGCAGGTGTTGGTTGTCATCAGTTGACGTTGTCTATTGGGAGGCATGAGTTTCCTACAGATTTGATTATATTAAAGTCACAAGGTCTGGATATTATTTTGGGTATGGATTGGTTGCAGTTATATAAAGGTCGTATTGATTGTGCCAGTTGATCTATCACTCTCAGTGCACCAGGAGGGAAGAGGATCGAATATGTGTGTAAGTATAAGCATAATCAGGTGCAGGTGAACTCTCTTAAGGGGGGTAGCCTGGAAGAGGTGCCAGTTGTGAGAGATTATCCAGATGTGTTTCCAGAGGAGTTGCCAGGTATGCCACCAGATAGAGATATTGAGTTTCTTATTGATTTAATACCAGGCACTGGACCTATTGCAAAGAGACCGTATAGAATGCCTCCTCAAGAGTTGGAGGAATTGAAGAAGCAGATAAGAGAATTGCAGGCACAAGGATTTATTCGCCCAAGTTCATCACCTTGGGGAGCTCCAGTTTTGTTTGTGGAGAAGAAGGATGGGACCTTGAGGATGTGCGTTTATTATCATTCTCTGAATGAGGTAACCATTAAGAATAAGTATCCTTTGCCTATGATAAACGATCTGTTTGACCAGTTGGAGGGAGCTACTGTGTTTTCTAAGATTGACCTTCGTTCTGGTTATCATCAATTGAAGATTCGTGAGCAAGATATTCCAAAGACTGCTTTTACTGCGAGGTATGGGTTGTATGAATATACTGTTATGTCATTTGGATTGACTAACGCCCCTACATACTTCATGAATATGATGAACAAGGTGTTTATGGAGTTCTTGGATAAATTTGTGGTTGTTTTCATTGATGATATGGTATTCTCCAAGAATAAGCAAGAGCATGAGGTGCATCTGCGTTTGGTATTGGAGAAATTGAGGGAACATCGGTTGTATGCCAAGTTCAGCAAATGTGAGTTTTGGCTGGATGAGGTAGCTTTCCTTGGACATGTTGTGTCAGGTAATGGAGTTGCAGTTGATCCATCTAAGGTTGCTGCAGTTACAGAGTGGGAGACACCCACGACAGTTGGAGAGATTCGCAGCTTTTTGGGCCTTGCAAGTTATTACAGGAGGTTTATTGAGAACTTTTCTAAGATTGCAAAGCCTATGACTGAATTGTTGAAGAAGGAGAAGAAGTTTGTTTGGACTGATAAATGTGAAGCCAGTTTTCAGGAGTTGAAGCAGCGTTCGGTTACAGCACCAATCTTAACTCTGCCGGATATACATAAGGACTTCCAGGTATATTGTGATGCTTCTCGTCAAGGACTTGGGAGTGTTTTGATGCAGGAAGGTAAAGTTGTTTCATATGCTTCACGTCAGCTTAAGAATCATGAGCATAATTATCCTACACATGATTTGGAGTTAGCCTCAGTTGTGCATGCATTGAAAACTTGGAGGCCATATCTTATTGGTAATCATTGTGATATATTTACTGATCATAAGAGCTTGAAGTATATTTTACTCAGAAGGATTTGAACCTCAGGTAGAGGAGATGGCTGGAGCTTATTAAGGATTATGATTTGAATGTGCAGTCTCATCCTGGTAAGGCTAATGTTGTTGCTGATGCATTGAGTCGTAGGAGCCATGCTAATGCAATCAATATTGCTAATATGCCACCGGAGCTATGTGAACAGTTCAGGAATCTCAGGTTGGAGATGGTTCCTAAGGGATATTTAGCAACACTTGAGGTAAAGCCTACTTTGCTTGACAGGATCAGAGAAGCTCAAAAGAATGATAAGGAGATTGCTGAGATAAAAGAGAATATGGTTAAAGGTAAGGCAGAAGGTTTCCGTGAGGATGAACATGGAGCCATATGGTTTGAGAAGCGTATTTGTGTACCTCAAGATGCAGATATCAGGAAGTTGATTCTTCAGGAGGCGCATGATTCACCTTATTCTATTCACCCAGGTAATACTAAGATGTATTTGGATTTGAGGGAAAGATTTTGGTGGCCTAGCCTGAAGAGGGAGATTGCTGGGTATATTGCAACATGTGATGTGTGCCAGGGGACATCAGAGACCAGCAGGTTTGTTACAGCCATTGCCTATAATTGATTGGAAGTGGGATGAGATTGGTATGGATTTCATTACAGGTCTACCCAGGACTCGATCAGGTTATGATTCTAGTTTGGGTAGTTGTTGATCGTTTGACTAAAGTTGCTCACTTCATCCCGGTAAAGATTACTTATACCAGTGCTCAGCTAGCAAAAATTTATCTGTGTAAAATTGTTTGTCTGCATGGAGTTCCAAGGAAGGTAGTGTCTGATAGAGGTACTCAGTTCACATCCAAATTTTGGCGTCAGTTGCATGAATCCTTGGGCACCAGGCTGGAGTTCAGAACAACTTTCCATCCACAGACAGATGGGCAGACAGAGAGGGTAAATCAGATTTTGGAGGATATGTTGAGAGCTTGTGCTTTGGACTATGGGTCCAGTTGGGATGATAATTTACCTTATGCAGAGTTCCCATATAATAACAGTTATCGGGCTAGTCTGAAGATGGCACCATTTGAGGTATTGTATGGTAGGAAGTGCAGAACACCATTGATGTGGGATGAGGTTGGAGAACGTCAATTCTTTGGACCAGACTTGATTAGAGATGCTGAGGAGAAGGTCAAGTTGATTCGTGACAGGCTGAAGATAGCACAGTCCAGGCAGAAGAGTTATGCTGATGCAAAACGTAAGGAGGTGACATATGAGGTAGGAGATCGTGCATATCTTAGAGTTTCACCACTTCGTGGAATTAAGAGGTTTGGAATTAAGGGTAAGTTAGCACCACGTTTTGTGGGGCCTTACAAGATCTTGGAGCGTAGAGGAGAGGTAGCTTATCAGCTGGAGTTGCCAGAATCCTTGTCAGGAGTTCATAATGTGTTTCATGTATCTCAGTTGAAGAAGTGCCATGCAGAGATGATGGATGTTCCATTGAGGGACACAATGCCACTTGAGGCAATTCAGTTGGAGAGTGATTTGACATATGAGGAGAAGCCTGTTAAGATTCTGGAGACAGCAGAGAGAATTACTCGCACCAAGACAATCAAGTTATGCAAGGTTCAGTGGGATCAACACATAGAGGAGGAAGCTACCTGGGAACGAGAGGAAGATCTCAGGCAGGATTACCCACACCTATTTGCTAGCCAGCCCGAATCTCGAGGGCGAGATTCATCTTAAGGGGGTAGGTTTGTAACATCCCAATTTTCCTAAATTAGGATGTTATTAGATCATTCATATGCATATCATATTTTTATGGGACATTTACATTTATGCCCCTAATTTGCGCCCACTCTCAGATTTACCCCTAATTTCAAAGCTTGCTCAAATTTGCCCCTCAGCCGTTAGGTGCACTTACAAAAATGCCCTTCTGTGTCGTTACCGTCCGGTCAAAGCAGGTCAAAGTCGGTCAAAGGGCTTTGACCGTCCTGAAAAAAATAGCAAAAAAATTCTAAAAAATCTAAAAATTTGTGGGATCAAAGGTACTCAGGTTCGCAAGGTGCGTGCAATTTTTCGTGCTGTTTGGGCATCCCAGGAGCTCGTGTCAAAGGAAAAACAATAAATATGTAAGCATGTGAACAGTAAATTCAAAAAAATAGCAAGAAAATTCAAAAAATATGAAATTTTTTGGCATCAAAGAGGCCCGGGTCTGCAAGCTGCGTGCAATTTTTTGTTGTGTTTGGACATTGGAGGGGCTTGTGGAGAAAAAAAACAAAATTTGGCTTGGGAAAAAACTTGGGAAAATGACTATTTTGTTTTTTCTTGCTAGAGCTCCTTGCATGTCATTTGATCACAAAAACATGCAAGCACCTTGTGCACCCAAGCCTCTTTGATGCCAAAAAATTTCATTTTTTTAATTTTCTTGCTATTTTATTTCAAATTTACTGTTCACAAGCGTGCAGATTAACTGTTTTTCCTCGCCACGAGCTCCTGGAATGTCCAAGTAGAACAAAAATTTGCACACACCTTGCGCACATGAGTATCTTCGATCTCACAAATTTTTAGATTTTTTAGATTTTTTTCCTATTTTTTTCAGGACGGTCAAAGCTGTTTGACCGGACAGTAACGGCGCAGAAGGGCATTTCTGTAAGGGCACCTAAGGGAGGAAGGGCAAATTTGAGCAGGCTTTCGAATTAGGGGTATATCTGATTAGGTGGTTCAAGTTAGGGACATAAATGCAAATGGCCCTATTTTTATTGCATTATTTGCTTTTTTCTGAAATATTCAAATCATTATGCAACGAAGGCAATTTATTGGAGTGGAGATAATGTGACTTCTCCCCTGTTTAAAAATGTTCATAATGTGCAGAATATTGTTTCCAGTTCATCTGATATGTTCTGGTAATTTTTGCAATCTTCAAAATATTTTATTTGAATGTTTATTACTATTTTGTGTGGCCTTTTGCATCAAAATGAATTTCTAAAATTGCATTAGGTGAGGAACTAGTGTTCCTGTAGTTTGTAATAGCGGTATAGATTTTACTGTGTGTCTAAGTATTTTTATTTAGTTTTTATACTATTGTTTTATTTTTAGTTTTTACTGCTGTAGTTTTTGTTAAAGAGAAAAAAAGAAGCAGCACGCAGCACAGCGCAGCGCCCAGTGCGCAACAGTCGCGGCCCAGCTCCGCTGCAGCCCAGCCCACCTACCTACGCGAAGCGGTACGCGCCACGCCGCCCGTGCCCGACCCGCACCCGATCCGCCAGCTCGCCTCAGCCGCTGACCCGCGGGCCCCGCTCCCCATCCCCTTCCTCCGGTCGGACGAACACGCGCGCAGCCGCACCGCTCGCACACCCGAGCGCGAGCCGGATCGATCTGCGCTCCTGGTCCATCCCGTCTCCACCAAGGACACCGGACGCGAGGCAACGCCCTAGGGGAGACCCTGCAGCCACTTCCTGGCCTCTGTTTCGGCCGCACGCACGCGCCCGCGCCGTTTGGATCTTGCCGCGGAGCTCAACCCGCCGCCACCGTCGTCGGAGGTTTCCGCCACCATAAGGACACCCCTGCCGCTCCACTTGTCACCGTTCGAACCCCCTCTCGACGCCGCTCTCGCTGACTCCTTCTTGTGGCCATAAACGCAGCAGAGGGAGAGGAACGAGCTCGACCGCCGCCGCCGGAGCCGCCGCGTTCTGGTCTTCACCGCCGCCGGCACAGTCCGCCTCGCCACCGTTGAACACCACCACCACCTCCGCCACTCCACGCCGCCTCCGCCCGTCACTTCCCCCTCGCCAGAGTACCACCGGAGAGCCGCCGCCGCCGACGCCCGAGACCGCCGCCGCCGTTTCCCCCTGTTCTGGTGAGCACACGCGCCCAGCCAATCAGACGCCGCCACGTGGCACTTCGCTACAGGACAAGCATAGGAGTTGCTACAATGTCCAGGCATTTTCTGTTTTCCTTTTTGTTTTATTTTCAGTTTTTCACCTAAACTTCTTTTAGCTAAGTGTATAAGTCCAAAGTAGAAAATTCTTTTTCCTATGCACTCACAAAAATCAGCACATTATCACAGTACCGACTTTGCACATGTTTGCACTTTTCAAATTTGAATTCGTTTGAATTTGAAATAAATCTTCCGGAGGCCATAACTCTCAAACCGTTTATCGGAATCGAGTGATTCTTTTTGCGTTGTGACCATAGTGCATTTTAGGTGATGTTAAGCTTCTGTTGTTCAGTTTTTAAAATGGTTTTCTTGCTGTTGGTTTTGTTTTGGTTCTATTTGTGTTTCGGTGATTGATTTGTTGAATTGTGTGAAACGTGTAGATTGTCCGGAGTGCGACGCGAGCTATTGTCAGGAGTGTGACTTTCTGAACCAGAAACAAGGCAAGTTACATGTTGATCATCCTTTACCTATTGTTTTCTATGCATGTAGTTATATCACACTATGAATATATGCATGTATAGGATTACTATATTATTTTGTTATGCTGTTGAGCTATCTTCCCGTCTTTGCAAATCGTGGTAGTTGTAGGTTGCTATGCTTTGTAGACGGGGGTGGTTCGTGTATTCATTGAGTTTATGTGAGGATTATATATATAACTAAATTGAGTAGTAACTTAGGATTTAACTCACCTCTGGGCGGAAGTGGTATTGCTTGGTGTTGAGGGAAGGCATCATGGGGTCTTGCACCTTTTCTAAGGCATGCGCTCATGAGAGTGCACCCTAAGTGGAATGCTGCCCAGCTTCAAGAAGATCAGACAGACTTAGTGACTAGTAGCTTCCATGTGCGGCCACTGGCTCTATGGGCTCTGGCTTAGTTGATCAGTTCTTGGAACCCTTGCCCAGACAGTGTCGACAGATGTAGCATATGTAGGTGGGATGTGGCCGTCAGGTGGTTAAGGGAACCTCTTCTGAAAGACTTCGTCTCAATCTTCGGATTGGGTCCAGTGGGTAAAGCGTGCTAAACTCTGCAGAGTATTAAAACTAATCATGATTAGGCGTGCCCCCGGTTATGGGTAAATTTGAGCCACTATGCCATTACAGTTGTTGGATGATCTTGACAGATGTGATACTTAATAAATTTGTTGGGCAACTTAATAAAGGGTAGGTTGGAGTTGATTTTGCCAACTCGACCTTGTGTATATAATTGTAGTAATAAAAGAACTAAATAATAAAATTGACTATTAGGTAGTTATTAGGATAAAATCAGCTTTCTGCAAAATAAACCCCAAGCTTTCCTTTGTTGTACTATGCATATACATGTAGGTCTGCTATATTATTACTCCTGTGTAACTTGCCAATACATTCAAAGTATTGACCTATATGGCTGCAACGTCTCATGTTGCAGGATATTCAGACGAAGAGTAAGGTACCGTTAGGGTCGCGAGTCTGCACTCAGCATCGCCAGTGGGCTATGATGGGACTCATCGTTATTTTCTGCTACTTTCCGCTATTTGATTGAATAAAGCTAGCCAAGTGCTATGTAGATTGTTTTATTTTTTTACATTCTGGATCATACGTTGTAATAAATGATGCACTTGCTATTCTGATATTCATCTATACTTTTTGTGCTAGCGAGTTCGATCCAGGGACTAGCACAGTAAGCACAGAGACTCAAATCCTTCGAGGTTTGGTCGTTACAGTATGAGACCTCTGACAGTACTTTGCCTACAAGATGGAGGAGAATAGCTCAACCAGTGAGGATGTGCTCAGATTGTCTGGGTAATACAATTGCTTGAATCGAGTGGGAGTTAATCTTCCAGATAGGATAGTAATTGACAAAGTTCCCTAGTCACTATCACCAAGTTACTAGAACTTCGTGATAAAGTATAATATGTAAGGGACAACGAAAGTAATTACCAAGCTCTTCGCCATGCTGAAATAGGCGAAGGTAGAAAGCAAGAAAAGCATCAAGTGTTGATGGTTGACAAGGTCACTAGTTTCAAGTAAAATGGCGAGGGAAAGAAAGGGAACTTCAAAAAGAATGGCAAGCAAGTTGTCACTCCCGTGAAGAAGTCCAAAGCTAAGACCTAAGCCTGAAACTGAGTGCTTCTTCTGCAAAAGGGAATAGTCACTGGAAGCGGACTACCCCAAATAATTGGCGGATAAGAAGGATGGCTGATAACCCACAAGTATAGGGGATCAATTGTAGCCTCTTTCGATTAGTAAGAGTGTCGAACCCAACAAAAATCTAAAGGTAGAACAAATATTCCCTCAAGTTCTATCGACCACCGATACAACTCTACGCACGCTTAACGTTCACTTTTCCTAGAACAAGTATGAAACTAGAAGTACTTTGTAGGTGTTGTTGGATAGGTTTGCAAGATAACAAAGAGCGCGTAAATAAAATCTAGGGGTTGTTTAGATAAAGACACAACTAAGTTAGTTTTAGTAGAGAGCTTGTTGTCACACAAGAAAGTTATTTGTCCCTAGGCAATCAATAACTAGACCGGTAATCATTATTGCAATTTTATTTGAGGAAGAGGCATAAGCTAACATACTTTCTCTTCTTGGATCATATGCACTTATGATTGGAACTCTAGCAAGCATCTGCAACTACTAAAGATCATTAAGGTAAAACCCAACCATAGCATTAAGATATCAAGTCCCCTTTATCCCATACACAACAACCCCCTTACTCGGGTTTATCCTTCCGTCATTCAAGCAACCCACTACAAGCGAATCATGAACGCACTAGAACACCCTACAGCGGGAATCCCTCACGCTTGCGCGACACGGAGAGCATCATAGGGCAGCACCAATAATAAAACATGCAACTCAAACCTATCACGATCATCAATTAACCCATAGGACAAAACGGATCTACTCAAACATCATAGGATAGCCATACATCATTGGGAAATAATATATAGAGTTGAGCACCATGTTTAAGTAGAGATTACAGTGGGTAAAAGAGGGGTTACACCACTGCATAGAGGGGGGGGAGTTGGTGATGACGGCGGTGAAGTTGTTGGTGTAGATTGCGGTGATCATGATGGCTCCGGCGGCGTTCCGGCGCCACCGGAAGAGAGGGGGAGAGAGCCCCCCTTCTTCTTATTCTTCCTTGACCTTCTCCCTAGATAGGATAAGGGTTTCCCCTCTGGTCCTTGGTCTCCATGGCATGGGAGGGGCGAGAGCCCCTCCGAGATTGGATCTGTCTCTCTCTGTTTCTGCGTTTTCAGATCTGGCCTTTCACCGTTTCTTATATTCCCGAAGATCCGTAACTCCGATTGGATTGAAATTTGAACACGATTTTTATCCGGACATTAGCTTTCTTGCGGCGAAAGAAGGGCAACAACCGCCTTTTGGGTTGTCCACGAGGGTCAGGGGCGCGCCCCCCTACCTCGTGGCCCCCTCGGGCATCGTCTCGCGTTGATTCCACTTCTCAAAATTCACATATATTCCAAAAAAAACCGCCGTCAGTTTTTATCCCATTTGGACTCCGTTTGATATGGATTTTGTGCGCCATGATCGACGACCCACCCAAAGAGCCGCCGTCACCAGTGCTCATCGAGAGCCTGATGCCCCGCAAGGAATGGGCAGAGGCCCTCTGCGATTCATTCAAGACACAGGCAGCCTGCGGCTTCATCATTTGCCCGCGGCGGCCGTCTCAACCTCGATGCCACAAGTATAGGGGATTAGTTTTAGCCTCTTTCGATAAGTAAGAGTGTCGAACCCAACAAGGAGCTAAAGGTAGAACAAATATTCCCTCAAGTTCTATCGACCACCGATACAACTCTACACACGCTTAACGTTCGCTTTACCTAGAACAAGTATGAAACTCGAAGTACTTTGTAGGTATGATAGGATAGGTTTGCAAGATAATAAAGAGCACGCAAATAAAATAGGGGGGCTGTTTAGATAAAGAAACAACTAAGTTAGTTTTAGTACAAAGCTTTTTGTCACAAGAAAGTTATTTATCCCTAGGCAATCGATAACTAGACCGGTAATCATTATTGGAATTTTATATGAGGGAGAGACATAAGATAACATACTTTCTCTTCTTGGATCATATGCACTTATGATTGGAACTCTAGCAAACATCCGTAACTACTAAAGATCATTAAGGTAAAACCCAACCATAGCATTAAAGTATCAAGTCCTCTTTACTCCGATACGCAAACAACCTACTTGCTCAGGTCTGTGCTTCTGTCACTCACGCCACCCACCATAAGCAAATCATGAATATATTGCAAACCTATAGCGCGGATCCCTCACACTTGTGTGACATGGAGAGCACCATAGGACGGAACCAATAATAAAACATGCAACTCAAACCAATCACGATCATCAATTAACCCATAGGACAAACAGATCTACTCATTCCCTCTTAAATTCAAACGGGGCCTCACATAGGGGTTGAGCATCCTGCGAGTGACAAACTCAGCCAATGGTATCTCATCCATGCCCATTTATGGCTCCCTGGTCTTGGTGGCGGTGGTCTTGGTTCTGCGTTGGGGGGCATTGGAGCCCTCTGGAGCCTCATCTTGGTTGCGCAGGCGCTTCGAGCCTGTGTCACGGCTGGGATTCGAACGACGTACATTGGAACTGGAGCCACCACCTATGACACACAACACAAACACGAGAGAAACCGAGAAGGATTATTGCAAAGACGAGGGCCAAAACCAAAAGAAACAAGCAAACACGAGATTCGGAAGGACAAAACAGCAAAGTTTGCACTTCTACGGTAGTACCGGACAGGCATGCAGAACTAAAAGATTACAGCCGCTCCAGCCACGGTAGTACTATGCCGGGGTGGCACGGTAGTACCGCGCCTGGAGCGGAAGTAATTTTTTACTTCTGCGCCCCGGGCGGTAGTACCGCGCCAGGAAGCGGTAGTACCGCGCCGAGGTCAGATCATGGGTGAGGTGCGGTAGTACCGCTCCAGGAGGAGCGGTAGTACCGCACGGAATCGACAGGCGCATGAACTGCGAATCTGGAACAAAACAACCGAACACTAGATCGGTACTAGCGTTGATCAAACTATGTTGTTGTATCACTCCAAAAGGCATGCCTACTGCACTAGCACTCTCCTACAATCCCCTCTTGCAAAGATTTAGCCAAAAATCACACGAACTACACATGCATCTCCCCAAGACCTAGAAGCACAAGAACGGAACAAAAAGGGAAGGACTTGGGGATATACCGAGGTCCATGGCAAGAGGGCGAGGTGGGGAACGATCCCACCGGTCGGAATGCGAGGAGAGCGGCCGGAGAGGGAGATCCGGCGAGGTCCTCCGGCGCCGTTCTTGGGCAGGAGAGAGAGAGAGACGGGGTGGGGAAAAGAGATGAATGGGCATGGGGGAGTTGGAACTCCCCCTGCCCCGCTCTTAACCCCCACCCGCTCGCGACGGCGCGGTAGTACCGCGTGTCCTCGCGGTAGTACCGCCCGGGCGGAAGTACCGCTCGCTGGGTGGTAGAACCGCTCTTCTAGCAGCAGTAAAAAATTACTACTGTGATGGAAGCGGTAGTACCGTGCCTAGTATGCATCTGTGCACGCACAGAGCAGCCCACCTCCTGCGGTAGTACCGTGGCTTGCCACGGTAGTACCGCACCCCCAAGAAAATGCAAGTTTCGCAAAGAGAGAGGGAAACGGCCTTTGCAATGTAACCTTCAAGCAACTGAACACACAAAAGAGGCGAACGGAAGAGGCAACTCAAAATACACGCACGGCACAAAGAGGAAGGCAAAAGACAACAAGGACCAAACACAAAACACAACCTCTCCAAAGAGAGGGCGGTGGCTGGAGCCACCTATGTTTGAGTCAATTGGTATGGCACCGCGAAGAATTATCCTTGGGCCCATGACCAAAACTCGTCTTTGAAGCACAAGTACCATCAAAAAATGGCTAATGTGAAAGAGTTGATCAATTTATGCATAATGGGGGGAGGGAGAGTTCATTGAGAGAACAACACTCCCCCTATGTCCATGCCTACACCTAAACAAGACATCAAGATGAGTGTGGTGGGGTGTGCAAGGGTTCAAGCCACATTGCTCGAATCATTGATATTTAGCTCATGCCTTAACTCGCGAAATCTTGCTTCATCCAAGGGCTTCTTGAAGATATCTGCAAGGTTATCATGAGTGTTGACATAGTTGAGCTTGATCTCCCCTTGCCTAATATGATCCCGGATGAAGTGATACCGAATCTCAATATGCTTCGTCTTGAAGTGTTGCACCGGGTTGAGAGAAATCTTGATGGCACTTTCATTGTCACACCAAAGAGGCACTTTGTCACAACTGACACTGTAATCCTTTAAAGTTTTCCTAGGCCATAGAAGTTGTGCACAACAACTACCGGCGGCCACATACTCCGCTTCGCTGGACGAGAGAGACACACAACTTTGCTTCTTAGAAGACCAACTCACCAAAGAGCAACAAAGGAATTGGCACCCTCCGGAAGTGGACTTCCTATCCACTTTGTCTCCCGCCCAATCAGAGTCCGAATAGCCTACAAGGTTGAAGTTTGCTCCTCTTGGGTACCATAAGCCAAAGTTTGGGGTATGAGCCAAATATCAAAAGATTCGCTTGAGCGCCACAAAGTGGCTTTCCTTAGGTGCGGCTTGAAACCGTGCACAAATTCCCACACTCAACATGATATCCAGTCTAGATGCACAAAGGTAAAGCAAGGAGCCAATCATGGAGCGATATACCTTTTGATCCACCGCTTTACCATTAGGATCTATGTCAAGTTGGCATTTGACGGGCATTGGAGTGGAAGCCGGCTTGACATCACTTAGCTTGAATCTCTTGAGCATGTGTTGAGTGTATTTGGCTTGGTTGATGAAGGTTCCTTCTCTTCTTTGTTTGACTTCGAACCCGAGAAAGAACTTCAACTCTCCCATCATGGACATCTTGAACTTTGAGCGGCAAATTCCTCATTGAAAGCTTTGTTAGGGGAACCAAAGATAATATCATCAACATATAGTTGGCACGCAAACAACTCCCCTTTTACCTTCTTAGTAAAAAGAGTGGGGTCGATTTTCCCAATTTCAAACCCACGATCTTGCAACAACTCGGTAAGGTGGTCATACCACACACATGGGGCTTGTTTAAGGCCATAGAGTGCCTTATCGAGTTGATACACATGATCGGGGATATAGGGATCCTCGAACCCGGGGGGTTGTTTGACATACACCAACTCATTAATAGGACCATTAAGAAAAGCACTCTTCACATCCATTTGTTGCAACTTAAAGTTATAATTAGAAGCATAAGCAATCAACAAATGAATGGATTCAAGGCGAGCAACGGGAGCAAAGGTTTCACCGTAGTCGATACCCTCGACTTGGGAGTAGCCTTGTGCTACCAACCGAGCCTTCTTGCGAACGATAATCCCATGAGCATCTTGCTTGTTCTTGAAAATCCACTTGGTTCCAATTACATTATGATTCCCCGTTGGCCTTGGCACCAATCTCCACACCTTTATGTGCTCGAAGTTGTTGAGTTCTTCATGCATGGCATTAAGCCAATTCGGATCCTCAAGCGCCTCATAGACCTTTTGGGGTTCAACACAAGAAACAAACACGTGATGTTCATAATAGTTTGCTAATTGTCTACGAGTGCTTACCCCCTTTCGTGTGCTTCCAAGCACATTCGTCATGAGATGACCCTTGGTAGTGAGCTTGGAAGCAATCTTGGCGGCACGACGCTCCAATTCCTCCTCATGAGTGAGTTGAGGAGCGGTAACTTGATCATCTTGAGCGTCATCTTGAGCTTATTCATGATCTTGAACTTGCTCGGAGGAGAGAACTTGACCTTGGGCATCACTTGGTGGTTCAACACAAT
This sequence comes from Triticum aestivum, assembly GCF_018294505.1. NCBI lineage: Eukaryota > Viridiplantae > Streptophyta > Magnoliopsida > Poales > Poaceae > Triticum > Triticum aestivum. Next base: position 202,843,860 of record NC_057808.1, read on the forward strand.
CTTGAGGTTGACCTTGCCCTTGATCTTGTTCATGAGGTTGAGGGTCTTCACTTTGTTCTTCGGAAGCATGTGGGTCTTGGGTTGGTGATTGTTCCACTTGAGTGGAACATTGTCCTTCTCCTTCGTCCACAAGGGGTTCCTAAATGGGTAGGATAAAACCAACACCCATTCTTCTTATGGCTTGGGGAGGAATTTCATCACCTACATCACAAGTACGACGTTGCTCCACTTGGGAGCCGTTATTCTCATCAAACTCCGTGTTACACGTCTCCTCAATAAGTTCCCGGGACTTATTGAGGACACGGTAAGCATGAGAGTTTGTAGCATAACCAACAAATATGCCCTCATGATCTCTAGCCTCAAATTTATACAAATGAACACCTTTCTTGAGAATGAAACACATACACCCGAACACCCTAAAGTACTTGAGGTTGGGCTTGTTACCGGTGAGTATCTCATATGGAGTTTTCTTCAAGCCTTTGCAGAGATAGACCCGATTGGATGCATGACATGCGGTGTTGATGGCTTTGGCCCAAAAGTTGTATGGAGACTTGAACTACGCCATCATGGTCCTTGCCGCATCCATCAATGTCCGGTTTTTCCTCTCAGCTACACCATTTTGTTGAGGGGTGTAAGGTGCGGAATATTGATGCTTGATCCCCTCATCACTAAGAAACTCATCCAATGTGTAGTTCTTGAACTCGGTGCCATTGTCACTTCTTATCGTCAAGATCTTTGCATTGCGTTGGCGTTGAGCTTCATTTGCAAAGCCAATGACGGTTTGTTGAGTCTCACTCTTCCTCTTGAAGAAGTACACCCAAGTGTATCATGAATAGTCATCCACAATCACCAAGCAATACTTTCTACCCCCAAGACTATCAAAGGATGGAGGCCCAAAGATATCCATGTGAAGGAGCTCCAATGGCCTCTTTGAATAAATGATAGTCGTGGGAGGGTGATGAAGGAAATATGCCCTAGAGGCAATAATAAAGTTATTATTTTATTTCCTTATATCATGATAAATGTTTATTATTCATGCTAGAATTGTATTAACCGGAAACTTAGTACATGTGTGAATACATAAACAAAAACAGAATGTCCCTAGTATGCATGTACTTGACTAGCTCGTTAATCAAAGATGGTTAAGTTTCCTGGCCATAGACATGTGTTGTCATTTGATGAACAGGATCACATCATTAGAGAATGATGTGATGGACAAGACCCATTCGTTAGCTTAGCATTATGATCGTTTCAGTTTCATTGCTACTGCTTTCTTCATGACTTATACATGTTCCTCAGACTATGAGATTATGCAACTCCCGAATACCGGAGGAACACCTTGTGTGCTATCAAACGTCATAACGTAACTGGGTGATTATAAAGATGCTCTACGGGTATCTCCGAAGGTGTTTGTTGGGTTGGCATAGATCGAGATTAGGATTTGTCACTCCGTGTATCGGAGAGGTATCTCTGGGCCCTCTCGGTAATGCTCATCACTATAAGCCTTGCAAGCAATGTGACTAATGAGTTAGTTGCGGGATGAAGTATTACGGAACTAGTAAAGAGACTTGCCGGTAATGAGATTGAACTAGGTATGATGATACCGACGATCGAATCTCGGGCAAGTAACATACCGATGACAAAGGGAACAACATATGTTGTTATGCTGTTTGACCGATAAAGATCTTCGTAGAATATGTAGGAGCCAATATGAGCATCCAGGTTCCGCTATTGGTTATTGACCAGAGATGTGTCTCGGTCATGTCTACATAGTTCTCGAACCCGTAGGGTCCGCACGCTTAACGTTCGATGACGATTTGTATTATGAGTTATGTGATTTGATGACCGAAGCTTGTTTGGTGCCCGGATGAGATCACGGACATGACGAGGAGTCTCGAAATGGTCGAGAGGTAAAGATCGATATATTGGAAGGCTATATTCGTATATCGGAAAGGTTCCGAGTGATTCGTGTATTTTTTGGAGTACCGGAGAGTTACGGGAATTCGCCGGGGGAAGTAGTGGGCCTTAATTGGCCATATTGGAAAGGAGAGAAGGGCCTCAAGGGGTGGCTGCGCGCCCCCCCCCCCATGGGCTGGTCCGAATTGTACTAGGAGGGGGTGGCGCCCCTCTCCTTCCTTCTCCCCTCTTCCTCCTTCCCTTCCTTCTCCTAGTTGGAATAGGAAAAGGGGGGGGGGGGCGAATCCTACTTGGACCGGGAGTCCAAGTAGGACTCCCGCCTTGGCGCACCCCCTCTAGGGCAGACCTCCTCTTCCTCCCTCCTTTATATACGTGGGCAGGGGGCACCCCAAAGGCACTCGAAGATTTGTCTTAGCCGTGTGTGGTGCCCTTCTCCACAGTTACACACCTCGGTCATATCGTTGTAGTGCTTAGGCAAAGCCCTGCGTCGATAACTTCATCGTCACTGTCACCATGCCGTCATGCTGACGGAACTCTCCCTCGGCCTCAACGAGATCAAGAGTTCGAGGGACATCACCGAGCTGAATGTGTGCAGATCACGGAGGTGCCGTGCGTTCGGTACTTGGATCGGTTGGATCGCGAAGACGTTTGACTACATCAACCGCGTTACTAAACGCTTCCGCTTTAGGTCTATGAGGGTACATGGACACACTCTCCCCTCTCGTTGCTATGCATCTCCTAGATAGATCTTGCATGAACGTAGGAAATTTTTGAAATTACTGCGTTCCCCAACAGTGGCATCCGAGCCAGGTCTCTGCGTAGATCTTATATGCATGAGTAGAACACAAAGAATTGTGGGAGATAATAGCCATACTGCTTACTAGCATGTCATACTTTGATTCGGCGGTATTGTTGGATGAAGCAGCCCGGACCGACATTACGTGTACGCTTACGCGAGACTGGTTCTACCGACGTGCTTTGCACACAGGTGGCTGGCGGGTGTCAGTTTCTCCAACTTTAGTTGAATCGAGTGTGACTACGCTCGGTCCTTGTTGAAGGTTAAAACAGCACACTTGACAAAAAATCGTTGTGGTTTTGATGCGTAGGTAAGAACAATTCTTGCTAAGCCCGTAGCAGCCACGTAAAACTTGCAACAACAAAGTAGAGGACGTCTAACATGTTTTCGCAGGGCTTGTTGTGATGTGATATGGTCAAGACGTGATGAGATATAAGTTATTGTATAAGATGATCATGTTTTGTTGAACTTATCGGCAACTGGCAGAAACCTTATGGTTGTCTCTTTATTGCATAAGATGCAAGCGCCAAATAATTGCTTTACTTTATCGCTATGCGATAGCAATAGTTGCAAGAGCAATAGTTGGCGAGACAACCATGTGACGACACGTTGATAGAGATCAAGATGATGGAGATCATGGTGTCATGCTGGTGACGATAGAGATCATGATGGTACTTTGGAGATGGAGATCAAAGGCACAAGATGATCATGGCCATATCATTTCACATATTTTGATTGCATGTGATGTTTATCTTTTATGCATCTTATTTTGCTTAGTACAGCGGTAGCATTATAAGATGACCCCTTACTTAAATTTCAAGGTATAAGTGTTCTCCCTGAGTATGCACCGTTGTGACAGTTCGTCGTGCCGAGACACCACGTGATGATCGGGTGTGATAAGCTCTACGTTCAAATACAACGGGTGCAAGACAGTTTTGCACATGCGGAATACTCGGGTTAAACTTGACGAGCCTAGCATACGCAGATATGGCCTCTGAACACTTGAGACCGAAAGGTCTAACGTGAATCATATAGTAGATATGATCAACATCGAGATGTTCACCATTGATGACTACTCCATCTCACGTGATGATCGGACATGGTTTAGTTGATATGGATCACGTGATCATTTAGATGACTCGAGAGATGTCTATCTAAGTGGGAGTTCTTAAGTAATATGATTAACTGAACTTTAATTTATCATGAACTTAGTCTTGATAGTATTTGCAAATTATGTTTGTAGATCAATAGCTCGCGATATAGCTCCCCGTTTATTTTATTTTGATATGTTCCTAGAGAAAAACTAGTTGAAAGATGATAGTAGCAATGATATGGACTTGGTCCGTGATCTGAGGATTATACTCATTGCTGCACAGAAGAATTATGTCCTTGATGCACCGCTAGATGACAGACCTATTGCAGGAGCAGATGCAGACGTTATGAACGTTTGACAAGCTCGGTATGATGACTACTTGATAGTTTAGTGCACCATGCTTTACGGCTAAGTATCGGGACTTCAAAAATGTTTTGAACGCCATGGAGCATATAAGATGTTCCAGGAGTTGAAATTGGTATTTCATACTCATGCCCGCATCGAGAGGTATGAGACCTCTGACAGTACTTTGCCTACAAGATGGAGGAGAATAGCTCAACCAGTGAGCATGTGCACAGATTGTCTGGGTACTACAATTGCTTGAATCAAGTGGGAGTTAATCTTCCAGATAGGATAGTAATTGACAAAGTTCTCTAGTCACTATCACCAAGTTACTAGAACTTCGTGATAAACTATAATATGCAAGGGACAACGAAAGTAATTCCCGAGCTCTTCGCGATGTTGAAATCGGCAAAGGTAGAAAGAAAGAAAAGCATCAAGTGTTGATGGTTGCCAAGACCATTAGTTTCAAGTAAAAGGACAAGGGAAAGAAAGGGAACTTCAAAAAGAATGGCAAGCAAGTTGTCACTCCCGTGAAGATGCCCAAAGCTAAGACCTAAGCCTGAAACTGAGTGCTTCTACTGCAAAAGGGAATACTCACTGGAAGCGGAACTACCCCAACTAATTGGCGGATAAGAAGGATGGATGATAACCCACAAGTATAGGGGATCAATTGTAGCCTCTTTTGGTAAGTAAGAGTGTCAAACCCAACGAGGAGCTAAAGGTAGAACAAATATTCCCTCAAGTTCTATCGACCACCGATACAACTCTACGCACGCTTAACGTTTGCTTTACCTTGAACAAGTATGAAACTAGAAGTACTTTGTAGGTGTTGTTGGATAGGTTTGCAAGATAATAAAGAGCGCGTAAATAAAATCTAAGGGCTGTTTAGATAAAGACACGACTAAGTTAGTTTTAGTAGAGAGCTTGTTGTCACACAAGAAAGTTATTTGTCCCTAGGCAATCGACAACTAGACCGGTAATCATTATTGCCATTTTATTTGAGGAAGAGCAATAAGCTAACATACTTTCTCTTCTTGGATCATATGCACTTATGATTGGAACTCTAGCAAGCATCTGCAACTACTAAAGATCATTAAGGTAAAACCCAACCATAGCATTAAGATATCAAGTCCCCTTTATCCCATACGCAACAACCCCCTTACTCGGGTTTATCCTTCTGTTATTCAAGCAACCCACTACAAGCGAATCATGAACGTACTAGAACACCCTACAGCGGGAATCCCTCATGCTTGCGCGACATGGAGAGCATCATAGGACAGCACCAATAATAAAACATGCAACTCAAACCAATCACGATCATCAATTAACCCATAGGACAAAACGGATCTACTCAAACATCATAGGATAGCCATACATCATTGGGAAATAATATATAGAGTTGAGCACCATGTTTAAGTAGAGATTACAGTGGGTAAAAGAGGGGTTACACCGCTGCATAGAGGGGGGAGAGTTGGTGATGACGGCGGTGAATTTGTTGGTGTAGATTGCGGTGATGATGATGGCTCCGGCGGCGTTCCGGCGCCACCGGAAGAGAGGGGGAGGGAGCCCCCCTTCTTCTTATTCTTCCTTGACCTTCTCCCTAGATGGGAGAAGGGTTTCCCCTCTGGTCCTTGGTCTCCTTGGCATGGGAGGGGCGAGAGCCCCTTCGAGATTGGATCTGTCTCTCTCTGTTTCTGCGTTTTCAGATCTGGCCTTTCACCGTTTCTTATATTCCCGGAGATCCGTAACTCCGATAGGATTGAAATTTGAACACGATTTTTATCCGGATATTAGCTTTCTTCTGGCGAAAGAAGGGCAACAACCGCCTTATGGGGTGTCCACAAGGGTCAGGGGCGCTCCCCCTGCCTCGTGGCCCCCTCGGGCATCGTCTCGCATTGATTCCACTTCCCAAAATTCACATATATTCCAGAAAAATCTCCGTCAGTTTTTATCCCGTTTGGACACCGTTTGAGATGGATTTTCTGCGAAACAAAAAACATGCAACAAACAGGAACTGGCACTGGGCACTGGATCAAAATGTTAGTCCCAAAAATAGTATAAAAAGTTGCCAAAAATATGTAAAAGTTGTAGAATATTGGCATGGAACAATCAAAAATTATAGATACGACAGAGACGTATCAGCATCCCCAAGCTTAATTCCTGCTCGTCCTCGAGTAGGTAAATGATAAAAAAGATAATTTTTGATGTGGAATGCTACCTAGCAAAATCTTGATCACATAATCTAATCATGGCATGAATATTAAGACAGGAGTGATTCAAAGAAATAGTCTATCATTTGACATTGAGACAATAATACTTCAAGCATACTAATAAAGTAATCATGTCTTTTCAAAACGACATGGCCAAAGAAAGTTATCCCTACAAAATCATATAGTCTGGCTATGCTCCATCTTCACCACACAAAATATTCAAATCATGCACAACCCCGATGACTAGCCAAGCAATTGTTTCATACTTTTGATGTTCTCAAACCTTTTCAACTTTCACGCAATACATGAGCGTGAGCCATGGACATAGCACTGTAGGTGGAATAGAATATGATGGTGGAGGTTGTGTGGAGAAGACAAAAAGGAGAAAGTCTCACATCGACGCGGCTAATCAACGGGCTATGGAGATGCCCATCAATTGATGTCAATGTGAGGAGTAGGGATTGCCATGCAACAGATGCACTAAGATCTATAAGTGTATGAAAGCTCAAACTAGAAACTAAGTGGGTGTGCATCCAACTTGCTTGCTCATGAAGACCTTGGGCATTTGAGGAAGCCCATCATCGGAATATACAAGCCAAGTTCTATAATGAAAATTCCCACTAGTATATAAAAGTGATAACTCAAGAGACTCTCTATATGAAGAACATGGTGCTACTTTGGAGCACAAGTGTGGTAAAAGGATAGTAACATTGCCCCCCTCCTTTTTTGCGGCCTTCTTTGGCCCCCTTTTCTATTTAGGCTTGTTTGGCCTCTTTTTTCTTCTTCTTTTTCATGGGGCAATGCTCTAATAATGATGATCATCACACTTTTATTTACTTACAACTCAATATTACAACTCGATACTAGAACAAAGATATGACTCTATATGAATGCCTCCGGCGGTGTACCGAGTTGTGCAATGATCTAGCGTAGCAATGACATCAAAAAACGGACAAGCCATGAAAACATCATGCTAACTATCTTACGATCATGCAAAGCAATATGAAAATAAATGCTCAAGTCATGTATATGATGATGATGGAAGTTGCATGGCAATATATCTTGGAATGGCTATGGAAATGCCATGATAGGTAGGTATGGTGGCTGTTTTGAGTAAGATATAAGGAGGCTTATGTGTGACAGAGCATATCATATCACGGGGTTTGGATGCACCGGCGAAGTTTGCACCAACTCTCGAGGTGAGAGAGGGCAATGCACGGTACCGAAGAGGCTAGCAATGATGGAAGGGTGAGAGTGCGTATAATCCATGGACTCAACATTAGTCATAAAGAACTCACATACTTATTGCAAAAATCTATTAGTCATTGAAACAAAGTACTACATGCATGCTCCTAGGGGGGTAGATTGGTAGGAAAAAACCATCGCTCTTCCCCGACCGCCACTCATAAGGAAGACAATCAATAAATACCTCATGCTCCAACTTCGTTACATAACGGTTCACCATACGTGCATGCTACGGGAATCACAAACTTCAACACAAGTATTTCTACAATCCACAAATACTCACTAGCATGACTCTAATATCACCATCTTTATATCGCAAAACTATTGCAAGGAATCAAACGTATCATATTCAGTGATCTACAAGTTTTATGTAGGATTTTATGACTAACCATGTGAATGACCAGTTCCTGTCATCTCTCTAAATAGATATAAGTGAAGCAAGAGAGTTTAGTCCTTTCTACAAAAGATATGCCCACGCTCTAAAAAATATAAGTGAAGGAAAAGAGCATTCTACAAATGGCGGTTATCTATGTGAAGAGAAACAGGCAATCCAAACTTCAAATGATATAAGCGAAGCACATGAAGCATTCTATAAAGCCGTACTCAAAGGATATAAGTGAAGTGCAAAGAGCATTCTATAAATCAACCAAGGACTATCTCATACCAGCATGGTGCATAAAAGAAAAGTGAAAACTAAATGCAAAAGACGCTCCAAGATTTGCACATATCGCATGAAAGAAACGAATCCGAAAACATACTGATACTTGTTGAAGAAAGATGGGATGCCTTCCGGGGCATCCCCAAACTTAGACGCTTGAGTATCCTTGAATATTTACTTGGGGTGCCTTGGGCATCCCCAAGCTTGATCTCTTGCCTCTCCTCCTTCTCCTCACATCGAGACCTCCTCGATCTTCGAACACTTCATCCACACAAAACTCAACAGAAAGCTCGGTAAGATCCGTTAGTATAATAAAGCAAATCACTACTCTAAGTACTGTTGCAAACCAATTCATATTTTGTTTTTGCATTGTAGCTACTGTAATATAACTTTTCCATGGCTTAATCCACTGATAGGAATCGATAGTTTCATCAAAACAAGCAAACTATGCATCAAAAACAGAATCTGTCTTAAACAGGACAGTCTGTAGAAATATGAACATTCACCATACTTCTGGTACTCCAAAAATTCTGCCAAAATTAGGAAAAATAAAAAATTTGTATAGAAAGACAGTGAAAAAAGTTTGAGAACCATTTGACGTTCCAGTAAAAACCGTAAAATCGTGCACTACAGCCAAAGTTTCTGTTCTGCACCGCACAAACCAACACGTAATCTAAAACATCCTAAAGGCAAACCTTGGCACATTATTTTTATTTTTTAAATTTATAAAAGCACACAACAGAAATAAATGACTCTCTAAAACTTCTGGGTTGTCTCCTTGGCAGCGCTTTCTTTAAAGCCATTAAGCTAGGCATAAAGTGCTCATGTAATGGATCCACCTGGATCCCAAGGTATATCAAAGCCAATTTGAATTAGCAATGTTTTGGCATTTAGTAGTGAGCACAAAGCAACATATATAAGGCAATGACGAAGTCTAACTCTCTTCCTATGCATCGGCATGTCATAGAAGAACAATTCATGCACACCTAGTAAAGGCCAATGCATAGTATAAACAGTTTCTTGCAATTTTATCGTGTGGGAAACATAGAGAGGTGGAGATATAGTTCCTCTCTCATAATAATTGCAAGTAGGAGCAGCAAACACATGCATATTATATTCATCAAAATCATCATGTGCAACGGTAAAAGGCAACCCATCAATATAATCCTTAATAAGGGCAAACTTCTCCGATATAGTGTAGTCGGGAGAATTCAAAAGGATAATAGGACTATCTTGCGTGGGTGCAATAGCAACAATTTCATGTTTAACATAAGAAACTATAGCAAGTTCATCTCCATAAGCATAATTCATATTGGCATCTTGGCCACAAGCATAGCAAGCATCATCAAAAAGGGATATTTCAAAAGAATCAACGGGATCATAACAATCATCATAGCAATCATCCTTCGGTAAGCACGAAGGGAAATTAAACAATGTATGAGTTGAAGAGTTACTCTCATTAGAAGGTGGGCACGGGTGATCAATCCACTCTTCCTCCTTTTGTTCTTCGCTCTCCTCCTCATCTTTTTCATCCAATGAGCTCACGATGTCATTAATTTCTTCTTCCATAGACTCCTGCAAAATATTAGTCTCTTCTTGGACAGCGGAGACTCTCTCAATAAAATCATCAATATCGGAATTGAATTCATAATTCTCATAGCAATATTTAAGTATAACAAAATTTTCAGGTCTATAAACTGAGTCATCAAAATCTTCAAACAGTTTAAACAAAGATTCAATTTCCTAAGCACCCATAAAAGCGATGAATTCTTCTATTTGTTCCACATCATAGTAATCATATATACCATTATCATAAGAAGCTAAGGTTTCATTATCATTAAATTCACATGAAAAGGGAAGGTGTGGAGCCTTCATCCTAGAGCAACAAGTATAATCACATCTCAAGCATAGTTGCCGAGCATACCAATGCAACATATAAATTTGATCCCATGATAGTTTCCCTTTTTGAGTCAAGCGATAATCCCTAAAGTATTCACGTTGATCCAACGTGTCTCCCATAACATAATTAAATGGGGTTTTCTTAGGATTATCAAAGTAGTACATAATATCTTTCACATAATGAGCATCGAGGGTTTTAGGAGGTTCCCCATCTCCATGAGTAGCAAGTACCTAATTTTTTTGGTATTTCGTGTTCCATATCCATAACTAAAGATAAAGAACAACTTAGAACAGCAAATAAAAACTACTTAGTGATAAAGCAAACAAGCACACACGAGAATATTCACCCCACGCTATTACTCCCCGGCAACGGCGCCAGAAAAACTTCTTGATAACCCACAAGTATAGGGGAATGGGCAGAGGCCCTCTGCGATTCATTCAAGACACAGGCAGCCTGCGGCTTCATCATTTGCCCGCGGCGGCCGTCTCAACCTCGATGCCACAAGTATAGGGGATTAGTTGTAGCCTCTTTCGATAAGTAAGAGTGTCGAACCCAACGAGGAGCTAAAGGTAGAACAAATATTCCCTCAAGTTCTATCGACCACCGATACAACTCTACGCACGCTTAACGTTCGCTTTACCTAGAACAAGTATGAAACTAGAAGTACTTTGTAGGTGTTGTTGGATAGGTTTGCAAGATAATAAAGAGCGCGTAAATAAAATCTAGGGGCTGTTTAGATAAAGACACGACTAAGTTACATTTAGTAGAGAGCTTGTTGTCACACAAGAAAGTTATTTGTCCCTAGGCAATCGACAACTAGACCGGTAATCATTATTGCCATTTTATTTGAGGAAGAGGCATAAGCTAGCATACTTTCTCTTCTTGGATCATATGCACTTATGATTGGAACTCTAGCAAGCATCTGCAACTACTAAAGATCATTAAGGTAAAACCCAACCATAGCATTAAGATATCAAGTCCCCTTTATCCCATACGCAACAACCCCCTTACTCGGGTTTATCCTTCTGTTATTCAAGCAACCCACTACAAGCGAATCATGAACGTACTGGAACACCCTACAGCGGGAATCCCTCACGCTTGCGCGACATGGAGAGCATCATAGGATAGCACCAATAATAAAACATGCAACTCAAACCAATCACGATCATCAATTAACCCATAGGACAAAACGGATCTACTCAAACATCATAGGATAGCCATACATCATTGGGAAATAATATATAGTGTTGAGCACCATGTTTAAGTACAGATTACAGCGGGTAAAAGAGGGGTTACACCGCTGCATAGAGGGGGGAAGAGTTGGTGATGACGGAGGTTAAGTTGTTGGTGTAGATTGCGGTGATGATGATGGCTCCGGCGGCATTCCGGCGCCACCGGAAGAGAGGGGGAGAGAGCCCCCTTCTTCTTCTTCTTCCTTGACCTTCTCCCTAGATGGGAGAAGGGTTTCCCCTCTGGTCCTTGTTCTCCATGGCATGGGAGGGGCGAGAGCCCCTCCAAGATTGGATATGTCTCTCTGTCTCTCTCTGTTTCTGCGTTTTCAGATCTGGCCTTTCACCGTTTCTTATATTCCCGGAGATCCGTAACTCCGATTGGATTGAAATTTGAACACGATTTTTATCCAGATATTAGCTTTCTTGCGGCGAAAGAAGGGCAACAACCGCCTTACGGGGTGTCCACGAGGGTCAGGGGCGTGCCCCTACCTCGTGGCCCCCCGGGCATCGTCTCGCATTGATTCCACTTCCCAAAATTCACATATATTCTAAAAATAATCTCCGTCAGTTTTTATCCCGTTTGGACTCCGTTTGATATGGATTTTCTGCGAAACAAAAAACATGCAACAAACAGGAACTGGCACTCGGCACTGGATCAATATGTTAGTCCAAAAAATAGTATAAAAAGTTGCCAAAAGTATGTAAAAGTTTTTAAAATATTGGCTTGGAACAATCAAAATTTATAGATACGACAGAGACGTATCAATGGCAAAGTGAACAAGAGTATATTTGATATACATGTTATTGATGTGTACTTTACTAGTGTTTATAGCAACCACCTCGGCATTTGATGCTAGTTCAGTTGCTAAGAGTAGTAACTCAAAACAGGAGTTGCAAAGTGAACAGAGACTAGTTGAGGGCGAAGTAACGATGTGTGTTGGAAGTGATTCCAAGGTTGATAAGATCACCATCGCACACTCCCTTTACCTTTGAGATTAGTGTCGAACCAAAATAAATGTTATTTGGTGTTTGTGTTGAGCATGAATATGATTGGATCATGTTTATTGCAATACAGTTATTCATTTAAGTCAGAGAATAATTTTTATTCTGTTTACATGAATAAAACCTTCAATGGTCATACACCCAATGTGAATGGTTTATTGAATCTCGATCGCAGTGATACACATATTCATAATATTGATGCCAAAAGATGCAAAGTTAATAATGATAGTGCAACATATTTGTGGCACTGCCGTTTAGGTCATATTGGTGTAAAGCGCATGAAGAAACTCCATGTTGATGGGCTTTTAGAATCACTTGATTATGAATCTCTTGATGCTTGCGAACCATGCATCATGGGCAAGATGACTAAGACTCCGTTCTCCGGAACAATGGAGCGAGCCACTGACTTATTGGAAATAATACATACTGATGTATGTGGTCCGATGAAGTGTTGAGGCTCGCGGCGAGTATCATTATTTTCCGACCTTCACAGATGATTTGAGCAGATATGGGTATATCTACTTAATGAAACATAAGTCTGAAACATTTGAAAAGTTCAAAGAATTTCAGAGTGAAGTAGAAAATCATCGTAATAAGAAAATAAAGTTTCTACGATCTGATCGTGGAGGAGAATAATTGAGTTACGAGTTTGGTCTTCATTTGAAACAATGCGGAATAGCAACTCATGCCACCCAGAACACCACAGCGTAATGGTGTGTCCGAACGTCGTAACCACACTTTATTAGATATGGTGCGATCTATGATGTCTCTTACTGATTTACCGCTATCGTTTTGGGGTTATGCATTAGAGACAACTGCATTCACGTTAAATAGGGCACCATCTAAATCCGTTGGGACAACACCATATGAACTGTGGTTTGGCTAGAAACCTAAGCTGTCGTTTCTTAAAGTTTGGGGCGGCGATGCTTATGTGAAAAAGATTCAACCTGATAAGCTCAAACCCAAATCGGAGAAATGTGTCTTCATAGGATACCCAAAGGAAAATGTTGGGTACACCTTCTATCACAGATTCGATGGCAAGATATTCGTTGCTAAAAATGGATACTTTCTACAGAAGGAGTTTCTCTCGAAAGAAGTGAGTGGGAGGAAAGTAGAACTTGATGAGGTAAATGTACTTTCTCCCGAATTGGAAAGTAGTTCATCACAGAAATCAGTTCCAGTGATGCCTACACCTATTAGTGAGAAAGTTAATGATAATGATCATGAAACTTCAGATCAAGTTACTACCGGACCTTGTAGGTCAACCAGAGTACGTTCCGCACGAGAGTGGTATTGTAATCCGGTTCTGGAAGTCATGTTACTAGACCATGACGAACCTACGAACTATGAGGAAGCTATGATGAGCCCAAATTCTGCAAAATGGTTTAAAGCCATGAAATCTGAGATAGGATCCATGTATGAAAACAAAGTATGGACTTTGGTAGAATTGCCCGATGATCGGCAAGCCATTGAGAATAAATGGATCTTCAAGAGGAAGACAGACGCTAATGGTAGTGTTACTATCTACAAAGCTCGACTTGTCGCGAAAGGTTTTCGACAAGTTCAAGGTGTTGACTACGATGAGATTTTCTCACTCGTAGCGATGCTTAAGTCTGTCCGAATCATGTTAGCAATTGCCGCGTTTTATGATATCTGGCAAATGGATAATAAATTGCATTCCTTAATGGATTTATTAAAGAAGAGTTGTATATGATGCAACCAGAAGGTTTTGTCAATCCTAAAGGTGCTAACAAAATGTGCAAGCTCCAGCGATCCATCTATGGACTGGTGCAAGCATCTCGGAGTTGGAATATACGCTTTGATGAGTTGATCAAAGCATATAGTTTTATACAGACTTGCGGTGAAGCTTGTATTTACAAGAAAGTGAGTGGGAGCACTACAGCCTTTCTGATAAGTATATGTGAATGACATATTGTTGATCAAAAATGATGTAGAATTTTCTGGAAAGCATAAAGGAGTGTTTGAAAGGAGTTTTTCAAAGAAAGACCTCGGTGAAGCTGCTTACATATTGAGCATCAGGATCTATAGAGATAGATCAAGACGCTTGATAAGTTTTTTCAATGAGTACATACCTTGACAAGTTTTTGAAGTAGTTCAAAATGGAACAGTCAAAGAAGGAGTTCTTGCCTGTATTGCAAGGTGTGAAATTGAGTAAGACTCGAAGCCTGACCACGACAGAAGATAGAGAGAGAACGAAAGTCTTCCCTATGCCTCAGCCATAGGTTGTATAAAGAATGCCATGCTGTGTACCAGACCTATTGTATACCCTGCCGTGAGTTTGGCAAGGGAGTACAATAGTGATCTAGGAGTAGATCACTGGACATTGGTCAAAATTATCCTTAGAGGACTAAGGAAATATTTCTCGGTTATGGAGGTGAGAAAGAGTTCATCGTAAAGAGTTCCGTTGATGCAAGCTTTTACACCAATCCAAATGACTCTGCGTCTCAATCCGGATACATATTGAAAGTGGGAGCAATTAGCTAGAGTAGCTCCGTGCAGAGTATTGTAGACATAGAAATTTGCAAAATACATACGGCTCTGAATGTGGCAGACCCGTTGACTAAATTTATCTCACAAGCAAAACATGATCACACCTTATTACTCTTGGGTGTTAATCAGATAGCGATGTGAACTAGATTATTGACTCTAGTAAACTCTTTGAGTGTTGGTCACATGGCGATGTGAACTATGGGTGTTAATCACATAAAGATGTGAACTATTGCTGTTAAATCACATGGCGATGTGAGCTAGATTATTGACACTAGTGCAAGTGGGAGACTGAAGGAAATATGCCCTAGAGGAAATAATAAAGTTATTATTGTATTTCCTTATATCATGATAAATGTTTATTATTCATGCTAGAATTTTATTAACCGGAAACTTAGTACATGTGTGAATACATAAACAAAAACAGAATGTCCCTAGTATGCCTCTACTTGACTAGCTCGTCAATCAAAGATGGTTAAGTTTCCTAGCCATAGACATGTGTTGTCATTTGATGAACGGGATCACATCATTAGAGAATGATGTGATGGACAAGACCCATTCGTTAGCTTAGCATTATGATCGTTTCAGTTTCATTGCTACTGCTTTCTTCATGACTTATACATTTTCCTCAGACTATGAGATTATGCAACTCCCGAATACCGGAGGAACACCTCGTGTGCTATGAAACGTCACAACGTAACTGGGTGATTATAAAGATGCTCTACAGGTGTCTCCAAAGGTGTTTGTTGGGTTGGCATAGATCGAGATTAGGATTTGTCACTCCGTGTATCGGAGAGGTATCTCTGGGCCCTCTCGGTAATGCATATCACTATAAGCCTTGCAAGCAATGTGACTAATGAGTTAGTTGCGGGATGAAGTATTACGGAACGAGTAAAGAGACTTGCCGGTAACGAGATTGAACTAGGTATGATGATACCGACGATCGAATCTCGGGCAAGTAACATACCGATGACAAAGGGAACAATGTATGTTGTTATGCGGTTTGACCGATAAAGATCTTCGTAGAATCTGTAGGAGCCAATATGAGCATCCAGGTTCCGCTATTGGTTATTGACCGGAGATGTGTCTCGGTCATGTCTACATTGTTCTCGAACCCGTAGGGTCCACACGCTTAACGTTCGATGACAATTTGTATTATGAGTTATGTGATTTGATGACCGAAGCTTGTTCGGAGTCCTGGATGAGATCACGAACAAGACGAGGAGTCTCGAAATGGTCGAGAAGTAAAGATCGATATATTGGAAGGCTATATTCGGACATCGGAAAGGTTCCGAGTGATTCGGGTATTTTTCGGAGTACCACAGAGTTATGGGAATTCGCCGGGGGAAGTAGTGGGCCTAAATGGGCCATACGGGAAAGGAGAGAAGGGCCTCAAGGGGTGGCCACGTGCCCCCCATGGGCTGGTCCGAATTGGACTAGGAGGGGGTGGCGCCCCCCTCCTTCCTTCTCCCCTCTTCCTCCTTCCCTTCCTTCTCCTAGTTGGAATAGGAAAAGGGGGGGGGGCGAATCCTACTTGGACCGGGAGTCCAAGTAGGACACCCCCCTTTGCGCGCCCCCTCTAGGGCAGACCTCCTCTTCCTCCCTCCTTTATATACGTGGGCAGGGGGCACCCCAGAGGCACTCGAAGATTTGTATTAGCCGTGTGCGGTGCCCCCCTCCACAGTTACACACGTCGGTCATATCGTCGTAGTGCTTAGGCGAAGCCCTGCGCCGGTAACTTCATCGTCACCGTCACCACGCCGTCGTGCTGACGGAACTCTCCCTCGGCATCAACTGGATCAAGAGTTCGAGGGACGTCACCGAGCTGAACGTGTGCAGATCGCGGAGGTGCCGTGCGTTCGGTACTTGGATCGGTTGGATCGCGAAGACGTTTGACTACATCAAACGCGTTACTAAACGCTTCCGCTTTCGGTCTATGAGGGTACGTGGACACACACTCCCCTCTCGTTGCTATGCATCTCCTAGATAGATCTTGCGTGATCGTAGGAATTTTTTTGAAATTACTGTGTTTCCCAACAGGTGAGCCTTCTCATGTAACTTTCCTTCAATGCAAGCACTGCAAGCACGATATTTGGCAAAACTAACATTTGTTAGTCCACAGACATGGTCCCCCTTGAGAATACTTTGCAAAGATCTCATATTGACATGGGCTAAACGGCGATGCCAAAGCCATCCCACATCAACTTTAGCCATTAGGCATGTCGCGGTCTTAGTGGGTCGCTCTGAAAAGTTAATCACATAGAGACATTTCTCGACATGCCCAACAAAGGCTACTTTAAGAGTCTTGCTCCACAAGAGTGCCACGGTATCAATATCAAAGAAAGTGGCAAAGCCCATGAGTGCAAGTTGACGAACAGAAAGTAAATTGTATGCAAGGGACTCAACAAGCATGACCTTCTCGATCGTGAGATCATGAGAAATGACAACCTTGCCAAGTCCCAATACCTTAGAAGACGAGGCATCACCCCACTCGACATTGGTGGGCATATATGCAATCTTGTGCACGTCCACCACCAAGTCCTTGCTTCCGGTCATATGTTAGTGGCTCCACTATCGAGCAACCATGATCCCCCACCAGAAGCAAACACCTATAAGAGATCAATGCTTGGTTTTAGGTACCCATTTTGTAACAAGAGATCAATGTTAGTGACAAGGGTCTTAGGAACCCAAATAGACCATTCAATGTACTCATAAGGTGAACCAACAAATTTAGCATAAACATGCCCATCACTAGCACGACATAACACATAGGAAGGGTTAAAGTCGCCGACTTTGTTGGAAGGGGTGGCATTGCCCTTCTTGACACTACCACCCTTCACATTATTCTTCTTTTCCTTAGAAGCACCCTCTCCCTCTTTCACAAAGGTTTGCTTGAGAGGAGGAGGTCGTTTGGCCTTGTCATTCTTCTTCTTGTTCTTGGACTTGGGTGAGAACCCAATTCCCTCCTTGGCCACTCTTCCTTTTGATTGCTCAAAAGATCGTTGAGGTTCTTCTCACCTTGTATGCACGACACAAGGCCTTTCTCAAGTTGCTCCTTCAACTTTACATTCTCCTCAACAAGATGCACATGCTCACAACAAAGGGTTAGTAGCATTTGCATTATCAATTAAAACCATATGAGGAAAAGTGGCTTTCTCCTTAGTTAGCTTCACTTGGAGTTGATCATGAGACTCTTTAAGACTAGCATGAGTACCCTTCAAGGCCTTGTGAGACTTGTCAAGTATATCAAACTCCTCCTTGAGTCTAGCAAGATCAACCCCAAGTTTGGCCTTCTCGGAATTTAGCACATGAGATACAACAAGAGCATGATCAAGATCTTTCTTCTATTTAGCATGGCCATCATTGTGTGACTCCTCAAGAGCCAAACAATGACCGCGCTCTTCCACCATTGGCCTTCAAAGCAAGGTTGGGCTTTTTAGCTCTCTGAGAACGCAATACTGCATTGTCGGCGGTCTTGTCCAAGATCCTCATTGCCACAAACTCATGTAACACTTCACTTGAGGACAAGGTGTGGAAGTCTGGCCTTTGACGGATGACGGAGGACATGGCCTTGTGGTAAGGCATCATGGCCTTGAGGAACTTGCGCTTGATCCAATTGTCATCCGTATCCTTGCTCCCATGATCTCGGAGTGAGACCGCGAGAGTGGTTAACCTCCGGTAAAGCTCACAAGGTTCTTCATCTTAATTCATTGCAAACTCATCGGCTTCATCTTGCACCACTTCATAGTTGGAGCGTTGAATGCTTGCGCTTCCCTTCTAAAGGGAGATAACATGGTGCCATGCTTCCTTGGCCACGGTGGAAGGTCGGATATTTGCAATATCTTCAGATGGAATTGCATCTTAGATGATGAAGAGAGCATTCTCGTTGAATTGATGATACACGGCTTCTCTAGGGGTGAAGTTGCTTGGGTCATGCGGATAGAAACCTTTCTCAATGATTCTCCAAAGATTAGTATTAACATGATTTAAATGATGTTTAAAGCGATATACCCAAGTGTCAAAATCCTCATTTTACACAATCTTAGGGGGAGAACCGGCATGATTCAAATGAGTGGAAGGAACCAGTCCTCCATAAGTAAGCGGAGGTTCAGCATGGGAAAAGATGCCATTTCCACTTCTACCACTAGATAAAGGAACTTTTTCACTCATAGCTTCCCCTTTGTCGGAGTTAGCATCCGTCACCTTGTTAGCGGGATCACCCACTTTCATAGGTGCGGTGGATAGCTTGAGGCCTTCTAAAAACTTAGTAAACATGCTTTCAACCTCGGTCGCCATGGAGGTTTTTAATGTGTCCAAAGCCACATTGAACTCCTCACGAGAGACCGAGGAACCCCCATCGGCCGTAGACGAGGACGGAATCACACTGGGGTGCTCCTCCACATCGTCTACGTTGTCAACCATACTCTTCGGACGACAAAGTCCTTAATAAAGAGACGAGGCTCTGATACCAATTGAAAGGATCGATATAGTTGACTAGAGGGGGGGCGTGAATAGGCAACTAACAATTTTTAGCTATTCTTTACCAATTTAAACTTTGCATCAAAGTAGGTTGTCTAGATATGTAACTAGGTGAGCAACGTATATGATGCAACAACAACAAGCACACAAGCAAGCAAAAGATGCAACACAATATAAGCTTGCACAAGTAAAGGTACGATATAACCAAGAGTGGAGCCGGTGAAGACGAGGATGTGTTACCGGAGTTCCTTCCTTTTGAAGGGAAGTACGTCTCCGTTGCAGCGGTGTGGAGGCACAATGCTCCCCAAGAAGCCACTAGGGCCACCGTATTCTCCTCACGCCCTCACACAATGCGAGATGCCGTGATTCCACTATTGGTGCCCTTGGAGGCGGCGACCGAACCTTTACAAACAAGGTTGGGGCAATCTCCACAACTTAATTGGAGGTTCCCAACGACACCACGAAGCTTCACCACAATGGAATATGGCTCTGTGGTGACCTCAACCGTCTAGTGTGCCCAAACACCCAAGAGTAACAATATCTGCAAGGGATTAATGGGGGGAATCAAATTTCTCTTGGTGGAAGTGTAGATCGGGGCCTTCTCAACCAATCCCTAGAGAATCAACAAGTTTGATTGGCTAGGGAGAGAGATCGGGCGAAAATGGAGCTTAGAGCATTAATGGAGCTTGGGGATGGAAGAGGTAGTCAACTCGGAGAAGAAGACCCCTCTTTTATAGTGGTAGGACAAATCCAACCGCTATCCACTTACTCAGCCCGCGACTTGAGGTAGTACCGCACCAGACATGCGGTACTACCGCAAGGGCCTGCGGTACTACCGCGGGGCACCACGGTACTACCTTATGCGCGGCAGGGGCTAGACCAACCCTGATGCATTGAAGCAAAGAGCGGTAGGACCGCCGGAGCGGTACTACTGCTCCCCCTTGTGGTACTACCGCAAGCCAGGGATTGTCTAGGCTTAGAAGGCACGGACATAAAAAATTACATCCATGACTACTTCCGCTGAGTTTCGATGTGTGCAAAAATCCGACGCGGTACTACCGCAAACCTGGAGCGATACTACCGCGTAGAGCGCGGATGTAAAAAATTACATCCGCCCCTACATCCGCTCGTGTTGTTGTGCCTGGCCTGAGCCCACGGTACTACCGCGCCCATGGAGCGGTACTACCGCGCCCCTGGCCGGTACTACCGCAAGGGCCCGCGGTACTACCGTTTCCAAGAGCAGTACTGTTGCATGCCCCAACACAACAACACTAGGAGTCCTTCATTTTTCAGAGACACGGAAAAACGGAGGATGCTCCAAAGAGTTAAAGGAAAGGTGGTGCAAAAGGAACAGACGTGTACGTGATGATTCCACCCAAACCTTTCCGAAGCGGACACCCTCTTCATAGTACGGCTTTCCTACGACTCAAATCCACCAAAAAGAAATGTAGGGAAAACTCCGTCTTCACTAGACTCCGAGGGGCAACGAATCATCTTGTGCCTAAACATGAGATATCTAAAATGCTCAATGCACACGATTAGTCCGCAAATGCATTGTCATCAATCACCAAAACCACTTAGGGATAAATATGCCCTTACACTACTGATGGTGTGCTAAAAAGGAAACTATTCAGAGTTCCTAGAGCTCCTTGTACATCATGTTGGTCCCAGTTTAGCATCCACGACTGAATGGTTACACTTGGGGTGGCCTGCCTACCGGGAAGCCCGATACTGGGCCGGCCCTAGTGGCTCGCTAGGGCCTAGGCCTCTCGTCATGACAATGGGTCTGCTCCTAAAGGAGACCTCTTACTTGTACTACAAGTCATCTGCTCTAGTAGATAACTTGGACAGCAAGCCATATAAACTGACTTGGGCCCGTGTAACCCTACCCCTCACCCATCTATATAAGGTGAGGTAGGGCCTCCCAAGTTGGGATCCAATATACGTTCTCATCATATGAGGCACACAAATACAATTACATGTAGGATGTAGGGTACTAGCTCACCATGAGGGCCTGAACTTGAGTAAAATTTGTGTCCGATGTGTTCCCAATTCTGATTCTATATGTGTGCTTTGCCCCATGCACAACTCTATGTAGGGTGATGCGTCTCCAATGTGTCTATAATTTTTGATTGTTCCATGCTGTTATATTATCAATGTTGGATGTTTTATAATCATTTTATATCATTTTTTGGTACTAACCTATTGACATTGTAACATCCCAAAATTTCAATTTGGAATGTTATACATTAGATCATCATGCATAACATATTCTATTGCATTTTGTTTTGCGATCCTCGAAAATTCTAAGCAACTCAAGGACCCATGGAGAGAGTTGGGGATTTCGTTATTTCCATATTTGGGTTTTCTCAAATTTTGAAAATAGGATCATTTGTTTTAATTATTTTCTCTTTGAAAAATATTTCGTATGTAAAATATATGAGAGGGGATAATATGACTTCTCCAAAAATAATGAAATATTGGAGGAAAAATATTAAAAACAAATATTTGATTTTATTTGAATTAGGAAAAATACGCATTTTTCAAAATTGCATTTTAGGACCAAATAAATGTTCATCTTGTCCGGCTTATTTTTAGACGACGGGGAAAATTTATTTCAGGATTTTTGGAGTCCGTTTAGTATTTCTTTTCTTTCTTTTTCTGCACGTCCGAATTATTTAAAAAAAAGAACCGACTTCGGGCCGTACCCGGCCAGGACTCTTCGAGCCGGCCTTTAAAGCCCGAGACCCCGAGCCCCCAGCCCACCCGAAACCCTAGCCGCGCCGCCCTGCCTCGGGAATCGCACCGCCGCCGCCCGCCACCCCGCGCCGCCAACCGCCGCCGCCCGCCGGAGTTAGAGGTAGCCACCGGTTTTTTTATAAAACCGATCGGTTTTATTTCGTAAACCCTAGTTTCGGTTTTGTTTAGATCGGTTTGGTTTATTTTTTTCGGTTTATTTATTTTGCGGACGTTCGTCCGTACGTTCGTTTTAACGAACGGTTTTCGTCGTTTAACCGCAGAAAACGAACGTTCGTTCGTTAGCCTGTTCGTCAGTTTTTCTTTTTCTCGGATTTTCCGCGATTATTTTCGGTCGCGATTTCTGATCCGATTTTCGTTCTAGTACATCCATTCGCTCGTTTATCGGAATCAGGCGATTCAAGCGCCTAGAGTTTCGTCTCGAAACCCTCTTTCTGTTTAACCGACTTGAACAAGATTTTGGTACTGTAAAATTTGACTTTAGTTCAGATTAGTAAACGGATCTTGTTTCTTTCGCCGTTTGAGTTTCGTTGCTCCGTTTGATTTGATTCTTTTTGCAAACCGGAGTTCTTAAGTTGAACTTTCTGGTTAGATCTCTTATTTTGAGTTTTACCGGTGCACCCTTGCTTGATTGCTTATGTATGTATTGTTTGTTTGCGATAGAGTACCCGGAGTGCGAAGCGTGCTACTACGAGTCTCTAGGTTACACGGATCATCAGCAAGGCAAGTAACACTTTGATCATATCCCTTTCATACCCAGTTTTTATGCATTAGATTCAACCCTCAAACATTGCATGAGTAGGATTGATAACTTGTGGGTATTGGGAAGTAGTTGATGAGGTAGGAACCTATTGCCCTGCATTCAAACCATTGGGAGTTACCTCTACGTTTGCTTATATTGCTATGCTATGCTCGTAGACGTGGATTGGGTTTGAGTGATTACATGACAGATGTGAGATTGTTAATTAATGGTTAACTTAAGGTGGCAACTTAAATACACATCTGGGTGGATTGAGGCACCTGGGGAATTCCAGTGATTGCCTGTATTTTTGGAAATCCCGGGGTACCGTGTGATTCTCCTATGGACCGCCACCCAGGCTCAAAGGGATCATGAGATTATTCATACTAGAAACTTCCGTGTGCAGCCACAAGCTATTATGGGCTCTAGCATAGTTGATTAAGTCGTGTGAACTCTTACAGTGGTAGACTAGCAGATGTAGGGGAAAGTAGGTGTAACTGTCTACCCATCGTAAGGTGCTAACGCTTCTGAAAGACTGTGTCTTGGTCATCCGTTTCTCAAACATCATGAAGTGCGAGAAATCCAACGGAGGAGATCGACTCTTGTGGGGAAAAGTGCACAAACCTCTGCAGAGTGTACAAACTAATCATGGTTAGCCGTGTCCCCGGTTATGGACATCTTGAGTATCTGGTTCTTGGATTATCATGTGATCTCATCATCATTACTTAAATAATTTGTTGGGTTGTTATTGATTAATTTTAATTGGGATTGAGAGGGGGTTTACCTTCTCAATATTTTTCAACCAACTTTGTAGTTAAATATAGTTTATTCCTTTCTTGTAGGAAAAAATTGGCTTTTCGCAAAAATGTAACCATAGAGCTTTCCACCAGCCAAATATGCATGTACTGATAGCATTATTTCTATTCATTACTCTCTATGTGTTACTTTGCCAGCATATTCCATGTGCTGACCCGTTTTCGGGCTGCAACGTATCATGTTGCAGACTTTTCAGACGACGAGTAAGAAGCCTTAGGTTGTGGTCTTATACTCAGTGATGCCGTTGGAGTTGATGGACTCACTTTATCTTCCAAGCCTTCCGTTGTTATCGTATTTAGATGGCCTTAAGCCATATTTATTGTAATAAGTTCTCTCTTGAACTATTCGATGTAATAAGTGTGTGATTGCTACTCTGTTATAAATCCTTCAAGTACTGTGCGTGTCAGCATTACCAATCCAGGGATGACACTGATGCACAGAGACTAGACTGTTTGAGGTCTGGTCGCTACAAAGATGGTATCAGAGCACACGCTGACTGTAGGACACGACCACTAAGCTAAAGCCCTAGATCACTACTCTCTTCTCATTTCTGACTCCTCTCCTTTCTTCCACTCTTTAGGATGGCGGATGCAAGGAACAAGTTCGCGCAACCGGACGAGGATACACCTTTTGGACGACACTTGAAGGAAGTTACTAAGTACCTGAACATCGGAATACCAAGCTTCACCGGGACCTACAACGCCACACTACCAGAAGAGGAGCGCTGGATGATTCAAGTTCAAGTTCCAGGAAGGACGTTCATGCCAGTCACTGAGCCCATAGAGTTTTCTTTCGATGCACCAACCTGGAGTCTAGGAAAGAGCATGGCAGCCCACATCACCATGGGACGCATTGGAGAAGTGTACCACAATGATCTCAAGGATACTATCTATCCAGATTTGTGGGCGCCGAGACGAGCAATGGGAGATGATCAGCACCAGGAAGGATAGATCTATTGCAGCTTTCATTCAGGAGTTAAACCAGCACATTCGTCGCCAGGAGAACCAGATGTGCGCAGACATGATAGATCTGAAGAAGGCAAAGACTAGGATCACGGAACTGGAGGAAGAACTCAAGTCTACACGCGAGGATTATATGGAGGAAATCGTTGCACTAGTGGAGAAGAATGGCGACCTGATAAAGAAGATCGGAGTATTCATGGGAGACCCAGCACCAGGAGGAGAAGATGACGATTCTACTTGCCCAGAGAACTACATCATCATCGACGACACCGACTCGGACCCCAGTGATGATGATTGGGAGGATGAAGCCGGAGCAGATATCATGGAGTCTTCGACCGATCAATTTTTCTAGTAGACCACCAAATTAGTAGTAGTATTCCACCATGTATATAGTATAGTCCAAGCACTTTGTAACGATAGTTAGATCGATTGTATGCCTTGTTTGAATTGATTGGAGTGATATGATTGTGTTTGTCTCATGTGCATATGGGTAGTGTTTTCCCTCTAGATCTCATTCTATCCTATTTTCTCATCTTTTCTAAACCCATCAGATGCCTCCGAGACGCGACACCGGATTTGTTTTCCCACCGGAGATCACTCAGTTGATTCAGCAGCAGAATGCCCTGATGCAAGCGCTAGTTCAGAACCAAGGCAACAACAACAACAACAACAACAACAACCCACCACCACCACCACCTGTTGATCACTTAGCCCGTTTTCTTAGGCTAAATCCGCCGGTGTTCTCCAGCAGCACCGAGCCAATTGTTGCAGATGATTGGCTCCGCAAGGTTGGAAGGGCGCTGACCACTACAGGATGCACAGATGCGGAGAGAGTGCGTTTTGCCGCACATCAGCTTGATGGACCCGCAGCATCATGGTGGGAGAATTACACAGCCACTCACCCCATTGACACTGTCACATGGGACCAGTTTCAGCAAGCTTTCCGTACTGCCCATGTTTCAGCAGGAGCTATGGCCATGAAGAAGCGTGAGTTTCGCAACTTACGCCAAGGAGGACGTACCGTTGGCCAATACGTGGAGGATTTAGTAAGTTAGCACGTTATGCCCCAGATGACGTTGCTACGGATGCAGCTAAGCAGGAGAAGTTTCTGGAAGGACTGAATGATGAGCTGAGCATGCAGTTGATGGTGGCAACTTTTAACAACTACCAGGAGTTGGTAGACAGAGCTCTCATGATTGAAGGGAAGCAGCAGCAGATTGAGAGCCGTAAGAGGAAGTATGGACAAGGAAAGTATAGTACAGGAGCTCATCAGAAGCCTCGTTTTACCCCGAACTCGGGAGGACACCTTCAACATAACCATGGAGGTCACAATCACAATGGAGGGAGCTCGCACAATCATAGTGGCCCCAAGAATGGCAATGGGAACGGAGGAAGCAACGGACAGAACCGTACCAACCCATCAACCCCAGCCAAGAAGGATCTGAGCCACGTCACTTGCTACAAATGCCAGAAGACTGGACATTATGCCAATGAATGTCCTGAAGCTAAGAATGGGAATGGCAATGGAAGCTCGGGGAAGAAGCCGAACCCTTTCAACAGAGGACAAGTGAACCACGTTAATGTGGAGGAGGTTGAAGCACAGCCTGATGCAGTAATAGGTAAGTTTTTGGTTAAGACATTTACTGCAATCGTTCTTTTTGATACTGGTGCATCACATTCATACATATCAAGGGGATTTGTGGATAAGTTTAAGTTGCCCACCAAAGTTCTTAGAACACCTATGTTAGTAACCTCGCCAGGAGCAGAGTATATGGCAAGCCAAGGATGTTTTCAGATGCCATTGGCCATAGGTAGGCATGTTTTCCCCTCAGACCTAATAGTTTTGGAGTCGCAAGGTTTGGATGTGATTTTGGGAATGGATTGGCTATCGATGTATGGAGGAAACATCGATTGCGCCAGTAAGACGATCTTGCTTACTACCCCAGAAGGAAGAAGGATTAAGTATGTATCCCGGCATGTGCCGAAGAGGACTCAAGTGAATTCCTTATCAGGAGTTGTACAGGAGGAAGTACCAGTGGTGAAGGATTTCCCTGACGTATTTCCAGAGGAGTTGCCAGGCATGCCACCGGATAGAGACATTGAGTTTTTGATTGAGCTTTTGCCAGGCACAGGGCCGATATCTAAGAGACCGTACAGGATGCCCGCTAAGGATTTGGAAGAAATTAAGAAGCAGATTAAGGAGTTACTGGATAAAGGATATATTCGCCCAAGTTCGTCACCTTGGGGATCACCAGTACTTCTAGTGGAGAAGAAAGATGGATCGTTGAGGATGGTTGTTGATTATTGTGGATTGAATGAAGTAACAATCAAGAACAAGTACCCACTGCCGATGATCAATGATCTGTTTGACCGACTACAAGGAGCTAAAGTATTTTCCAAGATTGATTTGCGATCAGGATACCACCAGTTGAAGATTCGAGAGCAGGATATACCCAAGACAGCTTTTACCACAAGGAATGGGCTATATGAGTACACCGTTATGTCATTTGGCCTGACTAACGCACCTGCCTATTTCATGAACATGATGAACAAAGTGTTTATGGAGTTTTTGGATAAGTTCGTCGTAGTGTTCATTGATGATATTCTGGTCTATTCGAAGAATGAAGAAGAGCATAAGGAGCATTTGTGTTTGGTACTTGGAAAGCTCAGAGAACATCAGTTATATGCCAAGTTCAGCAAGTGCGAGTTTTGACATGTTATATCCGGAGAAGGAATAGCAGTAGATCCCACCAAGGTTAACACTGTGACTAATTGGGAAGCACCCACGTCAGTTGGAGAAATCCGGAGTTTTCTTGGACTCGCAGGATACTACCGGAGATTTATTAAGAATTTCTCGAAGATTGCAAAACCTATGACCGAGTTGTTGAAGAAGGACACCAAGTTCAATTAGACGGAGGAATGTGAGGCTAGTTCCCAGGAGTTGAAGAAACGATTAGTTACAGCGCCAGTGTTGATTCTGCCAGATCAACGCAAGGATTATGAAGTTTATTGCGACGCTTCTCGTCGAGGACTTGGAGCAGTGCTAATGCAGGAGGGAAGAGTTGTTTCGTATGCCTCACCACAGCTTAAACCCCATGAGTTGAATTATGCTACGCATGATTTGGAGTTAGCAGCCGTAGCGCATGCGTTGAAGACATGGAGACATTTTCTCATCGGAAACCATTGTGAGGTGTACACGGATCACAAGAGTTTGAAGTACATTTTCACGCAGAAGGAGTTGAATCTCAGGCAAAGGAGATGGTTGGAGCTCATTAAGGATTATGATATGAGATTGCATTATCACCCAGGGAAGGCTAACGTAGTAGCTGATGCGTTGAGCCGCAAGAGCCATGTCAACACACTCATGACCGGAGAGTTACCCAAGGAGTTAGCCGAGATCTTCGTGAACTATGTTTGGAAATAGTTCCAAGAGGCTTTGTAGCAGCATTGGAGATTCAGTCTACTTTGATGGATAAGATCAGAGAAGCTCAGAAGACAGACAAGGAGATTGCCGAGATAAAGGAAAGGATGAGTAAAGGAAAAGCCAAGGGATTTCGTGAGGATGAGCACGATACCTTATGGTTTGAGGACCGCGCTTATGTGCCCAATGATCCAGAGATCAGGAAGTTGATTTTGCAAGAGGCCCATGATTCACCATATTCGATTCACCCAGGAAATACCAAGATGTACCTGGATTTAAAGGATAGTTTCTGGTGGACCGGAATGAAGAAGGATATTGCGGAGTATGTAGCAGTTTGTGATGTATGTCAGAGAGTGAAGGCAGAGCATCAGAAGCCAGCAGGATTGCTACAACCATTGCCGATACCCGAATGGAAGTGGGATAAGCTAGGCATGGATTTTATCACGGGATTGCCCAGGACTCGTTCAGGCTATGACTCGATATGGGTTGTAGTCGATCGTTTGACGAAGGTAGCTCATTTCATCCCAGTAAAGACCGCTTATACCAGTGCTAAGTTGGCAAAGATATACATGACCAGGATCGTATGTCTGCATGGAGTTCCGAGGACCATTGTATCCGATAGAGGAACCCAGTTTACTTCAAAGTTTTGGAATCAGTTGCATGAAACTTTGGGTACCAGGCTAGAGTTCAGTACAGCCTTTCATCCACAGACAGACGGACAGACCGAGAGAGTCAATCAGATTTTGGAGGACATGCTGAGAGCTTGTGCGCTAGATTATGGATCTAGTTGGGATGACAATTTGCCATATGCAGAGTTCTCTTACAACAACATTTATCAATCCAGTTTGAAATGGCCCCTTTCGAAGCTCTGTACGGAAGGAGGTGCAGGACACCGTTGTTGTGGGATGAAGTTGGAGACCGCCAGTTGTTTGGACCAGATTTGATTAAAGAGTCTGAACAGAAGGTGAAGTTGATTCACGATAGGCTTAAGGTAGCCCAGTCCAGATAGAAGAGTTATGCAGATTCTAAACGCAAGGAGACAGTTTAGAAGTCGGAGACAGAGTGTATCTTCGAGTATCACCACTTCGAGGAGTGAAGCGCTTTGGAGTTAAGGGAAAGTTAGCGCCACGTTTCGTAGGACCATACAAAGTTTTGGAGCGTATGGGAGAAGTTGCTTACAAGTTGGAATTGCCCGAAGGATTGTCGGGAGTTCACGATGTGTTCCACATATCCCAGCTGAAGAAGTGCCACGCGGAGATGGCTGAGATACCACTGAGAGATACAGTGCCCCTGGAAGCCATTCAGTTGGATAGCGATCTGACCTATAAGGAGAAACCAGTTAAGATTCTTGAGTTTGCCAGCCGAGTCACCCGCAGCAAGGTTATCAAGTTTTGCAAAGTTCAGTGGAGTCACCATACCGAGGATGAAGCCACCTGGGAGCGAGAGGAAGATCTACGGAAGGACCACTCTCACCTATTTTCTAGCCAACCCGAATCTCGAGGGCGAGATTCATCTTAAGGGGGGTAGGTTTGTAACATCCCAAAATTTCAATTTGGAATGTTATACATTAGATCATCATGCATAACATATTCTATTGCATTTTGTTTTGCGATCCTCGAAAATTCTAAGCAACTCAAGGACCCACGGAGAGAGTTGGGGATTTCGTTATTTTCATATTTGGGTTTTCTCAAATTTTGAAAATAGGATCATTTGTTTTAATTATTTTCTCTCCGAAAAATATTTCATATGTAAAATATATGAGAGGGGATAATATGACTTCTCCAAAAATAATGAAATATTGGAGGAAAAATATTAAAAACAAATATTTCATTTTTATTTGGATTTTATTTGATTTTATTTGAATTAGGAAAATACGCGTTTTTCAAAATTGCATTTTAGGCCCAAATAAATGTTCATCTTGTCTGGCTTATTTTTAGAGGACGGGGAAAATTTATTTCGGGATTTTTGGAGTTCGTTTAGTATTTCTTTTCTTTCTTTTTCTCCATGTCCGAATTATTAAAAAAAACGAACCGACTTCGGGCCGTACCCAGCCAGGACTCTTCGGGCCGGCCTTTAAAGCCCGAGACCCTGAGCCCCCAGCCGCCTCCAGCTCACCCGAAACCCTAGCCCCGCTGCCCCGCCTCAGGAATCGCGCCGCGCCGCCGCCCGCGCCACCACCCGCGCTGCCCCGCCGCCCGCCGGAGCCGCTGCGCCGCCGCCCGCCGGAGCCGCTGCGCCGCCGCCCGCCGGAGTTAGAGATAGCCGCCGGTTTTTTTATAAAACCGATCGGTTTTATTTCGTACACCCTAGTTTCGGTTTTGTTTAGATCGGTTCGGTTTATTTTTTTGGTTTATTTATTTGGCGGACGTTCGTCCATACGTTCTTTTTAACGAACGGTTTTCGTCGTTTAACCGCACACAGCGAACGTTCGTTCGTTAGCCTGTTCGTTAGTTTTTCTTTTTCTCGGATTTTCCGCGATTATTTTCGATCGCGATTTCTGATCCGATTTTCGTTCTAGTACATCCTTTCGCTCGTTTATCGGAATCAGGCGATTCAAGCGCCTAGAGTTTCGTCTCGAAAACCTCTTTCTGTTTAACCAACTTGAACAAGATTTTGGTATTGTAAAATTTGACTTTAGTTCAGATTAGTAAACGGATCTTGTTTCTTTCGCCGTTTGAGTTTCGTTGCTCCGTTTGATTTGATTCTTTTTGCAAACCGGAGTTCTTAAGTTGAACTTTCTGGTTAGATCTCTTATTTTGAGTTTTACCCGTGCACCCTTGCTTGATTGCTTATGTATGTATTGTTTTTTGCGATACAGTACCCGGAGTGCGAAGCGTGCTACTACAAGTCTCTAGGTTACACGGATCATCAGCAAGGCAAGTAACACTTTGATCATATCCCTTTCATACCCAGTTTTTATGCATTAGATTCAACCCTCAAACATTGCATGAGTAGGATTGATAACTTGTGGGTATTGGGAAGTAGTTGATGAGGTAGGAACCTATTGCCCTGCATTCAAACCATTGGGAGTTACCTCTACGTTTGCTTATATTGCTATGCTATGCTCGTAGACGTGGATTGGGTTTGAGAGATTTCATGACAGATGTGAGATTGTTAATTAATGGTTAACTTAAGGTGGCAACTTAAATACACATCTGGGTGGATTGAGGCACCTGGGGAATTCCAGTGATTGCCTGTATTTTTGGAAATCCCGGGGTACCGTGTGATTCTCCTATGGACCGCCACCCAGGCTCAAAGGGATCATGAGATTATTCATACTAGAAACTTCCGTGTGCAGCCACAAGCTATTATGGGCTCTAGCATAGTTGATTAAGTCGTGTGAACTCTTACAGTGGTAGACTAGCAGATGTAGGGGAAAGTAGGTGTAACTGTCTACCCATCGTAAGGTGCTAACGCTTCTGAAAGACTGTGTCTTGGTCATCCGTTTCTCAAACATCATGAAGTGCGAGAAATCCAACGGAGGAGATCGAGTCTTGTGGGGAAAAGTTCACAAACCTCTACAGAGTGTACAAACTAATCATGGTTAGTCGTGTCCCCGGTTATGGACATCTTGAGTATCTGGTTCTTGGATTATCATGTTGATCTCATCACGTTACTTAAATAATTTGTTGGGTTGTTATTGATTACTTCTAATTGGGATTGAGAGGGGGTTTACCTTCTCAATATTTTTCAACCAACTTTGTAGTTAAATAAAATTTATTCCTTTGTTGTAGGGAAAAATTGGCTTTTCGCAAAACTGTAACCATAGAGCTTTCCACCAGCCAAGTATGCATGTAGTGATAGCATTATTTCTGTTCATTACTCTCTATGTGTTACTTTGCCAGCATATTCCATGTGCTGACCCGTTTTCGGGGTCGAACGTATCATGTTGCAGACTTTTCAGACGACGAGTAAGAAGCCTTAGGTCGTGGTCTTATATTCAGTGATGCCGTTGGAGTTGATGGACTCACTTTATCTTCCAAGCCTTCCGCTGTTATCGTATTTACATGGCCTTAAGCCATATTTATTGTAATAAGTTCTCTCTTGAACTATTCGATGTAATAAGTGTGTGATTGCTACTCTATTATAAATCCTTCAAGTACTGTGCGTGTCAGCATTACCGGTCCAGGGATGACACTGATGCACAGAGACTAGACTGTTTGAGGTCTGGTCGCTACCAAAAATAATGAAATATTGGAGGAGAAATATTAAAAACAAATATTTGATTTTTATTTGGATTTTATTTGATTTTATTTGAATTAGGAAAAATACGCGTTGATCAAAATTTGAGAAAACCCAAATATGAAAATAACGAAATCCCCAACTCTCTCCGTGGGTCCTTGAGTTGCTTAGAATTTTCGAGGATCGCAAAACAAAATGCAATAGAATATGTTATGCATGATGATCTAATGTATAACATTCCAAATTGAAAATTTATGATGTTACAGACATAGTTCCAAGTGCTAGTTGCTGTTTTCTGCATGTTTTTTACATCGCAGGAAATCAATATCAGATGGAGTCCAAATGCCACGAAACTTTACGGAGAATTTTTATGGGCCTGAAGGAACACAATGGGCCCTGGCTGCGCCTCGGGGGTGCCCCGAGAGGGGCACAACCCACCAGGGCGCGCCTGGGCCTCGGGTGCCCCCCGGACCGCCTCTTTGCTCTATAAATACCCCAATATTCCAGAAACCCTAAGAGCGTCGATGAAATATTCATCCAGCCGCCGCAGAGTCCAGAACCACCAGATCCAATCTACACACCATCTCGGATGGGATTCACCACCTCCATTGGTGCCTCTCCGATGATGCGTGAGTAGTTCTTTGTAGACCTTAGGGTCCGTAGTTAGTAGCTAGATGGCTTCCTCTCTCTTGTTGGATTCTCAATACAATGCTCTCTTGGAGATCCATATGATGTAACTCTTTTTGCGGTGTGTTTGTTAGGATCCGATGAACTTTGAGTTTATGATCAGATCTATCTTTTTATATCCATGAAAGGTATTTGAGATTCTTTGATCTCTTATATGCATGATTGCTTATAGCCTCGTATTTCTTCTCTGATATTTGGGTTTTGTTTGGACAACTTGATCTATTTATCTTGCAATGGGAAGAGGTGCTTTGTAGTGGGTTCGATCTTACGGTGCTTGATCCCAGTGACAAAAGGGGAACCGACACGTATGTATCGTTTCTACTAAGGATAAAACGATGGGGGTCTATCTCTACATAGATAGATATTGTCTACATCATGTGATCGTTCTTATTGCATTACTCCGTTTCTCCATGAACTTAATACACTAGATGAATGCTGGATAGCGGTCGATGTGTGGAGTAATGGTAGTAGATGCATGCAGGAGTCGGTCTACTAATCTTGGACGTGATGCCTATATAATGATCATTGCTTGGCTATCATCATGATTATTCGAAGTTCTATCAATTTCCCAACGGTAATTTGTTTACCCACCATTTGCTATTTTTCTCGAGAGAAGCCTCTAGTGAAACCTATGGCCCCCGGGTCTTCCTTCTCATATATTTGCCTTTGCGATCTACTCTTTTTCCTTGCATTTATTTTCAAATCTATTAAACCAAAAATACAAAAATACCTTGTTGTGTTTTATTTCTATTTATTTTATTTTGCGATCTATCTTTCAATCTACTACAAATTTATCTCACGTCCATTTGCCTATCTTGAGGCGCCATACCCCGGAAGGGATTGACAACCCCTTTAACACGTCGGGTTGCAAGGATTTGTTACCTGTGTGCAGGGGATGTTTACATTGTGTTGCTTGGTTCTCCTACTGGTTCGATAACCTTGGTTTCATATCTGAGGGAAATACCTACCGCCGCTGTGCTGCATCATCCCTTCCTCTTTGGGGAAATACCGACGTAGCTTCAAGCGACATCAAAAGGAATTTTCTGGCGCCGTTGCCGGGGAGGATCTTCAACATATACCAGGTTCATAATCACAAACCTCATCTCCTTGCAATTCACATTATTTGCCATTTTCCTCTTGTTTTCCTCTCCCCCACTTCACAAAAATTTGCCATTTTATTCTCCTCTCTTTTCCGTTTGTCGTTTTCTCGTCAGATCTATTCTTTGCAATCATGAGTAATTTTGGTATGGCACCAACAGATGATGGCCTAACTCCTAAGATAGGACGTACGGGCAATCTGGATGCTAAAACTTTTATCTTGGGGCAAGGGAACGTTATGGGAAAAGAACGTATCCAAGAATTTTTCAATTGTGTTGGAAATCTAAGTCTTGATGATGCTCCTATACTTAAAACTACTAGATCTTATGCGGATGCTATTTCAGCACTAGTTCTGAAACTTGAAAGTAAATTTATTCGTACTCATCCTACTTTGCAAAGATTGTTTTTTGAGCTTCCCGAAGTAAAGAACCCTAGGGCTAAAAAGTTGGCCACTCTCGTTCTTATGAATGAGTTTGACTACATAATACGGGAAGCTAGGGAAATCTTTGATTTTTATGGTATGAATCGTGAAAAACCTGTGATACATGAAATTCTTTACAACAGTGACTATGATTTAAGAAATTTGCTTGGGGACAATAAAATCTTTGATGAGAATCTTAAAAAGGAAGTCCGCGTTCTAGATATAATCCAACAAGTTTTCAATAATGTTAATCAACATTACTCTTGGATTGTTGCGGGAAATCAAAAGGGGTATGATGAAAA
This sequence comes from Triticum aestivum, assembly GCF_018294505.1. Lineage (NCBI taxonomy): Eukaryota > Viridiplantae > Streptophyta > Magnoliopsida > Poales > Poaceae > Triticum > Triticum aestivum. Next base: position 202,878,627 of record NC_057808.1, read on the forward strand.
CCAACATAGGATTGCTAAGGCCTCTATGGATAACGTGTTATATGTTGTGTTTACAAAGCCTCATGATGAAAATACCTCTAAGAAAATTAAGAAGAAGGATGACAAAACTTAGATCCTTGCCTTATGCCTAGCTAAGGGCGTAAAACTATAGCACTTGCTGGGAGGCAACCCAATGAATAAATTTTATTTTTGCTTTTTGATTTCTGTTCTTGAGTGTTAGCACAATTATGCTACTCTTATGATTATGTTTTTGTGTTTTAATTAGTGTTTGTGCCAAGTAGAACCGATAGGATCTTCTTGGATGATAGTTGTTTGATCTTGCTGAAAAAGACAGAAACTTTGTTTTTACGAAAACAATTCTCAATTTTTATCAGAAAGTGCTTTTGCCCTGATTCTTTTTGTAGAAGATTAATATAAAAATTGCCCTAGTCTTCCTATTTATTCAGAATTTTTAGAGTTCCAGAAGTTTTCAAAAAGGTCAGATTGCTATAGACTGTTCTGTTTTGACAGATTCTGTTTTCTTTGTGTTGTGTGCTTATTTTGATGGCTCTATGGTTTTCTTTGATGAGTTTTTGCCGTAGAAAAGTTGGAATACAGTAGATATAATACAAAAACAAAATATGAATTGGTTTGATACAATACTTATAGTAGTGGTTTGCTTTCTTATACTAACGAATCTCACGAATGTTTTGTTGAGTTTTGTGTGCTTCAAGTTTTCAAGTTTTGGGTTATCTTACGATGGATGAAGGAAGGAGCCTAAGCTTGGGGATGCCCCGGCATCCCAAGCTATTATCCAAAAATGAGCAACCAACTAAGCTTGGGGATGCCCCCAAGTGGCATCCCCGCTTTCTTCCAACGACCATCGGTATTTTACTTGAAACTATATTTTTATTCGTCACATGATATGTGTTTTGCTTGGAGCATCTTGTATGATATGAATCTTTGCTTGTTTTATTTTGTGTTTTAAGTCATCAATCCGTGCTGGACCCACCTATTTGAGAGAGCCAAAATTATGTCATGACTTGTTAGAATTGCTCTCTATGCTTCACTTAAATTTTTTATCAGCTATGGACTTGCTCTAGTGCTTTACTTATATCTTTTTTAGCATGGTGTGCATTACTATTTTTGAAGAAATGCTCTCTTGCTTCACTTAGATTTATTTGAGAGTTAGTAAATTTTTTAAGAAATTCTCTCTTGCTTCACTTAAATTAATTTGAGAGAAAGAAAGAAAATTATTATGCTCATTTTATATGATTTTTTGGTACTAACCTATTGACATAGTGCCAAGTGCCAGTTGCTGTTTTCTGCATGTTTTACATCGCAGGAAATCAATATCAGACGGAGTCCAAATGCCACGAAACTTTACGAAGAATTTTTATGGGCCAGAAGAAACACAATGGGCCCTGGCTGCACCTCGGGGGTGCCCCGAGGGGGGCACAACCCACCAGGGCGCGCCCTGGTGGGTTGTGCCCACCTTGGGTGCCCCCCGGACCGCTCTTTGCTCTATAAATACCCCAATATTCCAGAAAACCTAAAAGCGTCGACGAAATATTCATCCAGCCGCCGCAGAGTCCAGAACCACCAGATCCAATGTAGACACCATCTCGGATGGAGTTCACCACCTCCATTGGTGCCTCTTCGATGATGCGTGAGTAGTTCTTTGTAGACCTTCGGGTCCGTAGTTAGTAGCTAGATGGCTTCCTCTCTCTTGCTGGATTCTCAATACAATGGTCTCTTGGAGATCCATATGATGTAACTCTTTTTGCGGTGTGTTTGTTGGGATCCGATGAACTTTGAGTTTATGATCAGATCTATCTTTTTATATCCATGAAAGTTATTTGAGTTTCTTTGATCTCTTGTATGCATGATTGCTTATAGCCTCGTATTTCTTCTCCGATATTTGGGTTTTGTTAGGCCAACTTGATCTATTTATCTTGCAATGGGAAGAGGTGCTTTGTAGCGGTTTCGATCTTGCGGTGCTTGATCCCAGTGACAGAAGGGGAACCGACACGTATGCATCGTTGCTACTAAGGACAAAATGATGGGGTCTATCTCTACATAGATAGGTCTTGTCTACATCATGTCATCGTTCTTATTGCATTACTCCATTTCTCCATGAACTTAATACACTAGATGCATGGTGGATAGCGGTCGATGTGTGGAGTAATAGTAGTAGATGCAGGCAGGATTCGGTCTACTAATCTTGGACGTGATGCCTATATAATGATCATTGCCTGGATATCGTCATGATTATTCGAAGTTCTATCAATTTCCCAACAGTAATTTGTTTACCCACCGTTTGCTATTTTTCTCAAGAGAAGCCACTAGTGAAACCTACGGCCCCCGGGTCTTCTTTCTCATGTATTTGCCTTTGCAATCTACTCTTTTTCCTTGCATTTATTTTCAGATATATTAAACCAAAAATACAAAAATACCTTGCTGCGTTTTATTTCTATTTATTATATTTGTGATCTATCTTTCAATCTACTACAAATTTATCTCCGTCCGTTTGCCTATCTTGAGGCGTCGTACCCCGGAAGGGATTGACAACCCCTTTAACACGTCGGGTTGCGAGGATTGGTTATCTGTGTGCAGGGGCTGTTTACGATGTGTTGCTTGGTTCTCCTACTGGTTCTATAACCTTGGTTTCATCTGAGGGAAATACCTACCGCCGTTGTGCTGCATCATCCCTTCCTCTTTGGGGAAATACCGACGTAGCTTCAAGCGACATCATAGGGTTCTTCCCATTTCTGAAGCATCAGGAGTTGACCTCACCGTTGCCACCAAGGAGGGAATGTCACCTAGTGCGCCATCGACGATGTGGCCACCGCCGTAGGCCATAGGTTTCCCCGGACAAGCTCCCACACAGACACCCTTCGGGCCAACTGTGAACACCTCTGAGCACAGACGTCGGAGATCTGCAGGTCGATGAGTAGAACCGCATGCTGGGATGGTCTGCCTCAGATGTGATGAGAGGGGCACGGGGAACCACCTCACGCCTCTAATGTCACTAATCGAGACCCCACTGCTGAAGAAGACAAGAAAGACCGATCGATAGATCCGAAGAACGACCACCACCCACGGAAGGACGTCACCCCACCAATCAAGATCGCCACCTTATATCGCGCCTGGCCATGAGTCACCCCATGGGTCCTACAGCCGTTTGCGTCCACACCGAGCTCTCCCTGCAACCTTCAGAGGAGATGGCGCCGTTGAGCGGGCCGACGGCGCGCTAGGGTTCCTTCGTCAATAAAGTAAGAAACTAGAGTAAGCCATCTACTCCAAGAATGAGTTGTAACATCTCAATTTCTTTTTCAAAATTTGGAATGTTAATTAACTAAGTAATACTGTGTGAGCTGCTTTCATTCTTAGAAGGAATTACGACTTTTGAGTACATATTTAAATTTGCGAAATCATGCATGTCATGCTACTTGGATTGATATAACTATCCAACAGAAAATATTTCTTGGTTTAGAAATTTATTGAAACTCAAAAGGAAGTAATACTCGTCATTTTGATACAAAAGGAAGTAATACTCGTCATTTGGATATTTCCAAACCATCTTTGAAAGAGTGGGAACATTATGACTTTCTCAAATAAGATATTTTAATTTTATTTGGATCTTGGTCATAATAAAATTATAGACAAGAGGTAAACTAACATCTCCAAATGGACCCTTGAAATTTGGAGTTGTTTGACACCATTGAAATATTTTCTAGTTATCCAAATAACAAAAATGAGAGGCGATAATATGACTTCTCCATAAATGTTCTTGGAAAATATTTAATGGGACTCATTGAATATTTGTATGTTCTGAAAATTCACTTTTGGTATTTATAAAACCTAAAATCATTTTAGGAAGTTAAATGATTTATGTGAAATAAAAACTATATATAAAATTTACATAGAGAGGGAAATATATTTTCATAGGTTCACTATATTTCATTGACCCTATGTGAAATAAAAACTATATATATAATTTATATAGAGAGGGAAATCTATTTTCCTAGGTTCACTATATTTCATTGACCCTATGTGCATTTTTCTGGAACTTATTTGTAAAATATATGGCAATTATAGCATCATTTCCTATAATTGTTTAAATTGGAAAATCATCAGGAAATCACCAAATTTGGAAATTGATCATGCCTCCACTTCTGGTCCATTCTCATAACCTCCTATATAACGCATATTGCCTCATATAGTATTGCGACGCACATGGTCCAAGCGGCTGGGCTGGCCCACTAGTTGCGTTTGTAGCGCGACATATAAATCAATAGGTTCGTGAGAAATAAAACTAATGATCTCCGAGTACTAAAGGCATTATGCTATCAGCTCCTATTAGACGCACATTGTAGAGCGATTTTGCCGGCCCACTCGAAGACACCAAAGCTCGTTTCGTAGCGTGTGCCTCTAAAACAAGTTGTGTAGCGCGACAAAAATCCTAAAAAGACACACCTTTTGCCGGAATTGAAATCGTGACTTACAAATCCAAACGGACTATGTCTGATGCTAGCCACTAGAGCAATTGGTTGGACGTGGCAAATGGAAGTGCAAATGCTTTAAGAATTTACTATGCTGAGATATTCATTGTAGCATGCTACTTGTTGTACCGTATAGACTTTTTTAAATATTTGAAAATATTTTGGAAAATAAGAACAGTTCTTTCAAAAATGTCAACAAAATTTGAAATTTCTTTGCATTGTGCATAAAACTAATCATTTTAGATATTTTGAACCTTTTATAAAATATATAAACAAAATCTAGAAACACATACATTTTTAAAATATGAACATTTTTTTAACATGAAAACCTTTTTTATATCCCTGAATGTTATTTTTTTAATTTTCGAAAAATTTAAAAGGATGAAGTTTTTGACTTTTGAACGAATTTTAAAAACGAGAATGTTTATAAATTTCCTGAACAATTTATGTTTTTTGTCAACAAATTAAAAAATCTGAAAAAATTTCATTATTGTAAACTTTTTTTTGGAAAATTTCCAAAGTTTCTGGAAAGAATTGGATTTTTATAAGTTCTACCGTTTTTTCGAACATTTTGTGATTTCCGAGCATAATTTGAAGGTAGTATTTTTTTTGAAAATTGAACAAATTTTGAAAAAATATGATTGTTTTTAATAGTATGAATTTTTTTGAAAACAAAATAAATTGGAAAAAAGAAAAAGGAAAGAAGAAAAGAAAAAGAAGCAGAAAGAACGACAAAAAGGGAAAACAGGAATAGAAATCAAACGAAAACTGAAAAACTGGAAAAGATGCAATACCTTTAAAAATCGGTTTAGGCTTCCGTTAAGCTGGAGTAGCTGGCCCATGTTCATCATTCGCATCGCTGCTCTGTGCAAATCCCCAACTATTCGCCACATCGAGCATGGGATAGTGTTTTCCATTCAGCTAGCCACCGGAACGGATGCGTGTTGGTAATCCATGGTGGCACCAACTTTTTAAGAACACATTGCAGCGTCGGGTTTATTTTTTTAGTTTGTTTGAACATTTCTTGGAAACTGCGAACAATTTTGAAATGCCAAATATTATTTTCAAAATGCAAGCAATTTTGAAATTCAAAAAGCATTTGCAGAATTTTGCAATCCCAAACATTTTTCATAATCACGAACAATTTTTGAATGTGTGAATTTGTTTGCATTCTCGAATATTTTTTTAATCCAAACAATTTAGACAAACAAGTAATTTTTAGGAAACACGAACAAAAGCATGGAATTTTTTTGAAAATCCTTGTGATATTTTATTGAAAACATTAGGACTCTCTTGCAGCACTTAAATCTTTTTAGAGAGTTGAACTGGAATTGATAATTTGCATGTATAATATGGTTGGACTAAAAATAATAGGTATATATGAGTGGTATAATAAAAATTTGCATGAACTTGTGGATCAATGGAACTTTGATAATTTGGGTTCTTTACAGTAATTTTGAGATAATTAAGTAGGTAATTAGCTTATGTGTAAACTTAAATACTTGTGCAAAGTAATTAATGGAAATGTGTCGTAAGGTCATTCACGTTAATACTTGGTTGTTTAAGCGAAACTGATTATGAAAAATCTAAGTTGAAAAGCATTGTAAATGACACTCTCGTGTCTCACGGGTCAGATATGCGTAACGGGCTTTGGCTTCGCCAAACACATTCCCTAGGAGTAGTTTTTCTCATGGTTACGTGGTGTAGACTACAAAGTATTATTAACACTTTCACATTCCATGTTTTGCTATCCTCTTCGGTATCGAGCATTGCCCTCTGTCACCTCGAGACATGGTGCATACTTCGCTGATACATCCAAACCCCATGGGATGATAGGCTCTCTCACATATAAGCCTCATTATATATTCCTCAAGACAGCAAGCATACCTACCTATTCTAGTATTTCCATAGTCATTCCGAGATACATTGCCATGCAACTTCCATTATTACTATTCATTACATCACTTGAGTATTCATTATCATTTTGCTTTGCATGATCATAGTGCTCACATGCTATATGTGGCAAAGCTACCGTTCCTCATTTTTATCCATGTTATGCTAGTATCATTTCACATCCCGGTACACTGCTAGAGTCATTAATTTTTAGTCATCATTTTGTTTCATGATATGAGTTGTAAGTTAATAAAAGTGTGATGCATTTTTAGTGTGTACCCCGACCACCGAGGAATAAAAAATGATGGAAAAGTGCCCATAGAAAAGAGGCCAAAGAGCCCACAAAAAGAGAGAGAGAGAAAGAGAGGGGTTCACTACTATCCTTAACCACACTTGTGCTTGAAAATAGCACCATGTATTTCATGTAGAGAGTATCCATGTTATTCATTTTCATATGCTAGTGGGATTGTTATATTATTAGAACTTGAATTGCATATTTCGATGACGAGCTTCATCAAAATGCTTGAAGTCTTCATGTGCAACTAAGTTGGGTGCACACCGACTTAGCTTCATTAGAAGAGCTTTCATACACTTATAGCTCTAGTGCATCTGTTGCATGGCAATCCCTACTCCCCGCATTAATATTAATTGTAAGACTTACTCTCATCTATCGATCAAGTTGCGTTGATGTCAGACTTTCCTTATTTTCTTCTTCTTATAAATATCCACCATTATTCTATTTTCCATCCAAATTTCTATGAGCGAGACTTGTAGTCCGAACATTGAACGAAGGGCTAAGTAGTTAAAAATGGCTCGCCATGAGTTCAGTTACATGACCGATGGTATGGGTTGTTGTTATGATAAGATGCTTGAATATGATAAAACCTTGATTGGGGACATGTATATGACATTATGAGTATTGATTGGTATTACTTGAAAACATAAATCATGAAAAACAACAGTAATTTTGTTTACATATTTTGATGTTACTTGCTTATTGTCAAATATAGACTATTGCTTTGGATCACTTTTGTCCTGAGTTCACACCACATAATTTGATCAAGAACATGCAAGGTAACATTAAACATGAAAAATATCTTTGTTTATCATTTACATACTCGAGGACGAGCAGGAATTAAGCTTGAGGATGTTGATACGTCTCAAACGTATCTATAATTTTTAATTGTTTAAAGCTATCATAATATCATTTATATATACTTTATTATCATTTTGTACCATTTTATATTTTTTTGGACTAATCTATCAATTCAGTACCGGTTCCTATTTTCTGGTTGTTTTTAGTTTTGCAGGAAATACATACTTAGGAAGGTCAAAATACAATGCCAATTTTCGATGATTTTTTTATGGACTAGGAGGAACATTAAAAGCTTAGGGAGACAACGAGGGGACCCACGAGGCAGTGATACGTCTCCAATGTATCTATAATTTTTTATTGTTCCATGCTATTATATTATCTGTTTTGGATGTTTAATGGGCTTTACTAAGCACTTTTATATTATTTTTGGGACTAACCTATTAACCGAAAGCCTAGTGCAAATTGTTGTTTCTTTGCCTATTTCAGTGTTTCGCAGAACAGGAATAGAAATCTTTAGGAGAATGATTTTTGGAACAAACATGATCCAGGGGACTTGGAGTGGACGTCAAGAAAGAAGCGAGGAGGCCACGAGGCAGGGAGGCGCGCCTGCCCCCCTGGGCGCGCCCCCCACCCTCGTGGGCCCCTCGCAGCTCCACCGACCTCCTTCTTCCTCCTATATATACCCATATACCCCGAAAACATCCAGGAGCACCACGAAACCCAATTCCACCGCCGCAACCTTCTGTACCCGGGCCTTTTCCGGCGCTCCGCCAGAGGGGGAATCGATCACGGAGGGCTTGTACATCAACACCATAGCCTCTCCGATGATGTGTGAGTAGTTTACCATAGACCTTCGGGTCCACAGTTATCAGCTAGATGGCTTCTTCTCTCTCTTTGGATCTCAATACGAAGTTCTCCTCGATTCTCTTGGAGATCTATTCGATGTAATTCTTTTTGCGGTGTGTTTGTCGAGATCCGATGAATTGTGGGTTTATGATCAAGATTATCTATGAACAATATTTGAATCTCCTCTGAATTCTTTTATGTATGATTTTTTATCTTTGCAAGTCTCTTCGAATTATCAGTTTGGTTTGGCCTACTAGATTGATCTTTCTTGCAATGGGAGAAGTGCTTAGCTTTGGGTTTAATCTTGCGGTGTCCTTTCCCAGTGACAGCAGGGGCAGCAAGGCACGTATTGTATTGTTGCCATCGGGGATAAAAAGATGGGGTTTATATCATATTGCTTGAGTTTATCCCTCTACATCATGTCGTCTTGCCTAATGCGTTACTCTGTTCTTATGAACTTAATACTCTAGATGCATGCTGGATAGCGGTCCATGTGTGGAGTAATAGTAGTAGATGCAGAATCATTTCGGTCTACTTGTCGCGGACGTGATGCCTATATACATGATCATGCCTAGATATTCTCATAACTATGCCCTTTTCTGTCAATTGCTCGACAGTAATTTTTTCACCCACCGTAATACTTATGCTATCTTGAGAGAAGCCACTAGTGAAACCTATGGCCCCAGGGTCTATTTTCCATCATATAAGTTTCCAATCTATTTTACTTTGCAATTTTTTACTTTCAATCTATATCATAAAAAATACCAAAATATTTATCTTATTATCTCTATCAGATCTCACTTTCGCAAGTGGTCGTGAAGGGATTGACAACCCCTTTATCGCGTTGGTTGCAAGGTTCTTATTTGTTTGTGTAGATACGAGGCGACTTGCGTGTAGTCTCCTACTGGAATGATACCTTGGTTCTCAAAAACTGAGGGAAATACTTAAGCTACTTTGCTGCATCACCCTTTCCTCTTCAAGGGAAAACCAATGTAGTGCTCAAGAGGTAGCAAGAAGGATTTCTGGCGCCGTTGCCGGGGAGATCTACGCCAAGTCAATTCAAGTCAAGACATACCATGTACCCATCACAAACTCTTATCCCTCGCATTAAATTATTTGCCATTTGCCTCTCGTTTTTCTCTCCCCCACTTCACCCTTGCCGTTTTATTCGCCCTCTTTTTCCGTTTGTCTCTTTTCGCTTGCTTCTTGTGTGCTTGTGTGTTGGATTGTTTGTCACGATGGCTCAAGACAATACTAAATTGTGTGGCTTTTCCAATACCAACAACAATAATTTTCTTAGCACTCCGATTGCTCCTATTACCGATGCTGAATCTTGTGAAATTAATGCTGCTTTGTTGAATCTTGTCATTAAAGATCAATTTCTGGCCTTCCTAGTGAAGATGCCGCTACACATCTAAATTGATATTGTTAAATTGAATCTTGTTGATTTGTGTGATATGCAAAATAAGAAAGATGTGGATAATGATATTGTTAAATTGAAGCTATTTCCGTTTTCTCTTAGAGATCGTGCTAAAATTGGTTTTCGTCTTTGCCTAAAAATAGTATTGATTCATGGAATAAGTGCAAGGATGCATTTATCTCTAAGTATTTCCCTCCGGCTAAGATCATCTCTCTTAGAAATGATATTATGAATTTTAAGCAACTTGACCATGAACATGTTGCGCAAGCTTGGGAGAGGATGAAATTAATGATACATAATTGCCCTACACATGGTTTGAATTTATGGATGATTATACAAAAAAATTATGCCGGATTGAATTTTGCTTCTTGAAATCTTTTAGATTCGGCCACGGGAAGCACTTTTATGGAAATCATTTTAGGAGAAGCTACTAAACTCCTAGATAATATTATGGTTAATTATTCTCAATGGCACACCGAAAGATCTACTAGTAAAAAGGTTCAAGCGATGGAAGAGATTAATGTTTTGAGTGGAAAGATGGATGAACTTATGAAATTGTTTGCTAATAAGAGTGCTTCTTCTGATCCTAATGATATGCCTTTGTCGGCTTTGATTGAGAATAATAATGATTCTATGGATGTGAATTTTGTTGGTAGGAACAATTTTGGTAACAACGCTTATAGAGGAAACTTTAATCCTAGGCCGTTTCCTAGTAATTACTCTAATAATTATGGTAATTCCTACAACAACTCTTATGGAAATTTTAATAAGATTCCCTCTGATTTTGAGACTAGTGTTAAAGAATTTATGATTTCTCAAAAGAATTTCAATGCCTTGCTTGAAGAAAAATTGCCTAAGATTGATTAGTTGGCTAGGAACATGGATAGAATTTCTCTTGATGTTGATTCTTTGAAACTTAGATCTATTCCACCTAAGCATGACATCAATGAGTCTCTCAAAGCCATGATAATTTCCATTGATGAGTGCAAAGAAAGAACCGCTAGGATGCATGCTAAAAAGGATTGCTTTGTAAAAGCGTGTTCTTCTAGTTTTCATGATAATAAGGATGAAGATCTAAAAGTGATTGATGTGTCTCCTATTAAATCTTTGTTTTGCAATATGAATCTTGATAACAATGGGTCTGGAGATGAGTCAACTTTAGTTAAAAGGCGTCCCAATGATTCAGAGTTTTTAGATCTTGATGCAAAATTTGGTAAAAGTGGGATTGAAGAGGTCGAAACTTTACATAGCAATGAACCCACTATTTTGGATTTCAAGGAATTTAATTATGATATTTTTTCTTTAATAGATTGCATTTCCTTGTTACAATCCGTGTTAAATTCTCCTCATGCTTATAGTCAAAATAAAGCTTTTACCAAACATATCGTTGATGCTTTAATGCAATCCTATGAAGAAAAGCTTGAATTGGAAGTTTCTATCCCTAGAAAACTTTATGATGAGTGGGAACCTACTATTAAAATTAAGATTAAAGATCATGAACGCTATGCTTTGTGTTATTTGGGTGCTAGTGTTTCCATAATTCCAAAAACTTTGTGTGATGTGTTAGGTTTCCGTGAATTTGATGATTGTTCTTTAAATTTGCACCTTACGGATTCCACCATTAAGAAACCTATGGGAAGGATTAATGATGTTCTTATTGTTGCAAATAGGAATTATGTGACCATAGATTTCATCGTTCTTGATATAGATTGCAATCCTACATGCCCTATTATTTTTGGTAGACCTTTCCTTAGAACGGTTGGTGCAATTATTGATATAAAAGAAGGAAATATTAGATTCCAATTTACGTTAAGGAAAGGCATGGAACACTTTCCTTGAAAGATAATTAAATTACCTTATGAATCTATTAAGAGAGCCACTTACGGATTGCATACCAAAGATGATAATAGCTAGATCTATTCTTGCCTTTATGCCTAGCTAGGGGCGTTAAAGGATAGCGCTTGTTGGGAGGCAACCCAATTTTATTTTTGTTTCTGTTTAGTAATAAATAATCCATCTAGCGTATTTTTAGATGTGTTTTTATGTTTTAATTAGTGTTTGTGCCAAGTAGAACCAATAGGATCTTTTTGGGTGATAGTTGTTTGATCTTGCTGAAAAAGACAGAAACTTTATGCTCACAAAAATAATTTTTGAAATTCACTAGAACGTGATAAAATGCCAATTCGTTTTGCAGTAGATCAATATACAAATTTGCCAGGTTTTCCCAGTTTTGCAGAATTTTTGGAGTTCCAGAAGTATTCGAACAAATCTGATTGCTACAGACTGTTCTGTTTTTGACAGATTCTGTTTTTTGTGTGTTGTTTGCTTATTTTAATGAATCTATGGCTAGTATCGGAGGGTATAAACCATAGAGAAGTTGGAATACAGTAGGTTTAACACCAATATAAATAAAGAATGAGTTCATTACAGTACCTTGAAGTGGTGGTTTGTTTTCTTTCGCTAACGGAGCTCAGGAGATTTTCTGTTGAGTTTTATGTTGTGAAGTTTTCAAGTTTTGGGTAAAGATTTGATGGATTATAGAATAAGGAGTGGCAAGAGCCTAAGATTGGGGATTCCCAAGGCACCCCAAGGTAAAATTCAAGGACAACCAAAAGCCTAAGCTTGGGGATGCCCCGGAAGGCGTCCCCTCTTTCGTCTTCGTCTATTGGTAACTTTACTTGAGGCTATATTTTTATTCACCACATGATATGTGTTTTGCTTGGAGCATCTTGTATGATGAGTCTTTGCTTTTATTTTACCACAATCATCCTTGCTGTACACACCTTTTTAGTAGAGATACACATGAATCGGAATTTATTAGAATACTCTAAGTACTTCACTTATATCTTTTGAGCTAGATAGTTTTGCTCTAGTGCTTCACTTATATCTTTTAAAGCACGGTGGTGCTTTTATTTTATTGAAATAATTGATATCTCATGCTTCACTTATATCATTTTGAGAGTCCTTTAGAACAGCATGGTAATTTGCTTTGGCTATAAAATTAGTCCTAATATGATAGGCATCCAAGATGGGTATAATAAAAACTTTCATAAAAAGTGCATTGAATACTATGAGAAGTTTGATACTTGGCGATTGTTTTGAGATATGAAGATGGTAATATTAGAGTCGTGCTAGTTGAGCAGTTGTGAATTTGAGAAATACTTGTGTTGAAGTTTGCAAGTCCCGTAGCATGCACGTATGGTAAACGTTGTGTAACAAATTTGAAGCATGAGGTGTTCTTTGGTTGTCATCCTTATGAGTGGCGGTCGGGGACGAGCGATGGTCTTTTCCTACCAATCTATCCCCTAGGAGCATGCGCGTAATGCCTGGTTTTTGATGACTTGTAGATTTTTGCAATAAGTATGTGAGTTCTTTATGACCAATGTTGAGTCCATGGATTATACGCACTCTCACCCTTCCACCATTGCTAGCCTCTCTAATACCGCGCACCTTTCGCCGGTATCATACACCCACCATATACCTTCCTCAAAACAGCCACCATACCTTCCTATTATGGCATTTCCATAGCCATTCCGAGATATATTGCCATGCAACTTACCACCGTTCCATTTATTATGACACGCTCCATCATTGTCATATTGCTTTGCATGATCATGTAGTTGACATCGTATTTGTGGCAAAGCCACCTTTATAATTCTTTCATACATGTTACTCTTGATTCATTGCATATCCCGGTACACCACTGGAGGCATTCACATAGAGTCATATTTTGTTCTAAGTATTGAGTTGTAAGTAAATAAAAGTGTGATGATCATCATTATTAGAGCATTGTCCCAAGTGAGGAAAGGATGATGGAGACTATGATTCCCCCACAAGTCGGGATGAGACTCCGGACAAAAAGAAAATAAAAAAAGGTCATATAAAAAAAGGGAGAAAAATGCCCAAACAAAAAAAGAGAAAAAAAGAGAGAAGGGACAATGTTACTATCCTTTTACCACACTTGTGCTTCAAAGTAGCACCATGATCTTCATAATAGAGAGTCTCCTATGTTGTCACTTTCATATACTAGTGGGAATTTTACATTATAGAACTTGGCTTGTATATTCCAATGATGGGCTTCCTCAACATGCCCTAGGTCTTCCTGAGCAAGCAAGTTGGATGCACACCCACTTAGTTTCTTTTGTTGAGCTTTCAAACACTTGTAGGTCTAGTGCATCCGTTGCATGGCAATCCCTACTCACTCACGTTGATATCTATTGATGGGCATCTCCATAGCCCATTGATACGCCTAGTTGATGTGAGACTATCCTCTCCTTTTTGTCGTCTCCACAACCACCATTCTATTCCACATATAGTGCTATATCCATGGCTCACGCTCATGTATTGCGTGAAGATTGAAAAAGTTTGAGAACATCAAAAGTATGAAACAATTGCTTGGCTTGTCATCGAGGTTGTGCATGATTAAATACTTTGTGTGATGAAGATAGAGCATAGCCAGACTATATGATTTAGTAGGGATAACTTTCTTTGGCCATGTTATTTTGAGAAGACATGATTGCTTTGTTAGTATGCTTGAAGTATTATTATTTTCATGTCAATATTAAACTTTTGTCTTGAATCTTTCGGATCTGAACATTCATGCCACAATAACGGAAATTACATTGAGAAATATGCTAGGTAGCATTCCACATCAAAAATTCTATTTTTATCATTTACCTACTCGAGGACGAGCATGAATTAAGCTTGGGGATGCTTGATACGTCTCCAACGTATCTATAATATTTGATTGTTCCATGCTATTATATTATCTGTTTTGGATGTTTAATGGGCTTTACTAAGCACTTTTATATTATTTTTGGGACTAACCTATTAACCGAAGGCCCAGTGCAAATTGTTGTTTTTTTTCCTATTTCAGTGTTTCGTAGAAAAGGAATATCGAACGGAATCCAAACGGAATGAAACCTTCGGGAGAGTGATTTTTGGAACAAACGTGGTCTAGGGGACTTGGAGTGGACGTCAAGAAAGAAGCGAGGAGGCCACAAGGCAGGGAGGCGCGCCCCCACCCTCGTGGGCCCCTCGCAGCTCGACCGACCTACTTCTTCCTCCTATATATACCCATATACCTCGAAAACATCCAGGAGCACCACGAAACCCTATTTCCACTGCCGCAACCTTCTGTACCCGTGAGATCCCATCTTGGGGCCTTTTTCGGCGCTCCGTCGGAGGGGGAATCGATCACGGAGGGCTTCTACATAAACACCATAGCCTCTCCGATGATGTGTGAGTAGTTTACCACAGACCTTCGGGTCCATAGTTATTAGCTAGATGGCTTCTTCTCTCTCTTTGGATCTCAATACAAAGTTCTCCTCAGTTCTCTTGGAGATCTATTCGGTGTAATTATTTTGCGGTGTGTTTGTCGATATCCGATGAATTGTGGGTTTATGATCAAGATTATCTATGAAAAATATTTGAATCTCCTCTGAATTCTTTTATGTATGATTTGTTATCTTTGCAAGTCTCTTCGAATTATCAGTTTGGTTTGGCCTACTAGATTGATCTTTCTTGCAATGGGAGAAGTGCTTAGCTTTGGGTTCAATCTTGCGCTATCCTTTCCCAGTGACAGCAGGGGCAGCAAGGCACATATTGTATTGTTGCCATCGAGGATAAAAAGATGGGGTTTATATCATATTGCTTGAGTTTATCCCTCTACATCATGTCATCTTGCCTAATGCGTTACTCTGTTCTTATGATCTTAATACTCTAGATGCATGCTGGATAGCGGTCCATGTGTGGAGTAATAGTAGTAGACGCAGAATCGTTTCGGTCTACTTGTCACGGACGTGATGCCTATATACATGATCATGCCTAGATATTCTCATAATTATGCACTTTTCTATCAATTGCTCGACAGTAATTTGTTCACCCACCGTAATACTTATGCTATCTTGAGAGAAGCCACTACTGAAACCTATGGCCCCGGGGTCTATTTTCCATCATATAAGTTTCCAATCTATTTTACATTGCAAATTTTTACTTTCAATCTATATCATAAAAAATACAAAAAAAATTTATCTTATTATCTCTATCAGATCTCACTTGTGCAAGTGGTCGTGAAGGGATTGACAACCCCTTTATCGTGTTGGTTGCAAGGTTCTTATTTGTTTGTGTACGTATGAGGCGACTTGCGTGTAGTCTCCTACTGGATTGATACCTTGGTTCTCAAAAACTGAGGGAAATACTTACGCTACTTTGCTGCATCACCCTTTCCTCTTCAAGGGAAAACCAACGCAGTGCTCAAGAGGTAGGAGGCAGCCAGATGGAAACATGGCGCGGCTAGTGGGTGTTCACACCACTTGTCCATGTAGGCCCCATTGGCCTCGTCTTGACCTAATTGTTCAGCCTATAAATTCCATAATTCCCGAAACTCCGTATGCCATCTAGAAAAGAAATATCGTCGCCGCAGTTCTGTGTTTCAAGGCGATCGCATTGGATCCCTTTTCCGGAGCTTTGCCGGAGGGGAAACCATTGTCGGAGGCCTCTTCGTCAATCCTTGCTACCTCCATGATAATGTGTGAGTAGTTCCTATAAGATCTACGGGTCCATAGTAGTAGCTAGATGGCTCTCTCTCTCTCTCTCTCTTGGATCTTCAATACCATGTTCTATTTTGAGATCAATCCGATGTAATTCTTATGCTATTTTTGTTGGGATGAATTGTGGATTTGTGATCAGATTATTCATTGAATATTATTGAATCTTTTGAAGTTTCTTTGTTGTATAATTGAGTAGCTATGTATGCCTTCCAAGTTATTTGTCTTCTCCGTCCAAGATAGATGGGTAATTCTTCAGAGGGAGAGGTGCATAGTAGTGGGTTGAATCCTACAGTGATTCCACTCTAGTGAGAGAAAGGACCAAGACAAATATATTTTTTGACACCTAAGGACCAAGACAAATATTGTATTGTTTCCTCTAGGATAAAACGGTGGGGACTCATCTTATTGCTAGATTACTTTCTTTCTACATTATGTCATCTTTCTTATTGCGTTGCTATGTTTTTCATTAAACTTAATACCTTGAGATGCATGTTGGATAGCGGTTTCTGGGTGGAGTAATAGTAGTAGATGTAATTGGATAACGATCTACTTATCGCGGACGTAATGCCTATACAAGATTATGCCATGAATGATCGTAGTTATGAATGCTACTTTTCTGTCAATTGCGCAACGGTAATTTGTCTACCATGCCATTACCTGCTTTAAAGAGAGACGCCACTAGTGATCTATGGCCCCTGGGCCTATTCTCCATGAAAACTTGCTTCTACAAAATTGATCTTTATTTTCTTTTACTATTTTTCATTTTCCCATACCACTATTTATCCACTATTTGCTTTTAACCTTACAACTAGCTAGGCGAGGGGATTGACAACCCCCTTCCTAAGTTGGGAGCAAGCTTTTATTTTGTTTGTGTGTAGGTGTTCCTTATCTTATTAGCTTGTTGACGCCTACTGGTTGAATTAACCTTGGCTCTTAACCGAGGGAAATACTTTATATTTTTGTGCTACATCACGCTTCCTCTTCGAGGAAATCCAAAACCTCCTATGGGAGTTGCAGGCCTCTTGAGCTTGTGTCTCCTTGAAGGAATTAGGATCATACTTCTCTTGTTAAGGAACAAACTTCATCTTGGGGTATTTATCTTCTTCCCACTCAACTCCATTGGCATTAACTTAATATGACCTTTGGCATTAACCCTCATTTCTACCTCTAATAATCTATCTCTACCTCTATTTCATTCAAAACTAACACCTTGGTTCTTCTAGTGCCTTCCTTGCTGATACGTCTCTAACGTATCTATAATTTTTTATTGTTCCATGCTATTATATTATCTGTTTTGGATGTTTAATGGGCTTTATTATGCACTTCTATATTATTTTTGGGACTAACCTATTAACCGAAGGCCCAGTGCAAATTGCTGTTTTTTTGCCTATTTCAGTGTTTCGCAGAAAAGGAATATCAAACGGAATCCCAACGGAATGAAACCTTCGCGAGGATCGTTTTTGGAACAAACGCAATCCAGGAGACTTGGAGTGGACGTCAAGGAAGCAACGAGGCGGCCACGAGGTAGGGAGGCGCGCCCCACCCTCGTGGGCCCCTCGTGGCTCCGCCGACCTACTTCTTTCGCCAATATATACTCATACACCCTGAAAACATCCAGGAGCACCACAAAACCTTATTTCCACCACCGCAACCTTCTGTACCCGTGGGATCCCATCTTGGGGCCTTTTCGGGCGCTCCGCCGGAGGGGGAATCGATCACAGAGGGCTTCTACATCAACACCATAGCCTCTCAGATGATGTGTGAGTAGTTTACCACAGACCTTCGGTTCGATACTTATTAGCTAGATGGCTTATTCTCTCTCTCTCTGGATCTTAATAAAAAGTTCTCCTCGATATTCTTGAAGATCTATTTGATGTAATTCTTTTGCGGTGTGTTTGTCGAGATCCGATGAATTGTGGGTTTATGATCAAGATTATCTATGAAAAATATTTGATTCTTCTCTGAATTCTTATATGCATGATTTAATATCGTTGCAAGTCTCTTCGAATTATCAGTTTGGTTTGGCCTACTAGATTGATCTTTCTTGCAGTGGGAGAAGTGCTTAGCTTTGGGTTCAATCTTGCGGTGTCCTTTCCCAGTGACAGCAGGGGCAGCAAGGCACGTATTGTATTGTTGCCATCGAGGATAAAAAGATGGGGTTTGTATCATATTGCTTGAGTTTATCCCTCTACATCATGTCATCTTGCCTAATGCGTTACTCTGTTCTTATGAACTTAATACTCTAGATGCATGCTGGATAGCGGTCGATGTGTGGAGTAATAGTAGTAGATGCAGAATCGTTTCGGTCTACTTGTCACGGACGTGATGACTATATAACGATCATGCCTAGATATTCTCATAATTATGCGCTTTTCTATCAATTGCTCGACAGTAATTTGTTCACCCACCGTAGAATATGCTATCTTGAGAGAAGCTACTAGTGAAACCTATGGCCCCCGGGTCTATCTTTCATCATATTAATCTCCCGTCAGCTAACTATTTCTGTCGCCGTTTATTTTTGCAATCTTTACTTTTCAATCTATACAACAAAAATACCAAAAATATTTATCTTATTTTCTTTATCAGATCTCACTTTTGCAAGTGGCCATGTAGGGATTGACAACCCCTTTATTGCGTTGGTTGCAAGGTTCTTGATTGTTTGTGCAGGTACGAGGGACTTGCGTGTAGTCTCCTACTGGATTGATACCTTGGTTCTCAAAAACTGAGGGAATACTTACGCTACTTTGCTGCATCACCCTTTCCTCTTCAAGGGAAAACCAACGCTTGCTCAAGAGGTAGCAAGAAGGATTTCTGGCGCCGTTGCCGGGGAGATCTACGCACAAGTCAAGACATACCAAGTACCCATCACAAACTCTTCTCCCTCGCATTACATTATTTGCCATTTGCCTCTCGTTTTCCTCTCCCCCACTTCACCTTTGCCATTTTATTCGCCCTCTCTTTCCGTCCGTCTCTTTTCGCTTGCTTCTTGTGTGCTTGTGTGTTGGATTGTTTGTCACGATGTCTCAAGACAATACTAAATTGTGTGACTTTTCCAATACCAACAACAATGATTTTATTAGCACTCTAATTGCTCCTATTACCGATGCTGAATCTTGTGAAATTAATGCTGCTTTGTTGAATCTTGTCATGAAAGATCAATTTTCTGGCCTTCCTAGTGAAGATGCCGCTACCCATCTAAACAACTTTGTTGATTTGTGTGATATGCAAAAGAAGAAAGATGTGCATAATGATATTGTTAAATTGAAGCTATTTCTGTTTTCGCTTAGAGATCGTGCTAAAACTTGGTCTCTTCTTAGCCTAAAAATAGTATTGATTCATGGAATAAGTGCAAAGATGCTTTTATCTCTAAGTATTTTCCTCCCGCTAAGATCATCTCTCTTAGAAACGATATTATGAATTTTAAGCAACTTGATCATGAGCATGTTGCACAATCTTGGGAGAGGATGAAACTAATGATACGTAACTGCCCTACACATGGTTTGAATTTATGGATGATTATATAAATTTTTTATGCCAGATTGAATTTTGCTTCTAGAAATCTTTTAGATTCGGCCGTGGGAGGCACTTTTATGGAAATCACTTTAGGAGAAGCTACTAAACTCCTAGGTAATATTATGGTTAATTATTCTCAATGGCACACCGAAAGATGTACTAGTAAAAAGGTTCATGCGATAGAAGAGATTAATGTTTTGAGTGGAAAGATGGATGAACTTATGAATTTTTTTGCTAATAAGAGTGTTTCTTTTGATCCTAATGATATGCCTTTGTCTACTTTGATTGAAAATAATAATGAATCTATGGATGTGAATTTTGTTGGTAGGAACAATTTTGGTAACAACGCGTATGAGGAAACTTTAATTCTAGGCCGTTCCCTAGTAATTCCTCTAATAATTATGGTAATTCCTACAACAACTCTTATGGAAATTTTAATAAGATGCCCTCTGAATTTGAGACTAGTGTTAAAGAATTTATGATTTCGCAAAAGAATTTCAATGCCTTGCTTGAAGAAAAATTCCCTAAGATTGATCAGTTGGCTAGGAACGTGGATAGAATTTCTCTTGATGCTGATTCTTTGAAACTTAGATCTATTCCACCTAAGCATGATATCAATGAGTCTCTCAAATCTATGAGAATTTCCATTGATGAGTGCAAAGAAAGAACCGCTAGGATGCGTGCTAAAAAAGATTGCTTTGTAAAAGCGTGTTCTTCTAGTATTCATGGTAATAATGTTGAAGATCTAAAAGTGATTGATGTGTCTCCTATTAAATCTTCGTTTTCCAATATGAATCTTGATAAAGATGGGACTGGAGATGAGTCAACTTTAGATAAAAGGCGTCCCAATGATTCGGAATTTTTAGATCTTGATGCAAAAATTGGTAAAAGTGGGAATGAAGAGGTCAAAACTTTAGATAGCAATGAACCAACTATTTTGGATTTCAAGGCTTTTAATTATGACAATTGTTCTTTAATATATTGTATTTACTTGTTGCAATCCGTGTTAAATTCTCCTCATGCTTATACTCAAAATAAAGCTTTTACCAAACATATCGTTGATGCTTTAATGCAATCTTATGAAGAGAAACTTGAATTAGAAGTCTCTATCCCTAGAAAACTTTATGATGAGTGGGAACCTACTATTAAAATTAAGATTAAAGATCATGAATGCTATTCTTTGTGTGATTTGGGTGCTAGTGTTTCCACGATTCCAAAAACTTTGTGTGATGTGTTAGGTTTCCGTGAATTTGATGATTGTTCTTTAAATTTGCATCTTGCGGATTCCACCATTAAGAAACCTATGGGAAGGATTAAAGATGTTCTTATTGTTGTAAATAGGAATTATGTGCCCATAGATTTTATTGATCTTGATATAGATTGTAAGCCTACATGTCCTATTATTTTTGGTAGACCTTTCCTTAGAACGATTGGTGCAATTATTGATATGAAAGAAGGAAATATTAGATTCCAATTTCCGTTAAGGAAACGCATGGAACACTTTCCTAGGAATAAAATTAAATTACCTTATGAATCCATTATGAGAGCCACTTATGGATTGCCAACCAAAGATGATAATATCTAGATCTATTCTTGTTTTTATGCCTAGCTAGGGGCTTTAAACGATAACGCTTGTTGGGAGGCAACCCAATTTTATTTTTGTTTCTAGATTTTTGTTTCTCTTTAGTAATAAATAATTCATCTAGCCTCTGTTTAGATGTGTTTTTACATTTTAATTAGTGTTTGTGCCAAGTAGAACCAATAGGATCTTCTTGGGTGATAATTGTTTGATCTTGCTGAAAAAGACAGAAACTTTGCGCTCGCAAAAATAATTTTTAAAATTCACCAGAACGTGGTAAATTGCTAATTATTTTTGCAGTAGATCAATATACAAATTATCAAGGCTGTCCTAATTTTTCAGAATTTTTGGATTTCCATAAGTATTCGAACAAATCTGATTGCTACAGACTGTTCTGCTTTTGACAGATTCTGTTTTTCGTGTGTTGTTTGCTTATTTTGACGAATCTATGGCTTGTATCGGGGGGTATGAACCATAGAGAAGTTGGAATACAGTAGGTTTAACACCAATATAAATAAGGAATGGGTTCGTTACAGTACCTTAAAGAGGTGATTTGTTTTTCTTATACTAACGGAGCTCATGAGATTTTCTGTTGAGTTTTGTGTTGTGAAGTTTTCAAGTTTTGGGTAAAGATTTGATAGATTTTGGAACAAGAAGTGGCAAGAGCCTAAGCTTGGGGATGCCCAAGGCACCCCAAGGTAAAATTCAAAGACAACCAAAATCCTAAGCTTGGGGATGCCCCGGAAGGCATCCCCTCTTTCTTCTTCGTCTATCGGTAACTTTACTTGAGGCTATATTTTTATTAACCACATGATATGTGTTTTGCTTGGGGCATCTTGTATGATTTTAGTCTTTGCCTTTTAGTTTACCACAATCATCCTTGCTGTACACACCTTTTGGAGAGACACACATGAATCAGAATTTATTAGAATACTCTATGTGCTTCACTTATATCTTTTGAGCTAGATAATTTCGCTCTAGTGCATCACTTATATCTTTTAGAGCACGGTGGTGGTTTTATTTTATATAAATTATTGATCTCTCTATTGGGGAACGAAGTAATTTCAAGAAAATTCCTACGCACACACAGGATCATGGTGATGCATAGCAACGAGAGGGGAGAGTGTATCCACGTACCCTCGTAGACCGAAAGCGGAAGCGTTAGCACAACGCGGTTGATGTAGTCGTACGTCTTCACGATCCGACCGATCCAAGTACCGAACGCACGACACCTCCGAGTTCAGCACACGTTCAACTTGATGACGTCCCGCGAGCTCCGATCCAGCAAAGCTTCGCCGGAGAGTTTCGTCAGCACGACAGCGTGATGATGATGATGATGATGCAACCGACGCAGGACTTCGCCTAAGCACCGCTACGATATGATCGAGGTGGATTATGGTGGAGGGGGGCACCGCACACCGCTGGGAGAGATCAACAGATCAACTTGTGTGTATAGAGATGCCCCCCTGCCCCGTATATAAAGGAGCAAGGGGGGACGCCGGCCGGCCCCTGTAGGCGCGCCAGGAGGAGGAGTCCTCCTCCTAGTAGGAGTAGGACTCCCCTCTTTCCTACTCCTACTAGGAGGGGGAAAGGAAGGGGGAGAGGGAGAAGGAAGGGGGGGCTCCGCCCCCCCTCTCCTAGTCCAATTCAGACCAGAGGGGGAGGGGCGCGCGGCCTGCCCTAGGCCAGCCCTCTCTATCTCTACTAAGGCCCATAAGGCCAACTATTTCTCCCGGGGGGGTCCGGTAACCCTCCGGCACTCCGGTTTCCTCCGAAACCACCCAGAACACTTCCGGTGTCCGAATATAGTCGTCCAATATATCGCTCTTTACGTCTCGACCATTTCGAGACTCCTCGTCATGTCCGTGATCATATCCGGGACTCCGAACTACCTTCGGTACATCAAAACACAAAAACTCATAATACCGATCGTCACCGAACTTTAAGCGTGCGGACCCTACGAGTTCGACAACTATGTAGACATGACAGAGACACGTCTCCGGTCAATAACCAATAGCGGAACCTGGATGCTCATATTGGCTCCCACATATTCTACGAAGATCTTTATCGGTCAAACCGCATAACAACATACGTTGTTCCCTTTGTCATCGGTATGTTACTTGCCCGAGATTCGATCGTCGGTATCTCAATACCTAGTTTAATCTCGTTACCGGCAAGTCTCTTTACTCGTTACGTAATGCATCATCCCGCAACTAACTCATTATTCACATTGCTTGCAAGGCTTATAGTGATGTGCATTACCGAGAGGGCCCAGACATACCTCTCCGATAGTCGGAGTGACAAATCCTAATCTCGATCTATGCCAACTCAACAAGTACCATCGGAGACACCTGTAGAGCACCTTTATAATCACCCAGTTACGTTGTGATGTTTGGTAGCACACAAAGTGTTCCTCCGGTAATCGGGAGTTGCATAATCTCATAGTCATAGGAACATGTATAAGTCATGAAGAAAGCAATAGCAGTAAACTAAACGATCAAGTGCTAAGCTAACGGAATGGGTCGAGTCAATCACATCATTCTCCTAATGATGTGATCCCATTAATCAAATGAAAACTCATGTCTATGGTTAGGAAACTTAACCATCTTTGATTAACGAGCTAGTCAAGTAGAGGCATACTAGTGACATTATGTTTGTCTATGTATTCACACATGTATTATGATTTTGGTTAATACAATTCTAGCATGAATAATAAACATTTATCATGAAATGATGAAATAAATAATAACTTTATTATTGCCTCTAGGGCATATTTCCTTCACTCTCATGCTTCACTTATATAATTTTGAGAGTCTTATAGAACAACATGGTAATTTGCTTTGGCTATAAAACTAGTCCTAATATGATGAGCATCCAAGATGGGTATAATAAAAACTATCATATAAAGTGCATTGAATACTATGAGAAGTT
The DNA here is from genome assembly GCF_018294505.1 of Triticum aestivum. NCBI lineage: Eukaryota > Viridiplantae > Streptophyta > Magnoliopsida > Poales > Poaceae > Triticum > Triticum aestivum. Next base: position 202,902,940 of record NC_057808.1, read on the forward strand.
TGATTCTTTATGATTATTTTGAGATATGAAGATGGTGATATTAGAGTCACGCTAGTTGAGTAGTTGTGAATTTGAGAAATACTTGTTGTAAAGTTTGTGATTCCCGTAGCATGCACGTATGGTGAACCGTTATGTGATGAAGTCGGAGCATGATTTATTTATTTATTGTCTTCCTTATGAGTGGCAGTCGGGGACGAGCGATGGTCTTTTCCTACCAATCTATCCCCCTTGGAGCATGCGTGTAGTACTTCGTTTTGATAACTAATAGATTTTTCAATAAGTATGTGAGTTCTTTATGACTAATGTTGAGTCCATGGATTATACGCACTCTCACCCTTCCACCATTGCTAGCCTCTCTAATACCATGCACCTTTCGCCGGTATCATACACCCACCATATACCTTCGTCAAAAAAGCCACCATACCTACCTATTATGGCATTTCCATAGGCATTCCAAGATATATTGCCATGAAACTTTTCACCATTCCGTTTATTCTGACACACTCCATCATTGTCAAATTGCTTTGCATGATCATGTAGTTGACATCGTATTTGTGGCAAAGCCACCTTTATAATTCTTTCATACATGTCACTCTTGATTCATTGCATATCCCGGTACACCGCCGGAGGCATTTACATAGAGTCATATTTTGTTCTAAGTATTGAGTTGTAATTCTCGAGTTGTAAGTAAATAAAAGTGTGATGATCATCATTATTAGAGCATTGTCCCAAGTGAGGAAAGGATGATGGAGACTATGATTCCCCCACAAGTCGGGATGAGACTCTGGACGAAAAGAAAAAGAAAAAAAAGAGGCCAAAAAAGAAAGAGAAAAAGGCCCAAACAAAAAAATGAGAGAAAAAGAGAGAAGGGACAATGTTACTATCCTTTTACCAAACTTGTGCTTTAAAATACCACTGTGATCTTCATGATAGAGAGTCTCCTATGTTGTCACTTTCATATACTAGTGGGAATTTTACATTATAGAACTTGGCTTGTATATTCCAATGATGGGCTTCCTCAAAATGCCCTAGGTCTTCGTGAGCAAGCGAGTTGGATGCGCACCCAATTAGTTTCTTTTGTTGAGCTTTCATACACTTATAGGTCTAGTGCATCCGTTGCATGGCAATCCCTACTCACTCACATTGATATCTATTGATGGGCATCTCCATGGCCCGTTGATATGCCTATTTGATGTGAGACTATCTTCTCCTTTTTGTCTTCTCCACAACCACCATTCTAATCCACATATAGTGCTATGTCCATGGCTCACGCTCATGTATTGCTTGAAAATTGAAAAGGTTTGAGAACATCAAAAGTATGAAACAATTGCTTGGCTTGTCATCGGGGTTGTGCATGATTTAAATATTTTGTGTGATGAAGATAGAGCATAACCAGACTATATGATTTTGTAGGGATAACTTTCTTTGGCCATGTTATTTTGAGAAGACATGATTGCTTTGTTAGTGTGCTTGAAGAATTATTATTTTTATGTCAATATTAAACTTTTGTCTTGAATCTTTCAGATGTGAACATTCATGCCACAATAAAGAAAATTACATTAATAATTATGCTAGGTAGCATTCCACATCAAAAATTCTGTTTTTATCATTTACCTACTCGAGGACGAGCAGGAATTAAGCTTGGGGATGCTTGATACGTCTCCAACGTATCTATAATTTTTTATTGTTCCATGCTATTATATTATCTGTTTTGGATGTTTAATGGGCTTTATTATGCACTTTTATATTATTTTTGGGACTAACCTATTAACCAAAGGCCCAGTGCAAATTGCTGTTTTTTTTGCCTATTTTAGTTTTACGCCAAAAAGGAATATCAAACGGAATCCAAACGGAATGAAACCTTCGCGTTGGAGCAAACGCAATCCAGGAGACTTGGAGTGGACGTCAAGGAAGCAACGAGGCGGCCACGAGGTAGGGAGGCGCGCCCCCACCCTTGTGGGGCCCTCGTGGCTCCACCGAACTACTTCTTTCGCCTATATATACTCATATACCCTGATAACATCCAGGAGCACCACGAAACCCTATTTCCACCGCTGCAACCTTCTGTACCCGTGAGATCCCATCTTGGGGCCTTTTCCGGCGCTCCGCCGGAGGGGGGGTCGATCATGGAGGGCTTCTACATCAACACCATAGCCTCTCCGATGATGTGTGAGTAGTTTACCACAGACCTTCAGGTCCATAGTTATTAGCTAGATGGCTTCTTCTCTCTCTTTGGATCTCAATACAAAGTTCTCCTTGATCTTCTTGGAGATCTATTTGATAGAATTCTTTTTGCGGTGTGTTTGTCGAGATCCAATGAGTTGTGGGTTTATGATCAAGATTATCTATGAACAATATTTGATTCTTCTCAGAATTCTTATATGCATGATTTAATATCTTTGCAAGTCTCTTCGAATTATCAGTTTGGTTTGGCCTACTAGATTGATCTTTCTTGCAATGGGAGAAGTGCTTAGCTTTGGGTTCAATCTTACGGTGTCCTTTCCCAGTGACAGCGGGGGCAGCAAGGCACGTATTGCATTGTTGCCATCGAGGATAAAAAGATGGGGTTTGTACCATATTGCTTGAGTTTATTCCTCTACATCATGTCATCTTGCCTAATGCGTTACTCTGTTCTTATGAACTTAATACTCTGGATGCATGCTGGATAGCGGTCGATGTGTGGAGTAATAGTAGTAGATGCAGAATCGTTTTGGTCTACTTGTCACGGACGTGATGCCTATATACATGATCATGCCTAGATATTCTCATAATTATGCGCTTTTCTATCAATTGCTCGACAGTAATTTGTTCACCCACCGTAGAATATGCTATCTTGAGAGAAGCCACTAGTGAAACCTATGGCCCCCGGGTCTATCTTCAATCATATTAATCTCTCGTCAACTAGCTATTTCTGTCGCCGTTTATTTTTGCAACCTTTACTTTTCAATCTATACAACAAAAATACCAAAAATATTTATCTTATTATCTTTATCAGATCTCACTTTTGCAAGTGGCCGTGAAGGGATTGACAACCCCTTTATCGCGTTGGTTGCAAGGTTCTTGATTGTTTGTGCAGGTACGAGGGACTTGCGTGTAGTCTCCTACTGGATTGATACCTTGGTTCTCAAAAACTGAGGGAAATACTTACGCTACTTTGCTGCATCACCCTTTCCTCTTCAAGGGAAAACCAACGCATGCTCAAGAGGTAGCACTTGCCTGCGTACCATTTCCTCAAATTCCTTACTCCCGACAAGCTTCTTGTAAACACCCCTTTCTATTATTCCTTTCAATAAATTGTTTTCTTGCTCAAGTGTAACTTGGCTAAGAGAATCATTAGTGGAATCAATAGAACTGCTAGAAGCAACAACATTGGTTTTAGCATTTTTATTATTACTACTAGAGGTAGAACCTTTCTCACTCTTGTTACTAGTTTGCATGGATGTAACTTGTGGCATAAAAGTAGACAAGGGAAGACGTTTGGCATGTGAAAACTTAGGTTTAACATCGTGCCTTCTCTGACCGACGGCTTCGTGTTAATATACTAGGGGGCAACTCACTAGATCACGTACATGGTTGAGATTACAACTTGAGGTACAAGGGATAAGAGGATAGAGAGATAGAGTTGTTACAAAGATAGACTACATGCTAACAACCTGAACTATCCTAGCCGAACCACCCTTGGAGCATACGTCTTCAACCTGTCATGACTAGGTACATTATGCGTTGCTTAACATCCTCCCTTAATCACAACTTCGTCAAGTTGAGATTACGCTTGAATTCTTCAAAACTTCTTGTGGGTAATGGTTTTGTGAAGCCATCTGCAACTTGATCTCTGGAATGCACAAAATGAATCTCTAACTGCTGATTTGCAACTCTTTCTCTGAAAATGTGGAAATCAATTTTAATATGCTTCGTTCTTGCATGAAACACTAGATTTGCAGATAGGTAGGTAGCACCAAGATTATCACACCATAAACATGGAGCTTTGGTGCTCTTTATACCAAGTTCCACATAGACTGCACCCAAATAATTTCTGCCGTAGCATTTGCAAGTGCCTTGTACTCAGCTTCTGTACTTGACCTGGATATAGTAGCTTGTTTCTTTGCACGCCACGATATTAGGTTAGGTCCAAAAAATACTGCGAACCCACCAGTGGAGCGTCTGTCATCTATGCATCCTGCCCAATCAGAGTCTAAGAAAGCACTGACTTGAGTAGATGAAGATTTGCTGAAAGTAAGACCAAGGTTCATAGTATTTTTCACATATCTTACTATACGTTTAGCAGCAGTCCAATGAACTATAGTGGGTGCATGAAGAAATTGGCATACTTTGTTAACATCAAATGAGATATCAGGTCTTGTCAGAGTCAAGTACTGAAGTGCCCCTACCAGACTTCTGTAGTTTGTATTGTCCTCTTGATTCAAGAGATCTCCTTCTGAGATCTCTTTCTGTAAGTGAGAGTTTCTCTGAACTGGACAAGGGTGTTGATGAGGGTTTACATCCTTGAAGACCAATTCTTCTTACCAGATCAGTAGCATATTTTTCTTGAGAGAGGTGAAGGCCATCTTCATGTTTCTTTACCTCAATCCCTAGGAAGAAATGCAAGTCTCCTAGATCCTTCAGAGCAAACTCGGCACTTAGATCCTTCAGAAGTCCTGTTATTGCTTCATCAGAGGAACTTGTGACAATTATATCATCAACATAAATAAGAACAAATATGGAGGTATTTGATCTATTGTAAATAAATAGTGACGTATCCGACTTTGAAGGGACAAATCCAAGTGCTTGCAGCTTCTGACTTAGGCGTGAATACCACGCCCTGGGAGCTTGCTTTAATCCATATAAAGCTTTATCAAGTTTGCACACATGTAGTGGTGAGTTTTTGTTCACAAACCCAGGAGGTTGCTTCATGTATACTTCCTCTTCCAGAATGCCATGAAGGAACGCATTCTGCACATCTAACTGTCTGAGACTCCATCCCCTCGAAAGAGCAATAGACAAAACAAGGCAAATAGTGGCAGCTTTAACAACAGGACTAAATGTGTCCTCATAGTCTATGCCGTACCGTTGTTTGAAACCCTTTGCAACGAGTCTTGCTTTGTAACGATCTATGGATCCGTCAGACTTCCTTTTGATGCGAAAAACCCATCTGCAATCAATTTGATTTTTACCTCGTCGTGGAGGGACCAGATGCCAAGTTTTATTTTTCTTCAGCGCTGAATATTCTTCTTCCATGACCTTCCTCCAACGTGCATCATTCAGTGCCTCTTCAACCGAACTAGGTTCACCTGTAGAGCAACAAGCCAGGCCGATTTTTTATATATAGTTAATAGGTTGAATTACCCCTTTTTGGAGACGAGTGCGTGGCTATACAGGCGAAACTGCACCAGTCCGAGGCGTAGGAGATCCCGCATCAGATCCCAAGGTGAATGCGCCTGGCGCTGTCCCTGCAACGTTCCCCGCACCAGGATCGTCTGTGGCTTCAGCGCGCGAGAAGCCGGCTGCGGGCGGCATAGAAGATCCCGTGTGTGCTGCGGCTGCATCATTGTGCAATGATTGCAGGGAACCAGCACCGGATCCCAAGCCCGTGGGCCCCGTCGAATCTGTGCGGGGTTGCGCGCCCGCTGACGGCTGTCAACGCACGTAGCAGCGGGGTCCGTCCGCCGGCCAGCGCCTCTCAGGCAGACATGTGGTCGCCTCGGATTGGCGCGGCCCAGTGTCTTCGGGTGGACGAGTCGCCTGGAGAGACGGCGCCGCCACGCCTGGTGGGTGACGCGGTTTCTGACGCGCTGGCGCCATGCAGCTGTGCAGATTCCGAGGTGGATGGCCTGGGTAGGTGTTGCAGCAGCGATCCCGAGGAGGATTTGCCTCCCAAATCTGGACACATCAAATATTTCCCATTGGAGCTGATTTCTTGATCATTTTGACTGATTTCTTCACCAGTTTTGCCGACGCTTCCTTCTGCTGCATCAACACAAAGCTCATGCACATGGTTATGAGGATTAGTCAATGATGGATCAACACAATTATTATTCCCCCTTTGATCAAAACCGGTGATATGAGAAGGCAGAAGCAAAATTTCTTGACGAAGTAAGACACCGGCGTTTGGATGGAGATCAGCAAAGGGGAACTTGGTTTCATCGAAGACTACATCAGGTGAAATATAGACACGGCCAGTAGAAACATCTAGGCATTTTACACCTTTGTGCATAGCACTGTAGCCAATGAAAACACACTGCTTAGATCGAAACATAAGTTTGCGGTTGTTGTACGGTCTAAGGTTGGGCCAACAAGCGCAGCCAAACACACGGAGGGAAGTGTAGTCTGGTTTGGTATGGAGGAGTTTTTCTGTGGGTGTTTCATTGTTGATGACACGACTTGGAAGCATATTAATGATGTGGACAGCGGTGAGGAAAGCCTCATCCCAAAACTTTAGTGGCATGGAGGCGCCAGCAAGAAGAGCTAAACCAACTTCTACAATGTGACGATGTTCGCACTCTGCCGACCCATTTTGCTGATGGGCATGTGGGCAAGACACATGATGAGAGATACCAAGTTCTTGAAAGAATGAATTGAGCTTCTCATACTCACCTCGCCAATCAGATTGGAGGGCAAGTATTTTACTATCAAACTTACGTTCAACGAGTGCTTGAAAGTTACGAAAGACTTGGAATACTTCAGATCATTTCTTAAGAAGATAGATCCACGAATATTTGCTATAGTCGTCTATGAAGCTCACATAGTACGTGTGTCTACCGACAGAGGACGGGGCAGGCCCCCACACATCAGAAAAAATAAGTTGCAACGGTTTGGTAGAAACACTAGTAGAAATTGGATATGGCAACTGATGACTTTTTGCTCTTTGGCACGAATCCCAAATAGTTTCAACATCACGCTCTCCAACATATGGGAGCTTATTTTTCCTAAGCACTCGTTCAACTCAAGAAAAAGCTGCATGTCCTAATCGATCATGCCACCGTGTAGAAGATAGCTTGGTGGCACTAAAAACTTGTTTATTGAACTTCTTCGAAGCTCCGGAATCAAGGGGTAGAGCCCGCGAACACATCTACCTCGATACAGTACCTTCCTCGTTACCTGATCCTTGATCAAAAAGAAGAAAGGGTGAAACTCGAGGAAGACATGATTATCAATGGCAATGCAGTGAACGGAGAGAAGATTTTTAGACGCACTAGGGACATGCAAAAAAAATTCGAAGATGAATTGGGCGATGAGGGGTTTTAATAATTGAGTGACCAACATGATAGATCTTCATACCTTCTCCACTGGCGGTATGGATGTGGTCTTGGCCGCGGTACTTCTCCCACATGGTCACCTTCTCAAGTTCTCCGGTGATGTGGTTCATAGCGCCACTGTCCATGTACCAGTTTGTGTCCACGCCACACGATCCATCAGCCGCAGCAGCCACCTTCTCATCCTGAGAGGAGTCATCATCATCGTCGAATATGTACCAGCAATCCTCGGCCGAGTGGCCAGGTTTGCCGCAGATCTGACACCGGACGACATTGGGGCACGACCGGTTGGAGTTGTTGCAGTGGCCCTGGTTGTTGTTGGAGGAGGGCCGTCCACCACCGCCGTTGTTGCCACGTGGGTTGATGTTGCTGGTGTTGGAGCCGCTGTTGTGCCTGCCCCTGCCGCGCCCCCGATGACGTGAACCGCCACCACGACCGCGCATGGCCGCGTTGGCGGAGGACTTGAAGCCACCGCCGGAGTGACCCCCTTGGTAGAGGGCAACCCGTTGGTCGAAGTTGTTGATCATGGCAAACAGGTCGTCGAGTGAGACTGGCGTGGTGCGGGCATCGAGCGTAGAGATGAGAGGCTGTTACTCCATGTCGAGGGCGGCGATGATGTAGGAGATGAGTTCACCGTCTCCGAGCGGCTTGCCAGCCGCCGCCAGCTCATCTGAAAGTGAGCGCATGTGCCCGAAGAAGCTTACCACGGGTTGCGTCCCCTTATGCGCGTTGGCGAGGGCGACATGAATGTTGTTGACGCGACACAGGGACTGGGACGAAAACATGTTCGCCAGTGCTGTCCAGAGATCTTGCGCGTGATCGATCGTGGTGACCTGCACAAGTACCTCCTTGGAGAGATTATTCAGAAGGTATCCGAGTACATGCTGTTCCTCATGGATCCAGACCGGATGAAGGGGGTTCGGTGAAGTATCCTCCTTCCCGTCCTTGTCCTTGGTGACGATGAGTTTGGCTGGCTCAGGCAGGGAGCCGTCGACGTACCCGAAGAAGCCCGCACCATGGAGCTGCGGCGTGACTTGAGTCCGCCAGAGGATGTAGTTGGTGCGAGTCAGCTTCTCGGTGACCTGACCAGAGAGGTTGGCCGGTGCAGTGCTGGAGGAGGTGGCCATGGCGGAAGTGTGGTGGATGGGGATAGTAGATGCGATGTGGAAGAGTTAGGCTGATACCATGGGAAAACTTAGGTTTAACGTCGTGCCTTTCTCTGACCGACGGCTTCGTGTTAATATACTTGGGCGCAACTCACCAGATCGCGTACATGGTTGGGATTACAACTTGAGGTACAAGGGATAATAGGATAGAGAGATAGAGTTGTTACAAAGATAAACTACACGCTAACAACCTGAACTATCCTAGCCGAACCACCCTTGGAGCATACATCATCAACCCGTCACGACTAGGTACATTATACGTTGCTTAACATGGCAGTGTAATAACTCTTCTTTCAAAGATCATCATTGATAGCTTTTAGAAGCTCATGCTCTTGCTCTAAATTAAGCTTCTCGAAGGGTAGCTTCTCATGAGTCCTTAGGAGCTCTCTGTGATCTTCTTGAGTTGTTTAATGAGATAACTTAAGAGTGTTTAGTTATTTAGTTAAACACTCAATCTCCTTCTTAGCATTATCATTCTTTTCATCTTGACTATCATGATTACTAGCAAGTTCATTACAACTCACATCACTAGTTTATCAACAAGGGGCCTTTAGCCATGAAGCATCTTCCAATTCCTTCATTTGATGAATCAAATAGGTCACATGAATGGGAGGATACGAGAGCAAGTCCAGCAACACCTTCATCTTGACTATAGTCGGAGTTAGAGTGATAACTTCTCTCAGAGTGGTTGTCAGAGTCGGAGCGGGAAACCCATTCACCAACATGAGCTTGATGTATTCTTCTAGAATAGCTCTTGGTTGACTTGTCTTTCCTTTTCTGAATCCTTGTCTCCTCGAGAAGGTCTTTGTTCATAACAATCATCTCCACTCCTTCTCTCTATGAGGTGATTCGTCTCTTTTCTTGACAGGTGTCGTACACTCATTGGAGTAGTGTCTGGGTCTTCCACAATTAATTTTAGCAATTATGGTCTCGACTTGATGATCTTTGGTCATAGTGTCTTGAGTTGGAGCTTCTCTCTTTCCTTCTATTCTTGTAGAACTTGTTGAAGTTCTTCACCACTAGGCTTATCTCTTCATTGGATACTAGCTTGTCACTTGATGTAGTAGGAGCATCGCTTGATGCTTTGTATGCACCACTTGACTTGTTGTGGAGCTCATCCTTATCCTTAAGTGACATCTCATTAGCGACAATCCTTCCAATCACTTCCGTGGGCTTGAGATCTTCATTTGGATAAATGCGCACACGGTATCATATTTTCCATCCAAGGCTCTAAGGATCTTCATGATGATGAGCTTGTCGGTCATCTCTTCACTTCCTAACACGGCAATCTCATTTCTGATGATAGAAAGCCTAGAGTACATTTTGGTGACTCCTACACCAACCTGGATTCCTTGACGAAATTGATACCTTCGTGCATATCAACCAAAGTATCCCAAAATTTCCTTTGCATTCTTGAGGTGGCTAATCTTGTTGAACCCCCCCGGGCACAAACCATTGAAGAGAATATCACATGCTTGAGCATTGTATTGCAACATCTTTAATTATTCCATGGTTGCTTCATGATCCTATTCTTTTCCGTCCTCAAAGAATTCACCTAGCAAGCCAACATGAACAACAACCCAAATGGTGAGGTTATGGCCAAGAATATGCATTCTCATCTTATGCTTCCAACTAGAAAAGTTTGTACCATCAAAATATGGACGTCTACGGTGATAATTACCCTTAGTAGACGCCATACTCTCCTAGGTTGTGAAACCAATGCAATGGAGACCAAAGCTCTAATACCACTTGTAAGATCGAAAGTATGTGTAGAGGGGGAGGGGGTGATTAGACTACTGGACAAACTTATCATTTTTGCAATTTTAGTTGTAGGCAAGTCTTAGCAATTCTATCAAGTCAAGCAACACCATACACATGCAAGTCCAAGAGTTGAGCAGCGGAAAGTAAAGACTTTGCATATGAACGTAAAGGAGGGATCGGAGAAATCAAACGCAATGAAGACACGGTGATTTTTGGCATGGTTCTGATAGGTGGTGCTATCGTACATCCACGTTGAGGGAATTTCAACCCATGGAGGGTAACGGCTGCGCGAGTCTACAGAGGGCTCCACCCAGGGTCCACGAAGAAGCAACCTTGTCTATTCCACCATGGCTTACGTACACAAAGGACTAGCCTCACTCGGGGTAGTTCTTCACGAAGTAGGAGATCTCCTTGCCCTTACAAACTCCTTGGTTTGACTCCACAAGATCTTGGAGGCTCCCAAGTGACACCTTACCAATTTAGGAGACACCACTCTTCAAAAGGTAATAGATGTCGTTGTTGATGATGAACTCCTAACTCTTGTGCTTCAAATGATAGTATCGTCAACACTCACTCACTCTCTCAAGGATTTGGCTTTGGTAGGAGAAGGATTGGAGTGGAAAGCAACTTGAAGAGGCTAGAATCAAGGTTCAAATGGTTGGACTGTGTGCCTTGATCTCAACACATTAGTAGGTGGTTCTCTCTTAGAAAATGAAAAGTGCATGTGTAGTTTCGATTTAATGGCTCTCTTTAAGAGAAGGTGGGGGTGGAGGGGTATTTATAGCCTTCACCTAAATTCCAACCGTCACACTCTTTTGACTCAAATCGGTGACACCGAACCAAAAGCTCAGTTAGACCGACCCGTGTAAAAGATATGAACACTGGGCCTTTCGGTGGGATCGAACTGGAAATCTCGGACGAACCGAAATGTGATGACATAGGCAAGACTTCGTGTCGGTAATTCCGATCGATTCGACTTGGTGATTCCGAAATGAACAATCTGGGTTACAGAAACTTGGTCAGTGCAACTCGGTGAAACCGATCGTCTTCTTGGTGAGATCGAAATTCTGTGGTTTGGCTATAGCAGTGCATAGGATCAACTCGGTGAGTCCGAAATGAATGTTTTCGGTGGGACCGAGTTGACTATTTAGGGTTGGACATATATGAATTGGAGAAAGTGGTTGAGAGTTTTTGGAGCAATATCTTCAAGCACTTGAGCAATTGAGTCATGATCAAAACCTCGCCTCTTTTAATAGTATTGGTTTTTCCTATGGACTCAATGTAATCTTGGATCACTTAAGCAAACATGTAGAGCCTTGAAGCTTTGCCAATACATGTCCTTAGCATTTTAAGGGGTCCACATTCTTTTGTCCTTGCCATGCCAATCATTAAACTTCTCTGAAATCTAATTCAATAAGCATTAGTTCAATGATATATATGTTGTTAAAAATTACCAAAACCATCCGGAGATTAGTTACACTTTCAACAATGTTGTTACAACATGTAGGGATAAGTTGTTAGTATCCTAACAACGTATCTCAACTAGTTACATGTTTGACAAGAGTCTAGATCAAACTACTAACCACAATATAATTTGCCTGTTAGCAGATTCTATCGGACGAGTCCATGGAACACGCACTTGTGAGCAATGCGTCGTGGTCATGTATAAATTCCATTAACTATGCAGGTCGCTATTAGGGTCGTAACCGAATCCATGACCTAGTTTCGTCCAATTATCCATGTACCGGGTAATCTTTCCAGTATAAATACAAAATATATTGTATTTCATTGGTAATCGACCAACTTCCTTGAGCACATAATACTTAAGTACATTCCAGAGTGCCATGTAGAAATACTTGTGAGCCGTCCCTCCTCCGTCCCAACCCTAGCCGCCCCTCCTCCTTACCCCCCCTCTTCCCTTCCTCGCCGCCGCCTGAGGCAGCCGCCGGGCAAGCCCGGGGCGCCAAGGATGGTGGCGGCGGGGCCTCGGTTGCCCTGCCTCTGCGTGGGGAACCACGGATCTGGAGCAGCGGCTCCATTGGCAAGGCACGGCGGGCTAGCAGCTATGCGGGCGGTGGATCTGGCGTCCCGGCCGCGCGGGCGGCGGGATCCAGTGGTCGTTGGCGGCCGCTGGCGGCTTTTGCGATGGCCGGTGCGCGCGATCTGGCGCCTCCCCTCCTCCGCTCTTCAGCGTGCCGGCCAGCCTCGTCGGGCTGCGCTTCCTTGGGTCGCCCGTTCTGTACAGGAGGCGCTGCTGGTGGCGGGGATCTACTTCGGGCGAATTCCTGGTAGGCCATGGCCGGCCGCGTCGATAGCGACGCTTGAGGGCGCTGTTCCCCTCCTTGGAGGCGTCGGTATGGACTGATCCCCTCACTTCCCCTTCCCTTAGGTCTCCCGGGTGAAAGCCCTAACTTTGTTGGGCGGTGACGGCGCTCACGCGCCGTTCCCTTCTTGAAGGCACCGCTTTGGGAACCTTGGGGCTGGTGGCGCTTGTGGGTGGTGGGCGACAGTGGTGGTGCGACCCTATTCTAGTATGGATCTGCGTCCGTTGCTTGGAGATAGACCCGCGTAGGTGGAGCTCGTTGTTTGGCATCATGGTGGCGTCGATGGCGGAGGCACCTGCCAAGGTTGGCACCTCAATCTGCTCTGAAGATGGACCCGTGGAAGATGGCGGTGACGACACATGTGAGTGCGTCGGACCGGTATGTGCCCGGGACCCGGTATGTGGCTCGGTCAGGGCCTCCGGCTTTAGATGTTAGGCTTAGGTGAGAGGTCTGGGTATTTGGCCCAGCTTGCACCCCTTTATCATATGGATTGGAGTAGCGACAGATGTTGCCATGATGGCGGATTCAGGCATATTGTTATACTATTTTGTAAGGTCATCGAGAATAATCAATAAAATGGCCGCATGCATCTCTCGGATGCAGAGGCCGGGGGTCATCCTTCTTTTCTAAAAAAAAATGTAGAAATACATGTATAATTCCATAATGAGGTTTTCCCGAATATTAATAATTTCCACAATTTTGAATATAGTTGCATGGTACATAATTCCATTAGACTTGTCTCAATTTGATTGCAGTTTTGCAAATCTTCTTCCAAGACATCATGCCATTTTGACAGTCGTTTAGATGTCTCCTTTCATAGGCATTGACTCACCGCCGGCCTTTCTTCTTCTTAATAAAATCGCAGCAGCTGTCCTGCTGTCTTTAAAAAGAAGGACAACGCTAACGTCCACATGTGTGGTGGGAGCGAAATCCGCTTACACGCCCTATAATACACAGATTGCGCCATGTCACCGCATGCATGCATGTGGGAATCTTTTTGGATTTTCAGTTTTTAAAATATTTTATCTCTTAAATGAAAAATCAGATTGAAGATCCGTTTTCACCATTAAATCCCTCGCGACAAGATCTTCGAAACTAGATCTCATATCAATATATTTCGACGATTTTTTTGGGTTAAAATTTGCTGTGTCTATTGCACATGAATTGCCACGGTGTTTACACTGAAATTGCCATTATATGTTTTCGCTATTTTCTCCTATATTTAAAATTAATTTTGACATTTATAAAACGGAGAATTAAGAAACTAGACTTGTCATGAACCATAAACTAAAATTACCATGATACATGCACTTAAAATTGTCATGGTTCATACAAAAAATATTTTTTATGATCAAAGTCTTTGAGTTGCCAACATCAAAATACTAAAATTGCCATGCTCTACAAACTGAAAGTGCCACATGGCAACTTTAGTTTAAGCACTATGGCAACTACAGTGTAACATCATGGCAACTTTTGGGCAAAAAATATTTCGTCGAAACATATCAACATGGGGTCTAGTTTTGAAGATCTCGTCGAGACGGATTTAATGATGAAAACGGATTTTTACTTCGATTTTTTAATTAGGAGATAAAACATTTTTAAGCCGAAAATCAAAAAAAATCTGCTGGTGTCATCTGTTCATATGTGGCAAAATGAGTAATAAAGAAGGCGTGTGGGTGATGTGCAAGATGCCACACGTGTGGGCTTTAGTTTTTTCCAAAAAGAACTATCTTTAACGGTAGCCGTTTGGCTAGGGGGGTGATCCGCCGAGTGGATGTATGGAGTGGTGGTGAAGCAATCAGCTATACGAGTGGTGGTCTAGTCCTTGACAGATCCGTGTCTCAAGAGAGCTCAGTTGACAACAATTGTACCCATAATCCAGGCTGAAAACCAAGGTCTTGCTATCTAGACGTGGCAACGACAGTCGACAGTGTGTGCATGGAAGTGTTGGTGTGGACGTGTGATGCATTGATAATTTGATTGTATGCATCTTCATTTGTGTGGATGCAGCGAAGCTTTCATTTTCTACAAGCAATCTGGTTCGGCGTTTTTCTTCCTAAATGTCCCCTAATTTATCCTGCACGCGGATCGTCTTCTGGAGCGAGTCAAGACCCGCGTCTGTCCGTCCAATTCTGCATGCCTGGCCGTTTCTTGAGTTTCAGTCGCTGTCCGGGCTACACGTAAGAAGGCGCACGCGTCGCTGCCAATTATTCTTGGTATGGCGTCTTCAACCTTCAAAACCTTCTGTTTGACAAACCGATAGTAGTTCCAATGTAAATTCTACAGATCAATCACATCTAAGTATTTCTTTTGTTGTTGCGAGAACACATCCAAGCATCTTAGCGTGAAGGATCAAGCTCGAGGCAATAGTCTGAAGAAAATTGCATGGTCGTCCGTGTGAAAAATTCCATATTCCGTTATGGTAGATATAGACTGATGTGCATATCATATCATATACTAGTACGTACTAGTACTATTCTATTAGCTGGCTGCCTGGCTAAACTAGAACCAGTGACAACACACTGTTGAAAAGTTCGCATCAACTAATCAACGGACGCTGGGCGACCGCCTTAATATATTACAGTATCTAGAAGAGTAAAATGCATCCGCGGTCATCGAACTTGTGTCGAAAGCTCGCTCTGGTCATTGTACTTAAGAATACGGTCAATACGGTCATTATATATGACTTGAGGTGATTATACGGTCACTGCCTCACCGTATAGCTCCGTATTTTGCCCTGTTGACTGGTCAAACATCACAGCACTCTCTCTACCTATGTGGGATCCACCTGTCAAAACTTAAGAAAAAAACACCGCGTCGCATGAGAATCAAACCAGGGATCTCTGCTGAAGCCCACGTACTCTAACCACTATGCCCACACAAGTTTGTGTTAAATCTATGAAGCGTTATGAATATTTAATTAACACGCACAAAATACACTTACACAGTTACACGCATGCACGCAACACTTTTGAACCCTTGCCGTGCTCATCATGGTGTCCATGTTGTGGAGCTAAGGCCTGTGCGGCTGTACGTACGTGCATGCCGGTGAATGGGAACATGTCAGTGTTCAAGCGAGGTCACCGGGCTGAGCTGCTTGTGCCCCAGACGTTGGAGAGTCCATGTCCGGCTTGGACTGGAACAATCATCCGAGCTTGTATCCCGTAATATTTTGAATCAGCTCAATAGAAAGAAAACAAAGATAACTGATACGGTCCTGTGGCCATCAACTCGGCGTGACTCGCGTGTCCTCGTATTGTCTCGGGTGCGTGTGCTTCGAGCGATCAGATCGATCAGCCGGCGGCGTGTTGTTACATATATGTGCCTGTGCTATGTAGCCTAGGAAAATGGATCGAGTAGCTAGCTAGGCTTCTTCCTTTGTATGTGTATCTCTCGCCGTTTACGTCTGAACGGAACCGATTTAGCTCAGAAATTACTCGAGCTAGCCTCATACGCGTGTATCGACGAAAAGCACTCGGCTATATCGCCGTTGAGGTCGGTACCTGCGCGGCTGCGCTAACAGCGGCGATGGTGGCCGGGCTCATCGAAGTGCAGGTGACGATGGCGTGAGCGGAGCAGCGCATCCTCGGATGATGCTCCCGTCGGTGAAGACAGCGAACGTCCGATATAGCACTATGAATATATTTATGTAACAGACGTACATACTAGAGTTATAACAATGGCCCCATGCTGAGTCTTTTTTTTTGATCCGGTGGCTGAGTCTTGAGTCTTGAGTATAAGGATTGTTGTCTTTGTTCTGGGAAAGGAACACTGAAGGGAACTGAGCGGCCACGAAGAAAGTCGGGAGGATCGTAGCATGCATCCACGTCCAGCAAGCGCTCGATAGCATGCATGCATGCACACATGCGGCGGTACCAGCCTAAGAAAAATTGTTGCTGTGTGCTGTCCACAGACCGATCCAGAGGTCAACTGACAGATGGGACCCTCATAGGGTAGAGAGAGGGTGTTGTGATGTTTGACCAGTCAACAGAGCAAAATACGGAGCTATACAGTGAGGCAGTGACCGTATAATCACCTCAAGTCGTATATAGTGATCGTATTGACCGTATTCTTAAATACAATGACTAAAGTGAGCTTTCAACACAAGTTCAATGATCGCGGGTGCATTTTACTCTATCTAGAATTAGTTCTAGTGTCTCCTAAGTACTAGTACTTCTAGTACAGTTGACCGTTCGGCTGAGTTGCGATACTAGAATACGTATTTTTTATTCGAGGAATCGGCAAGAGCACAGCATTTTCATTTCAAACGGAAATGAGGGTTTATGTACTGAGATTTTTTGTTTTCGGAAAACCTGGCAAAAACCCCTACAAGACCAACAGGGTATAACAAATCAACCAATACCGGCCGTCACTTGGGTCCGGCCGAAAGCTAGGTTTTTTAAGGAAACCTGGTAGAAATTTTCGAGTCTTGCAAACTTTACCTTTCCTGCCTTTGGACAGAACAAATTATAACTACTCTCTCCATTCCTAAGTATAAGCGTTTTGGAAATACCAATGAAGGACTACATACAGACCAAAATGAGTGAATCTACATTCTAAAATATGTTT
Source organism: Triticum aestivum (assembly GCF_018294505.1). NCBI lineage: Eukaryota > Viridiplantae > Streptophyta > Magnoliopsida > Poales > Poaceae > Triticum > Triticum aestivum. The sequence continues at coordinate 202,920,010 of NC_057808.1, forward strand.
GTATATATTTATATGTAATTTGTATTGAAATCTTTAAAAAGACTCGTATTTAGAAACGGAGGTAGTAGTTGTTATTTGGTGTATTATGCTAGTCTCAGAACGAGAGAAAGTGAGAATTTCTCTTCGTAGGAAAAAAGAGAGTACAAGCCACCATATTATCTGGGCATTTGGAAGTAGTAGGTAACGACCTCATCAGGACTCAGGAAGATCAGCTTAGCAACCACTTCTTCTTTTTCAAAACGGAGGCATAAGATTTGCCTCATCTATTGATTAAGGACTGAATAGAGTTTGTGTTACAAGATCCCTTATTATGAAATAATCACTCTCTCGGCATTATTATCCCTAGGTTCTTTGCGCCCATGGTGACCCAAAGCCTAGCCTCTAACTTGATGGTGTTGAGAAGCACATCAAAAGGCGCACTCTTGTGCCGGAACAGTCGTCGTTTTTTCCATATGGTTCAACTAATGAGCATAGTAATGGATGCCATCGCTTTTCTATTGGCTACATTACTTGGCGGAGAGGCTAACCCACCATTCTGATGAGTCCAATTTATGTAATGATTTTGATGGTTATTTTGTGCCTGTATGGTGGGCTTTGTGAAATTTTACCGCGTTCACGCACCGCTTTTTGTTGATCTTCCTCAGGTAACGTTTTTTCGACCAATTAGCACTTTATGGAAAGAAAAGTCCCAGGAAATGGTAGTGGAATCACATATTTAATGTGATAATCACCTACCATAAAAGAATCAGCAAGGAGGCCAAAGGAGGAGTCGCCGCTGTGTTTCCAGAGCCAAAGACGACGTTCCATATGAGCGCGACCGCTCGTATGGGCGATCATATGGAGTGTCAGCGTCGTCGCCTCGTCGACTACCTTCACCCCGTGAAATCGGATCGGGGATCAGACGCCCAGATAGATCTGGAACTCACCCAGAAGGTAGAACCGGAGACATGGCAATTCGGACTTCAATCGCCGGTGACTTCATCGTTTTGCCTTGAAATTTTTTCCACGCTACGCAATCACCAATATACCCTAGGTTTTATTTTCTGGCACATTTCTGGGCTCGTTAGCTATAGTTAAGCCATTTTTGAATTTACCATGCATTTTGTGCATATAGATCAAATCCCAATGGCAACTACATGTGGGTGTTGGAAAAGAAGGTCTAAAAATCATTTGTCTGTCCTTTTGCGTGTTTTCATTCATTGTCCAAGGAATGGGAAGTATTTTCAAACATTTGTGCTGCAAGGTGCGGCCGCCGGCGTAGGTCTTGTTGGTATTTTAATTACAGGAAATGCAAATACAGTCCAAAAATCACGAATATCGGTGTGTCACCATGGCGTGCTCTCAAGACCCCATGGAATTTTTTTGGTAAAGTTTGGCACATGTTTTGATGATCGCTCCACGGAAACCGGAGCATCTCACAAGAAGGATCATAGTTTCCAAAAGGAGATGTGGCAATCTGAACTCCAATCGCCGGTGACTTCATCGTTTCGCCTCAAAAAAATTCCACAATATACAATCACCATTATACCCTAGGTTTGATTTTCTGGCGTATTTTAGGGCTCGTTTAATATATTTAAGGCATTTTATTGCATTTACTGTGCATTTTGTGCATATAAACCAAATCCTAAACGCAATTGCATGTGGTGATGAAAGGCATGAGGATTCTCGTTCGATCTGGGAGCATCCAACGGTGCAGACGTATGATCCGTGGGGTTTGGGTTCTGGCCAATCAGAATGTACAACTCACATCGCGTGCAGTAGGGGTCATCGGCCACGGTTTGGAAGGCACACAGCATTCATTAATGAACCCCATGCTATTGGAAAACATTTACATCAAGGAACAACATAATTTCATTTGAATGACGATGTGAGTTCATCATTTCGCCTCGAAATTTTTTCCACGGTACGCAATCACCATTATACCCTAGGTTTGATTTCTGGCGCATTTCAGGTCTTGTTTGCTAAGCCCTTTTTTGAATTTATCATGCATTTTTTGCATATTTATTAAAGCCCTACTGCAACTTCATGTGGGTGTTAGCCAAGAAGGTGTAAAAATCATTTATGTGTCGCTTTGTGAGTTTTCATTCATTGGCCGAGAAACGGGAAGAATTTTCAAACATTTCAGCCGTGAGATGTGGCCACTGGCATAGGGCTTGTTGGTATTTTAATTACAGTAAATGCGGACAGAGTCCCAAAATCATAAAAATCGGTGTGTCACCATGGCGCGATCTCAAGACCCAGTGGAATTTTTTTGGTAAAGTATGGCACAGGTTACGATGATCGTTCCTTGTAAACCGGAGCATCCCACTTGAAGGATCATATTTTCTAGAAGGAGACGTGGCAATTGGACTCCAATCATCGGTGACTTCATGGTTTCACCTTGAAGTTCTTTCCACGGTACACAATCACAATATACCCTAGGTTTCATTTTCTGGCGCATTTCCGAGCTCGTTTGCTATTTAAGCCATTTTTTGAATTTATCATGCATTTTGTGCATATAAATAAAATCCCAACCGCAACTACATGTGGGTGTTGGCAAAGAAGGTCTAAAAATCATTTGTTTGTCGCTTTGCGTGTTTTCATTCATTCTCCAAGGAATGGGAAGAATTTTCAAACATTTCGGGTGCGAGGTGCGGCCACCGGCATAAGTCTTGTTGTTATTTTAATTACATGAAATGCAGATAGAGTCCAAAAATCATGAAAATCAGTGTGTCACTGTGGCGTGCTCTCATGACCCCGTGGAAATTTTTTGGTAAAGTTTGGCACAAGTTTTGATGATCGCTCCTTGGAAACCGGAGCATCTTACAAGAAGGATCATAGTTTCCAAAAGGATACGTGGCAATTCAAACTCTAGTAGCCGGTGACTTCATCGTTTTGCCTAAAAAAATCCATGGTACGCAATCACCATTATACCCTATAGGTTTGATTTTCCGACGCATTTCAGGGCTCGTTTGCTATATTTAAGGCATTTTTTTGCATTTACCGTGCATTTTCAAATCCTAGCCGCAAGTGCACGTGGTGATGAAATGGATGAGGATTGCCGTTCGATCTGGGAGCATCCAAAGATGGAGACGTACAATCTATGGGGTTTGGATTCTGGCCAATCAGAACGCACGGCTCATATCGCGTGCGGTAGGGGTCATCAGCCATGGTTTGGTAGGCACACGAATTTCAGTAATGAACTGTGTGCTATTTGCAAACTAGATTGCATATATTCTGTTCATACACACTGGAGTGAGATCAATAGAGTGTGCTAGCTCTATGGTATATAATCATAAATCGTTCAGATTCATTGCCTGGGCTGACAACTTATCAAGGTCAACATATGAACCATTCTTAGACCAACAGAAGGCCGGGCATAACTCATAATTCAGTACATGCGACGATTCTAAATTGAACGAATTAAGTTGCAGAATAGGTATAATAAATAGTGTTACAGATGAAATCCCATGTACATGGGGGAACTGGGATCATTAGGTTGACCTCGAATGAACTTACGATTTTTGATGATTTTAAGCCTCTCTTTATGTTTGGTGCATGATCCCTTGGCTGGAAACTCAACAAATTAATCGTACTTGTCCTCATCAGCAACATCCTCGATGCCCAGTACCCTCCTCTTCCCATGCATCACTACATGGCAATTCTTATGCAAGGGGTCTTTCACATAGAAAATCTGGGTAGCATCGCTGGCAATAGGAACGGGTCCTTGTGATATGCCATCTTTGTCATGTTAACACGTCTGTTCCTGTAACCATCAACCTTTACCTGACTAAGAGGGCCCTTTTGCAGCTGAATAATGCCACCCTAACTTTCGCATAGTCAAGCTCCCAAATCTCTACGATGGTTCCATAGTATACCCTTATATCAGCTTCATCTACAGTCATGCATTCTATTCAAACAGAGCTATTCTGATATAAGGTCTTCTTATCACGTTCCCCAGTGTAGAACGTGTAGCCATTTATGTCATACGCTTGGTACATCAATACCGTAGGTGATGGCTTTTGTGCCAACCATGTTGCAATGTCATCCATGGATCTATGTGCCACACGATCCTTTAGCCATCTGATGTAGTCCTTATTGTGCGCCTTCATCTTGAAATCTAATGAATGCACCTTGGGTAAGGACCTTTGCCGTATCTCCACCAAGTGTTCTTCAACATAAGCATCGAGAACTCGGCTGTTAAGCAGTACCGTCAAATGGGCATTATCGGCCACATCTCCGGGTGTTGCGTGTTGCGTGATAGCAAGGATTGGCTGACTAGCCAGTCTTCCCTCATGGGGAAAACCTATAGGTCATTGTTTCATGTATTCGGTGCAAAACTCAAACAACCCCTCCGTGGTATAACCTTATAGGATGCTTGTGATGGAAATATGCCCTAGAGGGAATAATAAAATGGTTATTATTATATTTCCTTATTCATGATAAAGGTTTTATTATTCATGCTAGAATTGTATTGACCGGAGACTTAAATACATGTGTGAATACATAAACAAATACCGTGTCCCTAGTAAGCCTCTACTGGACTAGCTCGTTGATCAAAGATGGTTAAGGTTTCCTAACCATAGATGATACGTCTCCAACGTATCTATAATTTTTGATTGCTTCATGCTATTATATATTCTGTTTTGGATGTTTAATGGGCTTATTTATACACTTTTATATTGTTTTTGGGACTAACCTATTAACCCAAGGCCCCAGTGCAAATTGCTGTTTTTTGCCTATTTCAGTGTTCCGCAGAAAAGGAATATCAAACGGAGTCCAAACGGAATGAAACTTTCGGGAGCGTGATTTTTGGAACAAACGTGACCCAGGGGACTTGGAGTGGACGTCAAGCAATCAACGAGGAGGCCACGAGGCAGGGGGCGCGCATACCCCCTGGGCGCACCCTCACCCTTGCGGGCCCCTCGTGGCTCCACCGACTTACTTCTTCCTCCTATATATACCTACGTACCCCGAAACCATCGAGGAGCACCACGAAAACCTAATTCCACCGCCGCAACCTTCTGTACCCGTGAGATCCCATCTTGGGGCCTTTTCCGGCGCTCTGCCGGAGGGGGCATCGATCATGAAGGGCTTCTACATCAACACCATAGCCTCTCCGATGATGTGTGAGTAGTTTACCACAGACCTTCGGGTCCATAGTTATTAGCTAGATGGCTTGTTCTCTCTCTTTGGATCTCAATACAAAGTTCTGCTCGATCTTCTTGGAGATCTATTCGATGTAACTCTTTTTGCGGTGTGTTTGTCGAGATCCGATGAATTGTGGGTTTATGATCAAGATTATCTATGAACAATATTTGAATCTTCTCTGAATTCTTTTATGTAAGATTGGTTACCTTTGCAAGTCTCTTCGAATTATCAGTTTGGTTTGGCCTACTAGATTGACCTTTCTTGCAATGGGAGAAGTGCTTAGCTTTGGGTTCAATCATGCGGTGGTCGATCCTAGTGACTGTAGGGGAAACGACACGTATTGTATTGTTGCCATCGAGGATAAAAAGATGGGGTTTATATCATATCGCATGAGTTTATCCCTCTACATCATGTCATCTTACCTAATGCGTTACTCTGTTCTTATGAACTTAATACTCTAGATGCATGCTGGATAGCGGTCGATGTGTGGAGTAATAGTAGTAGATGGAGGCAGCAGTCGGTCTACTTGTCACGGACGTGATGCCTATATACATGATCATGCCTAGATATTCTCATAATTATGCACTTTTCTATCAATTGCTCGGCAGTAATTTGTTCACCCACCGTAATACTTATGCTATCTTGAGAGAAGCCACTAGTGAAACCTATGGCCCCCGGGTCTATTTTCCATCATATTAATCTCCCGTCAATTAGTTATTTCTATCGCCTTTTATTTTGCTTTCTTTACTTTTAGTCTTTATCATAAAAATACCAAAAATATTATCTTATCATCTCTATCAGATCTCACTTTTGCAAGTGACCGTGAAGGGATTGACAACCCCTTTATCGCGTTGGTTGCAAGGTTCTTATTTGTTTGTGTAGGTACGAGGGACTTGTGTGTGGCCTCCTACTGGATTAATACCTTGGTTCTCAAAAACTGAGGGAAATACTTACGCTACTTTGCTGCATCACCCTTTCCTCTTTAAGGGAAAACCAACACAGTGCTCAAGAGGTAGCAAGAAGGATTTCTGGCGCCGTTGCCGGGGAGTCTACGCACAAGTCAAGACATACCAAGTACCGATCACAAACTCTTATCCCTCGCATTACATTATTTGCATCTGCCTCTCGTTTTCCTCTCCCCCACTCCACCCTTGCCGTTTTATTCGCCCTCTCTTTCCGTTCGCCTCTTTTTCGCTTGCTTCTTGTTGCCTGTTTGCCCTAATGGCCCTGCCTAAAAACATTGTTCCTTACCTTAAAAGGTTGGAAGATATTGAAAACAACGTCAGAAGCTTTATGACTTTGCAATTTGAGCATAACTATTTCTTTAGAAACAAGATTAAAGAACAAAAAATCTTTATGGGGTACATGAATAAAGAGCTTGATGATATGTCTAAGAAATTTTATGGTTTGAGATCTCAGTTTGCTCATCTTGAAAAATTAATAGCCCAAATTTCGGATAAGCAAGACACCTTAGTCAATAAGATGGCCGCTAAACCGGAAGATTTAGAGGGTAATAAAGATGAAGATCTAAAAGTGATTGATGTGTCCCCTATTAAATTTCTGTTTTGCAATATGAATCTTGATAATGATGGGACTGGAGATGAGTCAACTTTAGTTAAAAGGCGTCCCAATGATTCGGAGTTTTTAGATCTTAATGCAAAATTTGGTAAAAGTGGGATTGAAGAGGTCAAAACTTTAGATAGCAATGAACCCACTATTTTGGATTTCAAGGAATTTAATTGTGATAATTGTTCTTTAATAGATTTTATTTCCTTGTTGCAATCCGTGCTAAATTCTCCGCATGCTTATAGTCAAAATAAGGCTTATACTAAACATATCGTTGATGCTTTAATGCAATCTTATGAAGAAAAGCTTGAATTGGATGTTTCTGTCCCTAGAAAACTTTATGATGAGTGGGAACCTACTACTAAAATTAAAATTAAAGATCATGAATGCTATACTTTGTGTGATTTGGGTGCTAGTGTTTCCACGATCCCAAAAACTTTGTGTGATTTGCTAGGTTTCCGTGAATTTGATGATTGTTCTTTAAACTTGCACCTTGCAGATTCCACCATTAAGAAACCTATGGGAAGAATTAATGATGTTCTTATTTTTGAAAATAGGAATTATGTGCCCGTAGATTTCATTGTTCTTGATATAGATTGCAATCCTTCATGTCTTATTATTCTTGGTAGACCTTTCCTTAGAACGATTGGTGCAATTATTGATATGAAAGAAGGGAATATTAGATTCCAATTTCCGTTAAGGAAAGGCATGGAACACTTTCCTAGAAAGAAAATAAAATTACCTTATGAATCCATTATGAGAGCCACTTATGGATTGCCAACCAAAGATGATAATATCTAGATCTATTCTTGTTTTTATGCCTAGCTAGGGGCGTCAAACGATAGCGCTTGTTGGGAGGCAACCCAATTGTATTTTAGTTTTTTGCTTTTTGGTTCTGTTTAGGAATAAATAATCCATCTAGCTTATGTTTAGATGTGGTTTTGTGTTTTAATTAGTGTTTGTGCCAAGTAGAACCTTTGGGAAGACTTGGGGAAAGTCATAGCGATCTTGCTGTAAAAAACAGAAACTTTAGCGCTCACGAGATTAGCTACAACTTTTTACTGGAGAGTGCTATTTAGTTGATTCTTTTTGCAGATGATTAATAGATAAATTACTCACGTCCAGAAATTTATTTTATAATTTTTTAAGTTCTATAAGTTTGCGTTAGTTACAGATTACTACAGAATGTTCTGTTTTTGACAGATTCTGTTTTTCGCGTGTTGTTTGCTTATTTTGATGAATCTATGGCTAGTAATGGAGTTTATGAACCATAGAAAAGTTGGAATAAAGTAGGTTTAACACCAATATAAATAAATAATGAGTTCATTACAGTACTTTTAAGTGGTGTTTTGTTTTCTTTCGCTAACGGAGCTCACGAGATTTTCTGTTAAGTTTTGTGTTTTGAAGTTTTCAAGTTTTGGGTAAAGATTTGATGGATTACGGAACAAGGAGTGGCAAGATCCTAAGCTTGGGGATGAACAAGGCACCCCAAGGTAAAACCTAAGGACAACCCAAAAAGCCTAAGCTTGGGGATGCCTCGGAAGGCATCCCCTCTTTTGTCTTCGTCCATCGGTAACTTTACTTGGAGCTATATTTTTATTCACCACATGATATGTGTTTTGCTTGGAGCGTCTTGTATGATTTGAGTCTTTTCTTTTTAGTTCACCACAATCATCCTTGATGTACACACCTTTTGAGAGAGACACGCATTAATCAGAATTTATTAGAATACTCTATGTGCTTCACTTATATCTTTTGAGTTAAACAATTTTGCTCTAGTGCTTCACTTATATCTTTTAGAGCACAGTGGTGGTTATATTTTATAGAAATTATTGATCTCTCATGCTTCACTTATAGCATTTTGAGAGTCCTTTAGAACAGCATGGTAATTTGCTTTGGTTATAAAATTAGTCCTAATATGATAGGCATCCAAGTTAAAAACTTCTAAGTGCATTGAATACTAAGAGAAGTTTGATACTTGATAGTTGTTTTGAGATATAAAGGTGGTAATATTAAGTTGTGCTAGTTGAGTAGTTGTGAATTTGAGAAATACTTGTGTTAAAGTTTGCAAGTCCCGTAGCATGCACGTATGGTAAACATTGTGTAACAAATTTGAAACATGAGGTGTTCTTTGATTGTCATCCTTATGAGTGGCGGTCGGGGACGAGCGATGGTCTTTTCCTACCAATATCCCCCTAGGACATGCGCGTAGTGCTTGGTTTTTGATGACTTGTAGATTTTTTGCAATAAGTATGTGAGTTCTTTATGACTAATGTTGAGTCCATGGATTATACGCACTCTCAACCTTCCATCATTACTAGCCTCTTCGGTACCGTGCATTGCCCTTTCTCACCTTGAGAGTTGGTGCAAACTTCGCCGGTGCATCCAAACCCCGTGATACGATACGCTCTATCACACATAAACCTCCTTATATCTTCCTCAAAACAGCCACCATACCTACCTATTGTGGCATTTCCATAGCCATTCCGAGATATATTGCCACGCAACTTTCCACCGTTCCGTTTATTATGACATGCTTCATCATTGTCATATTGCCTTGCATGATCATGTAGTTGACATCGTATTTGTGGCAAAGCCACCATGCATATTATTTCATACATGTCACTCTTGATTCATTGCCCTTCCCGGTACACTGCCGGAGGCATTCATATAGAGTCATATTTTGTTCTAAGTCTCAAGTTGTAATCATTGAGTTGTAAATAAATAGAAGTGTGATGATCATCATTAATAGAGCATTGTCCCAAAAAAAGGAGAAATGCCAAATAAAAAAAGAAAGGCCCAAAAAAAGAGAAAAAAAGAAAAAAAAGAAAAAAGAGAGAAAATAAAAAGGGACAATGCTATTATCCTTTTTCCACACTTGTGCTTCAAAGTAGCACCATGATCTTTATGATAGAGAGTCTCCTGTTTTGTCACTTTCATATACTAGTGGGAATTTTTCACTATAAAACTTGGCTTTTATATTCCAACGATGGGCTTCCTCAAATGCCCTAGGTCTTCATGAGCAAGCAAGTTGGATGCACACCCACTTAGTTTATTTTGTTGAACTTTCATACATTTATAGCTCTAGTGCATCCGTTGCATAGCAATCCCTACTCCTTGCATTGACATTAATTGATGGGCATCTCCCTAGCCCGTTGATTAGCCGCGTCAATGTGAGACTTTCTCCTTTTTTGTCTTCTCCACACAACCCCCATCATCATCTTGTATTCCACCCATAGTGATATATCCATGGCTCACGCTCATGTATTCCGTGAAAGTTGAAAAAAGTTTGAGATTACTAAAGTATGAAACAATTGCTTGGCTTGTCATCGGGGTTGTGCAAGATGAGAGCATCTTGTGTGACGAAAATGAAGCATGACCAAACTATATGATTTTGTAGGGATGAACTTTCTTTGGCCATGTTATTTTGAGAAGACATAATTGCTTTGTTAGTATGCTTGAAGTATTATTATTTTTATGTCAATATTGAACTTTTATATTGAATCTTCCGGATCTGAACATTCATGCCACAATAAAGAAAATTACATCGAAGAATAAGCTAAGTAGCATTCCACATCAAAAGTTCTGTTTTTATCATTTACCTACTCGAGGACGAGCAGGAATTAAGCTTGGGGATGCTTGATACGTCTCCAACGTATCTATAATTTTTGATTGGTCCATGCTATTATATATTCTGTTTTGGATGTTCAATGGGCTTATTTATACATTTTTATATTATTTTTGGGACTAACCTATTAACCCAAGGCCAGTGCAAATTGCTGTTTTTTTGCCTATTACAGTGTTTCGCAGAAAAGGAATATCAAACGGAGTCCAAATGGAATGAAACCTTCGGGAGCGTGATTTTTGGAACAAACGTGATCCAGGGGACTTGGAGTGGACGTCAAGCAATCAACGAGGAGGCCACGAGGCAGGGGCGCGCCTACCCCCTAGGCGTGCCCTCCACCCACATGGGCCCCTCGTGGCTCTACCGACTTACTTCTTCCTCCTATATATACCTATGTACCCCGAAACCATCGAGGAGCACAACGAAAACCTAATTCCACCGCCGCAACCTTCTGTACCCATGAGATCCCATCTTGGGGCCTTTTTCGGCGCTCTGCCGGAGGGGGCATCGATCACGGAGGGCTTCTACATCAACACCATAGCCTCTCTGATGATGTGTGAGTTGTTTACCACACACCTTCGGGTCCATAGTTATTAGCTAGATGGCTTCTTCTCTCTCTTTGGATCTCAATACGAAGTTCTCCTCGATTCTCTTGGAGATCTATTCGATGTAACTCTTTTTGCGGTGTGTTTGTCGAGATCCGATAAGTTGTGGGTTTATGATCAAGATTATCTATGAACAATATTTGAATCTTCTCTGAATTATTTTATGTATGATTGGTGATCTTTGCAAGTCTCTTCGAATTATCAGTTTGGTTTGGCCTACTAGATTGATCTTTCTTGCAATTGGAGAAGTGCTTGGCTTTGGGTTCAATCATGTGGTGCTTGATCCCAGTGACAGTAGGGGAAATCACACGTATTGTATTGTTGCCATCGAGGATAAAAAGATGGGGTTTATATCATATTGCATGAGTTTATCCCTCTACATCATGTCATCTTACCTAATGCGTTACTCTTTTCTTATGAACTTAATACTCTAGATGCATGCTGGATAGCGGTCGATGTGTGGAGTAATAGTAGTAGATGCAGGTAGGAGTCGGTCTAGTTGTCGCGGACGTGATGCCTATATACATGATCATGCCTAGATATTCTCATAATTATGTACTTTTCTATCAATTGCTCGACAGTAAGTTGTTCACCCACCGTAATACTTATGCTATCTTGAGAGAACCCACTAGTGAAACCTATGGCCCCCGGGTCTATTTTCCATCATATTAATCTCCCGTCAACTAGTTATTTCTATCGCTGTTTATTTTGCTTTCTTTACTTTTAGTCTTTATCATAAAAATACCAAAAATATTATCTTATCATCTCTATCAGATCTCACTTTTGCAAGTGGCCATGAAGGGATTGACAACCCCTTTATCGTGTTGGTTGCAAGGTTCTTATTTGTTTGTGTAGGTACGAGGGACTTGCGTGTGGCCTCCTACTGGATTGATGCCTTGGTTCTCAAAAACTGAGGGAAATACTTACGCTACTTTGCTGCATCACCCTTTCCTCTTCAAGGGAAAACCAACGCAGTGCTCAAGAGGTAGCAATAGACATGAGTTGTCATTTGATAACGGGATCACATCATTAGGGGGATGATGTGATGGACAAGACCCATCTGTTATCTTAACATGTGATCGTTCAGTTTATTGCTACTGCTTTCTTGCATGTCAAATACATGTACCTTCGACAATGAGATCATGCAACTCCCGGATACCGGAGGAATACCTTGTGTGCTATCAAATGTCACAACGTAACTGGATGATCATAAAGATGCTCGATAGGTATCTCCAAAAGTGTCTGTTGAGTTGGCATGGATCGAGATTGGAATTTGTCACTCTGAGTATCGGAGAGGTATCTCTGGGCCCTCTCGGTAATACACATCATAAGAAGCCTTGCAAGAAAATTACTAATGAGTTAGTTAGGAGATGATGTATTAGCGAACGAGTAAAGATACTTTCCGGTAATGAGATTGAACTAGGTATGAAGATACCGACGATCGAATCTCGGGCAAAGTAACATACTGATGGACAAAGGGAATTACGTATGTTGTCATAACGGTCCGACTGATAAAGATCTTCATAGAATATGTAGGAGCCAATATGGGCATCCAGGTTCCTCTATTGGTTATTGACCGGAGAGGTGTCTCGGTCATGTCTAGATAGTTCTCGAACCCGTAGGGTCCGCACGCTTAACGTTCGTTGACGATATATTGTTATATGAGTTATGTGATTTGGTGACCGAATGTTGTTCGAAGTCTCGGATGAGATCACAGACATGACGAGAAGTCTTGAAATGGTCAAGAGGTAAAGATTAATATATAGGACAATGGTATTCGGACATCGGTAGTGTTTCGGGGGGTACCAGGTACTTATCGGGTCACCGGAAGGGGTTCCGCGCACCGCCGGCAAAAGTTATGGGCCTTATGGGCCAAGAGAGGGAACGCACCAGCCACAAGTGGCTGGTGCGCCGCCCATAGCAGGACGGCCTAGGAGGAGAAGTAAATAGGGGAAGGGGAAGGAAAGTATGGAGGAGGACTCCCCGTTCCTTCCCTCTCCCCTCTTCTTTCCTTCCCCCTTGTCCAAACATGGCAGGGGGGCGCGGCCAGGGCAGGAGCCCTAGGGCCGGCCGACCACCTATGTGGTGCGCTAGGCTGCCTCCCCTCCCCCTCCCACCTATATATATATATGTGGGAGGGGGTGCCTAGCAGACACCAGATCAATTGTTAGCCGTGTGCGGCACCCCCCTCCACCGTTTACACCCCAGTCATATTTTAGTAGTGCTTAGGCGAAGCCGTGCGGAGATCACTTCACCATCACCGTAACCACACCATCGTGCTGACAGAACTCATCTACTACCTTGCCATCTTGTTGGATCAAAAAGGCGGAGGACGTCATCGAGGTGAACATGAGCTGAACGCGGAGGTGCCGTACATTCGGTACTAGATCGGTTGGATCGCGAAGAAAGTTCGACTACATCAACCGCGTTGTGAAATGCTTCCGCTTACGGTCTACGAGGGTACATGGACTCACTCTCCCCTCTCATTGCTATGCATCTCCTTGATAGATCTTGTGTGTGCATATAATTTTTTTTGTTTTCCATGCAACGTTTCCCAACAGTGGCATCCGAGCCAGGTCTATGCGTAGATAATATGCATGAGTAGAACACAAAGAGTTGTGGGCAGTGATAGTCATACTGCTTATCACCAACGTCTTATTTTGATTCGGCGGTATTGTGGGATGAAGCGGCCTGGGCCAACCTTACATGTCCACGCACATGAGACCGGTTCCACCGACTGACATGCAACTAGTTTTGCATAAAAGGTGGCTCGCGGGTGTCTATTTCTCCTACTTTAGTTGAATCAAATTTGACTACGACCGGTCCTTGAAGAAGGTTAAAACAACAAACTTGATGAATCACCGTTGTGGCTTTTGCGTAGTTAAGATCGGTTCTTGCTAGAAGCCCGTAGCAACCACATAAAACTTGCACCAACAAAGTAGAGGGCATCTAACTTGTTTTTGCAGGGCATGTTGTGATGTGATATGGTCAAGATATGATGTGATATATGTTGATGTATGAGATGACCATGTTCTGTAATATCAACAACCGGCAGGAGCCTTAGGGTTGTCTCTTTATTGTATGAAATGCAAGCGCCATGTAATTGCTTTACTTTATCACTATGCATTAGCGATAGTTGTAGAAGCAATAGTTCGTGTGACGACCTCGAGGCAATGACGCTATGATGGAGATCAAGGTGTCAAGTCGGTGATGATGGAGATCATGACGATGCTTTGGAGATGGAGATCAAAAGCACAAGATGATGATGGCCATATCATGTCACATATTTTGATTGCATGTGATGTTTATCCTTTATGCATCTTATTTTTCTTAGAACGGCGGTAGCATTATAAGATGACCCCTTCACTTAATTTCAAGATAAAAGTGTTTCCCGTGAGTATGCACCGTTGCTGCAGTTCATTGTTTCGAGATACCACGTGATGATCGGGTGTGATAGACTCTACGTTCACATACAACGGGTGTAAGACTGTTTTGCACATGCAGAATACTTGGGTTAAACTTGACGAGCCTAGCATGTACAGACATGGTCTCGGAACACTGGAGACCAGAAGGTCGAACATTAGTCATATAGTAGATATGGTCAACATAGAGATGTTCACCATTGATGACTACCCCATCTCACGTGATGGTCAGACATGGGTTAGTTGATTTGGATCATGTATCACTTAGATAACTTGAGGAATGTTAATTTAAGTGGGAGTTCTTTTTGATTAATTGAACTTTAAATTTATCATGAACATAGTCAAAATGTCTTTGCATATTATGTTGTAGATCAATAGCTCGCGATGTAGCTCCCCTGTTTTTGATATGTTCCTAGAGAAAACTAAGTTGAAAGATGATAGTAGCAATAATGCGGACTGGGTCCATGATCTAAGGATTATCCTCATTGCTGAACAGAAGAATTATCTCCTTGATGGACCACAAGGTGACAGACCTATTGCAAGAGCAGATGCAAACGTTATGAATGTCTGGCAAGCTCGATATGATGACTACTTAATAGTTTAGTGCGCCATGCTTTACGGCTTAAAACTGGGACTTCAAAAACGTTTTGAATGCCATAGAGCATATGAAATGTTCCAAGAGCTGAAATTGGTATTTCAGACTCATGCCCATGTCGAGAGGTATGAGACCTCTGACAAGTACTTTGCCTAGAAGATGGAAGAGAATAGCTTAGCTAGTGAGCATGTGCTCAGAATGTCTGGGTACTAGAATAACTTGAATCAAGTGGGAGTTAATCTTCCACATAAGATAGTGATTGACAGAGTTTTCTAGTCACTATCACCAAGCTACTAGAACTTCGTGATGAACTATAATATGCAAGGGATGATGAAAACGATCCCTGAGCTCTTCGCAATGCTGAAATCGGTGAAGGTAGAAATCAAGAAAGAACATCAAGTGTTGATGGTTAACAAGACCACTAGTTTCAAGAAAAAAGGCAAGGCAAAGAAAGGGAACTTCAAGAAGTATGGCAAGCAAGTTGTCACTCCCGTGAAGTTGCCCAAAGCTGGAGCCTGAAACTGAGTGCTTCTACTGCAAAGGCAATGGTCACTGGAAGCGGAACTGCCCCAAATACTTGGCGGATAAGAAGGATGGCAAAGTGAACAAATGTATACATGATATACATGTTATTGATGTGTACCTTACTAGTGTTCGTAGTAGCCCCTGGGTATTTGATACCGGTTCAGTTGCTAAGTACCTAACTTGAAACATGAGTTGCAGAATGAACAAAGACTAGTTAAGGGTAGAGATGTGTGTTGGAAGTGATTCCAAGGTTAATACGATCACCATCACACACTCCCTCTACCTTCGGGATTAGTGTTGAACCTAAATAAATGTTAGTTGGTGTTTGCCTTGAGCATGAATATGATTAGATCATGGTTATTACAATACGGTTATTCATTTAAGTCAGAGAATAATTGCTGTTCTGTTTACATGAATAAAATCTTCATTGGTCATACACCCAATGTGAATGGTTTATTGAATCTTAATCGTAGTGATACACATATTCATAATATTGATGCCAAAAGATGCAAAGTTGATAATGATAGTGCAACATGTTTGTGGCACTGCAGTTTAGGTCATATTGGTGTAAAGCGCATGAAGAAACTCCATGCGGATGGACTTTTGGAATCACTTGATTATTAATCATTTGATACTTGCAAACCATGCCTCATGGGCAAGATGACTAAAACTCCGTTCTCCGGAACAATGGAGCAAACTAAAAACTTATTGGAAATAATACATACCGATGTATGTGGTCTGATGAGTGTTGAGGCACGCGACATGTATCATTATTTTCTGACATTCACAGATGATTTGAGTAGGTATGGGTATATCTACTTGATGAAACACAAGTCTGAAACATTTGAAAAGTTCAAAGAATTTCAGAGTGAAGTGGAGAATCATCGTAACAAGAAAATAAAGTTTCTATGATCTGATCCCGGAGGCAAATATTTGAGTTATGAGATTGGTCTTCATTTAAAACAATGTGGAATTGTTTCACAGCTCACGCCACTTGGAACACCACAGTGTAATGGTGTGTCCGAACGTCGTAACCGTACTTTATTAGATATGGTGCGTCCTATGATGTGTCTTACCGATTTACCACTATCGTTTTGGGGTTATCCATTAGAGACAGCCGCATTCACGTTAAATAGGGCACTATCTAAATCCGTTGAGAGTGCGAACCTGATAAGCTCGAACCCAAATCGGAGAAGTGCGTCTTCATAGGATACCCTAAGGAAACAATTGGGTACACCTTCTACCATAGATCCGAAGGCAAGATTTTTGTTGCCAAGAATGGAACCTTTCTAGAGAAGGAGTTTCTCTCGAAAGAAGTGAGTGGGAGGAAAGTAGAACTTGATGAGGTAATTGTACCTTCTCTCAATTTGGAAAGTAGTACGTGAGAGAAATCCATTCCCGTCATGCCTACACCAACTAGAGAGGAAGCTAATGATGATGATCATGAAACTTCAGATCAAGTTACTACTGGACCTCGTTGGCCTAACAAAGCACGTTCCGCACCAGAGTGGTATGGTAATCCTGTCCTGGAAGTCATGTTACTATACCATGGCAAACCTAAGAACTATGAAGAAGCTATGATCAGCCCGGATTCTGATAAATGGCTTGAGGCCATGAAATCTGAGATAGGATCCATGTATGAGAACAAAGTGTGGACTTTGGTGGACTTGCCCGATGATCGGCAAGCCATTGAGAATAAATAGATCTTCAAGAAGAAGACAGACGATGATGGTAATTTCACCATCTACAAAGCTTGACTTGTCGTGAAAGGTTTTTGACAAGTTCAAGGAGTTGACTACTATGAGACCTTCTCACCCGTAGCGATGCTTAAGTCTGTCTGAATCATGTTAGCAATTGCCGCATTTTGTGAAATTTGGCAAATGGATGTCAAAACTGCATTCCTTAATGGATTTCTTAAAGAAGATTTGCATATGATGCAACCAGAAGGTTTTGTCGATCCTAAAGGTGCTAACAAAGTGTGCAAGCTCCAATGATCCATCTATGGACTGGTGCAAGCATCTCGGAGTTGGAATATATGCTTTGATGAGGTGATCAAAGCATATGGTTTTATGACTTATGATGAAGCCTGTATTTACAAGAAAGTGAGTGGGAGCACTACATCGTCTCTGATAAGTATATGTGGATGACATATTGTTGATCGGAAATGATGTAGAATTTTTTAGAAAGCATGAAGGGTTGTTGGAAAGGAGTTTTTGAAAGAAATACCTCAGTGAAGCTGCTTACATATTGGGCATCAAGATCTATAGAGATAGATCAATAGCTTAATAGGACTTTCACAAAACACATACCTTGATAATTTTTTGAAGAAGTTCAAACTGGATCAGTCAAAGAAGGAGTTCTTGCCTGAGTTGTGAGGTATGAAGTTGAGTAAGGACTCAAAGCCCGATCACGGCAGAAAAATAGAGGGAGGATGAAGGTCATTCCATATGCCTCAGCCATAGGTTCTATAAAGCTTGCCATGCTATGTACTAGACCTAATGTGTGCCTTGCCACGTGTCTGGCAAGGGGGTACAAGAGTGATCCAGGAGTGGATCACTGGATAGCGGTCAAAATTATCCTTAAAGGAATAAGGAAATGTTTCTCGGTTATGGAGGTGATAAAGAGTTCGTCGTAAAGGGTTATGATGATGCAAGCTTTGACACTAATCCAGATGACTCTGAGTAGAACGTAGGAGCAATTAGCTAGAGTAGCTCTATGCAGAGCATTGTAGACATAGAAATTTGCAAAGTACACACAAATCTGAATGTTGCAGACCCGTTGACTAAAACTTCTGTCACAAGCAAAACATGATCATACCTTAGAACTCTTGGAGTGTTAATCACATGGCGATGTGAACTAGATTATTGACTCTAGTAAACTCTTTGGGTATTAATCACATGGCGATGTGAACTATGGGTGTTGATCACATGGCGACGTGAACTAGATTATTGACTCTAGTGCAAGTGGGAGACTGATGGAAATTTGCCCTAGAGGCAATAATAAAATGGTTATTATTATATTTCCTTATTCACGATAAAGGTTTATTATTCATGCTAGAATTGTATTGACCAGAAACTTAAATACATGTGTGAATACATAAACAAATACCGTGTCCCTAGTAAGCCTCTACTAGACTAGCTCGTTGATCAAAGATGGTTAAGGTTTCCTAACCATAAACATGAGTTGTCATTTGATAATGGTATCACATCATTAGGAGAATGATGTGATGGAAAAGACCCATCCATTAGCTTAGCATGCGATCGTTCAGTTTATTTCTACTGCTTTCTTGTATGTCAAATACATGTTCCTTCGACCATGAGATCATGTAACTCCCGGATACCGGAGGAATACCTTGTGTGCTATCAAACGTCGCGACGTAACTGGGTGATCATAAATATGCTCTACATGTATCTCTGAAAAGAGTCTGTTGAGTTGGCATGGATCGAGATTGGAATTTGTCACTCCGAGTACCGGAGAGATATCTCCGGGGCCTCTCGGCAATACACATCACAAGAAGCCTTGCAAGCAAATGACTAATGAGTTAGTTACGAGATGATGTATTATGGAACAAGTAAAGAGACTTGACGCTAACGAGATTGAACTAGGTATGAAGATACCGACGATCGAATCTCGGGCAAGTAACATACCGATGGACAAAGGGAATTACGTATGTTGTCATAACGGTTTGACCGATAAAGATCTTCGTAGAATATGTAGGAGCCAATATGGGCATCTAGGTTCTGCTATTGGTTATTGACCAGAGAGGTGTCTCGGTCATGTCTACATAGTTCTCGAACCCATAGGGTCCGCACGCTTAACGTTCGTTGACGATATAGTGTTATATGAGTTATGTGATTTGGTGACCGGATGTTGTTCGGAGCCCCGGATGAGATCACAGACATGACGAGGAGTCTCGAAACGGTCTAGAGGTAAATATTGATATATAGGACAATGATATTCGGACACCAAAAGTGTTTCGGGGGGTATCGGGTACTTATCGGGTAACCGGAAGGGGTTCCGGGCACTACTAGCAAAAGTATGGGCCTTATGGGCCAATAGAGGGAACACACCAGCCACAAGGGGCTGGTGCACCCCCCATAGCAGGCCGTCCTAGGAGGAGAAGGAAAGAGGGGAAGGGAAAGGAAAGTGTGGAGTACGACTCTCCCTTCGTTCCCTCTCCCTCCTTCTTTCCTTCCCCCTTGTCCAAACATGGCAGGGGGGCGTGGCGAGGGCAGGAGCCCTAGGGCCGGTCGCCCACCTATGTGGTGTGCCAGGCTGCCTCCCCTCCCCCTCCCACCTATATATATGTGGGAGGGGGGCGCCTAGCACACACCAGATCAATTGTTAGCCGTGTGTGGCGCCCCCCTCCACCGTTTACACCCCCGGCCAGATTTTCGTAGTGCTTAGGCGAAGCCCTGCGGAGATCACTTCACCATCACCGTGATGACCCACAAGTATATGGGATCAATTGTAACCTTTTCGATAAGTAAGAGTGTCGAACCCAACGAGGAGCCGAAGGAAATGACAAGTGGTTTCCAGCAAGGTAATGTCTGCAAGTGCTGAAATTGTGAGTAATAGAGTAGTTTGATAGCAATATAATTTGTAAGGAGCAAGTAACAATAGTAGTAACAAAAGTGCAGCAAGGTAACCCAATCCTTTTGAGTCAAAGGACAGGCCAAAATGGTCTCTTATAATAAGCAAAGCGTTCTTGAGGGTACACAGGATTTTCTTCTAGTTTTTCATCATGTTGGTTCGATTCGTGTCCGCTACTTTGATAATTTGATATGTGGGTGGGCTGGTGCTTAGGTGCTGTTCTTACTTGAACAAACCTCCGACTTATGATTAACCCCCTCGCAAGCATCTGCAACTACGAGAAAAGTATTAAGAATAAATTCTAACCATAGCATTAAACTTTTGGATCCAATCGGTCCCTTACGGAATAGCGCATAAACTAGGGTTTAAGCTTCTGTCGCTCTTGCAACCCATCATCTAATAACTACTCCACAATGCATTCCCTTAGGCCCAAATATGGTGAAGTGTCACGTAGTCGACGTTCACATGACACCACTAAGGGAATCACAACATACATACAGTCAAAATATCGAACACATATCAAGTTCACATGATTACTTGCAACATGATATTTCCCGTGACCTCAAGAACAGAAGTAACTACTCACAAATGATAACCATGCTCAAGATCAGAGGGGTATTAAATAGCATATTGGATCTGAACATATAATCTTCCACCAAATAAACCATATAGTAATCAACTACAAGATGTAATCAACACTACTAGTCACCCACAAGCACAAATCTAGAGTTCCGGTACAAAGATTGAACACAAGAGATGAACTAGGGTTTGCGAGGAGATGGTGCTGTTGAAGATGTTGATGGAGATTGCCCTCCCCAACATGGGAGAGTTGTTGGTGATGATGATTTCCCCCTCCGGGAGGGAAGTTCCCCCGGCAGAATCGCTCCGCCGGAGGGCAAAAGTGCTCCTGCCCAAGATCCGCCTCGAGACGGCGGCGCTCCGTCCCGAAAGTCCTCTTTTTTTCTAGGTCAAAGTGACTTATATACCAGAAGATGGGCACCGGAGGTGGGCCGGCTGAGCACAACCCACCAGGGCGCGCCTGGGGGGCCAAGCGCGCCCTGGTGTCTTGTGCTCACCAGGTGGCCCCCTCCGGTGGTTATTTGCTTGATTATTTATTATTTATTCCATGAAAATCCTCATGAAGTTTTAGCTTGTTTGGAGTTGTGCAAAAAAGGTGGCCTGACATAGCTTTTCCAGGTCCAGATTTCCAGCTGCCGGAATTCTCCCTCTTTGTGTGAACCTTGCATATTATGAGATAAAAGGCATTAGAATTACTCCAAAAAGCATTATTATG
The DNA here is from genome assembly GCF_018294505.1 of Triticum aestivum. NCBI lineage: Eukaryota > Viridiplantae > Streptophyta > Magnoliopsida > Poales > Poaceae > Triticum > Triticum aestivum. The sequence continues at coordinate 202,941,365 of NC_057808.1, forward strand.
CATAAAAACATCATAAATAACAGTAGGTAAACATGATGCAAAATGGACATATCAACTCCCCCAAGCTTAGACCTTGCTTGTCCTCAAGCGAAAACCGAAATCGAAAAACATGTCCACATGCTTAGAGAGAGAGAGGCGTCGATAAAAACAAAATACAAACATAGAAGCATCATGTGAATTATTATAACATCAAAAAACTTTAACATAGATCTTTTATCATAGAACTTTTATCATAGACTTCTCATGAATAAGTAACAATTCATCACACTATTGAAGTATAAAGCATAAACTCTATTGGAAACCAACAAACTATGTTCTCAGTCAACTTTGCAACTACAATTCATCATCTTTTCAGGAAGGGTCACATATCGGAGCCTTTAGGGAAGTCCACATACTCAACCATCATATAGTCTTCTATGATTGCTAACACTCACTGCATACACATGAGCAAAACATTTCAACCAGACACATAGAAAGATAGGGCTTATAATTTCGCCTCCCAACGTATTCACCTCAAGGGTGATGTCAACAATAATAACTCATGCTACCCATATTCAACTGGACATATGTACCTAGATCTTTCCTCACCACATGATGCTTGCCAAAGGAGAAAAATAAAAAGGAATAGAGAGAAAAACTTTGACTCTTGCATAAAAGTAAATAACATAAAAGTAAAAGATAGGCCCTTCGCAGAGGGAAGCAGAGGTTGCCATGCGCTTATTTGTTTGTACGCTCAACCCCTTAGTGCAAAATAACGTCACGCTATATTGCCCCTTGTGATAGCAACCTTTATTATGCAGTCTGTCTCTTTTATTTCTTTGCTATCACAAGTTCGTACAATGCTTAATTTTCTCTTACACTAAATGATCTAACACTTTTAGGAGCAATTTTTATTGCCTTTTTGCATCGATGACAACTTACTTGAGGGATCTTGCTCAATCCCTAGGTAGGTATGGTGGACTCTCGAAAATAAGATTTGGGTTTAAGGGTTTTTGGATGCACAAGTAGTATCTCTACTTGGTAGGGAATTTTTGGCTAGCAAAGATAGGGGAAAGCACCACATGTTGAAGGATCTATGGCAATATAACTTCTGTGTGAATATGAACAAACATAAATCATTATGTTGTCTTCCTTGTCCAATGTCAACAATTTTGGCATATAATATTTTGATGGGGGCTCACAATCACAAAAGATTTCCAGGATAGTGTATTTATATGTGAATCTTCTCTTCCCTTATTAATTATTTCATGAGTTGCATCATTGACCAATGCTATGTTTGTTAATCTCTAATAAACTTTTCTACTTATACTTTTCCTTATGTGGTGTCATCACCTACCATAAGATTAGCATGTGATCTTTTTCATTTATTTCCTTTCTTTTTATTGAAACATGAAAGTAAAGAAAGCAAAACTCAAACTAAACTTTATTATATATCTCGCATACGATTACAAGGATAGATCACTAAGCAAACTCTCGAGAAGAAAGGATTGAACTAAACTTTTATTCATCTAAAGCAAAAGATAACTATGGATCGAACTAAAATAAGTAAAGGCAAAAGATAGTGGGGGTGATACAATACCGGGGCACCTCCCCCAAGCTTGGCGGAAGCCAAGGGGAGTGCCCATACCCGAAACTCAATTTTCTTTTGGTGACGAAGAAGGAGGTGGTGGTGGTGTTGAAGTAGAGATCTTGACGTTGGGTTTCCATGGTAGAGGTCCACCATCATATGGGGAGGAATGCGTCTCATGGGTCCTACAACTGGCAGCCAAACTCATACCTTTAAACCTTGCCTCATATTTAAAGACTTTGTTTTGGAGATCGTAGATCTGACTTTGGAGGAAGTTGATTTGCTCATTGAGGGTGAAGACGATGTCCTTCACGGACTTGCCATCCACCTTGAGATCACGGGGGAGGTCCGTGATCATGAGATGATTGGCATTGAGTCCATGCTCCACCATCCCCTTGCACCAGAAGACCTCCTGCTCCATAGCTTCAAGCCTGGCCTCCACGGTTCCCTTCCCCTTTGGATCTTGCACATCGCGGATGTGAAGCACCTCCTCATGCATTTGGATGACCTGAGGGTGCTGCACCACCTCCCGAAAATATGGGTTGATGATGTTCTTGAAGAACGTGTCCTTGGAGGAGCTTGAAGCGGCCATGGTAGATGGGATCTGACAGAAAATAGCAAGGAAAAGAAAACACAAGATTTCTCTGCGATACAGTGGTCAATAGGTTTGGGGGTATATAAAGATTTTTTTATCTTGGGAAACAAGAAAACGGAAGAAAAACGGAGTCCGGAAGGTACCCGAGGTGGGCACAACCCACCTGGGCGTGCCAGGCAAGCCAGACGCGCCCGAGTGTCTTGTGCCCACTAGGGTGACTTTCCCGGTAGTTTCTTATTTTCCTATTTTTTGTTATTACCCAAAACTGACAGAAAATATTTTTGCAGATTTTTTGGAGTCCGTTTACTTACCGTATCACATACCTCCTCCTTTTCACGATTTTGGAGTGTTCCGGAAGGTCTCTTTTATGTGTTCTTCCGGTGTCATAGTTTGGTTAACATTACTTTCAACATTAATCGGCGTACCTGAGATATAATGTTTTATTTGTTGCCCATTAACAACCTTCGGGTTAGTGCCTTCAGCATTATTTATTTTGATAGCTCCAGATCGATAAACCTCTTCGATAACATAGGGTCCTTCCCATTTGGAGAGGAGTTTTCCTGCAAATAATCTAAAAGGAGAGTTGTACAACAGAACATATTCTGCAACGTTGAACTCACGCTTTTGGATTCTTTTATCATGCCATCTGTTAACTTTTTCTTTAAATAGCTTGGCATTTTCATATGCTTGGGTTCTCCATTCATATAATGAGCTAATATCAAATAACCTCTTTTCATCGGCAAGTTTGAAATCATAGTTGAGTTCTTTGATTTCCCAATATTCTTTATGTTCTAACTCAAGAGGCAAATGGCAAGCTTTTCCATAAACCATTTTATAAGGAGGCATACCCATAGGATTTTTATATGTTGTTCTATAAGCCCAAAGTGCATCATCTAATTTCTTAGACCAATTCTTTCGGGGCCTATTCACAGTCTTTTGCAAAATTAATTTTGTTTCTCTATTGCTAAGTTCAACTTGACCACTAGACTGAGGATGATAGGGTGATGCAATTCTATGGTTAACATCATATTTGGCAAGCATTTTACGGAAAGCACCATGAATAAAGTGTGAACCACCATCAGTCAATAAATATCTAGGGACTCCAAACCTTGGGAAAATAACTTCCTTAAGCATTTTAACAGAGGTGTTGTGATCAGCACTACTAGTTGGAATAGCTTCTACCCACTTAGTAACATAATCAACAGCAACCAAAATATGTGTATACCCATTAGAGGAAGGAAAATGTCCCATGTAATCAAATCCCCAAACATCAAATGGTTCGACAACAAGTGAATAATTCATAGGCAATTCTAGACGCTTAACGATATTACCTATTCTTTGACATTCATCACAAGATAAGATAAACTTACGGGCATCCTTGAAGAGACTAGGCCAATATATAAAACCCAGATTGCAATACCTTGTGAGCAATTCTGTCTCCAGCATGATGTCCTCCATAAGCTTCGGAGTGACATTTCCGTAGGATTTGTCCCTGTTCATGCTCAGGTACACAATGTCTAATAATACCATCTACTCCTTGTTTAAAAAGATGTGGGTCATCCCAAACGTAATGTTTAAATCGTAGAAGAATTTTTTCTTTTGTTGGTAAGTAAAGCTAGGTGGTAAATATTTAGCAACAATGTAATTATCATAGTCAACATACCAAGGAGTGTTATGAGAAACATTTATTGCAGCTAACTGCTCATCAGGAAAACTATCATCAATAGGAAGTCGGTCATCAAGAACATTTTCAAGCCTAGACAAGTTATCAGCTATGGGGTTCTCTGCTCCTTTTCTATCAGTGATATGTAAATCAAATTCTTGTAGAAAGAGAACCCATCGAATAAGCCTAGGGTTTAGCATCTTTCTTTTCCATAAGATATTTAATAGTAGCATGGTCGGTGTGAACAATTACTTTTGAATCAACAATGTAAGATCTAAATTTATCACAAGCAAACACCACTGCTAGAAATTCTTTTTAGTAGTAGCATAATTTCTTTGTGCACTGTCTAGAGTTTTACTAGCATAATGAATAACATTCAGTTGCTTATCAACTCTTTGTCCTAGAACAACACCAACAACATAATCTCTAGCATCATACATAATTTCGAAAGGTAAGTTCCAATCAGGTGGTTGAACAATAGGTGCAGAAATTAAGGCTTTCTTGAGTGTTTCGAAGGCTTCTAAACAATCATCATCAAAAACAAAAGGAACATCCTTTTGCAAAAGATTTGTAAGGGGCCTAGAAATTTTAGAAAAGTCTTTGATAAATCTCCTATAGAAGCCAGCATGACAAAGGAAACTACGAATACCTTTGATATCTTTAGGACATGGCATTTTCTCAATTGCATCAACCTTAGATTTGTCCACCTCAATACCTCTTTCAGAAATTTTATGGCCCAAAACAATACGTTCATTAACCATAAAGTGGCACTTCTCCCAATTCAAGACAAGATTTTTTTGCTCACATCTCTGCAAAACTTAGTCAAGATTGCTTAAACAATCATCAAAAGACTTCCCATAAACAGAAAAGTCATCCATGAAAACCTCATCAATCTTTTCACAAAAGTCAGAGAATATAGCAGTCATACATCTTTGAAAGGTAGCAGGTGCATTGCATAAACCGAAAGGCATACATCTATAAGCATAAGTTCCAAAGGGGCAAGTAAAAGTGGTCTTTTCTTGATCAGGTTGAGAAACCAGTATTTGTGAAAAACCAGAATATCCATCAAGGAAGCAAAAATGTGTGTGCTTAGATAATCTTTCTAGCATTTGATCAATAAAAGGTAGAGGGTAATGATCTTTTCTAGTTGCTTTGTTTAATTTTCTAAAATCAATTACCATTCTATAACATGTAACAATTCTTTGTGTAATAAATTCATTCTTATCATTAGGAACAACAGTAATACCTCCCTTCTTAGGGACACAATGAACATGACTCACCCATCTACTATCAGCTATAGGATAGATTATACCTGCTTCTAGAAGTTTTAATATTTCCGTTCTTACCACTTCCTTCATCTTCGGATTTAACCGACATTGGTGATCAACAACGGGTTTAGCATCAGGTTCCATATTAATCTTGTGCTGACATAGAGTGGGACTAGTGCCCTTTAAATCATCAAGAGTATATCCAATAGCAGCTCGGTGCTTCCTTAGAACTTTCAATAATATTTCTTCTTCATGTACTAGAAGGTTAGCACTAATAATAACATGATATATCTTCTTCTCATCAATATAAGCATATTTCAAAGTGTCTAGCAATTGTTTTAATTCAAACACAGGATCACCTTTAGGTGGAGGAGGACCTCCCAGAGTTTCAATAGGCAAATTGTGTTTAAGTAGAGGACGTTGTTCAAAGAAAATCTGATCTATTTCATTTCTTTCATGCATATGTAAATCATTCTCATGGTCTAGCAGATATAGTTCTAGATGATCAGTAGGAGGCATAGACCAATTATTTCATCCTTACTGGGTAGTTCTTTTTATGAGGTTTTCTACTAAACTTGGAAAAATTAAACTCATGAGACTCATCACCAAAACTAACACCGACAATTTGTTTCTCACAATCTATTTTAGCATTAACGGTGTTCAAGAAAGGTCTACAAAAGATAATGGGACAAAAATCATCTTGTGGGGAACCAAAAACAAGAAAATTAGTAGGGTATTTTATTTTCCCACACAAGACTTCAACATCTCTAACAATCCCAATTGGTGAAATGGTGTCTCTATTAGCAAGTTTAGTAGTAGCATCTGTGTCTTCTATCTCTGCGGGTGCTATGTCATTCATAATTTGTTGATATAAGGTAAAGGGAATAGCACTCACGCTAGCACCTATGTCGCATAAACCATGATAACAATGATCTCCTATTTTAACGGAGACAACAGGCATGCCAACAACAGGTCTATGTTTATCCTTTTTATCGGGTTTGGCAATTCTAACAGCTTCTTCACAGAAGTAAATAACATGCCCATATATATTTTCTTCCAAGAGATCCTTAACCATAGCAATACTAGGTTCTACTTTGATTTGTTCATCAGGTTTACCTGTTCTAATATAACTTTTCTTAACCATAGTTGAAACTTTAGCATGTTCCTTTATTCTAACAGGGAAAGGTGGTTTTTCAATATAAGCAGTAGGAACAACTAGATCAATATTATAAATTATAGTTTCCTCTTTAGCTAGTACCGGTTCTTTAATTTCTTCTTTAATAGGTGGGTGATATTTAAACCACCTCTCTTTATAGAGATCAACATGAGTAGCAAATGATTCACAAAAGGAGGCTACTATCTCAGAGTCAAGTCCATATTTAGTGCTAAACTTTTGAAAAGCATCGGTATCCATAAAAGATTTAACACAATCATACTTAAGATTAATACCTGACTCTTTACCTTCTCGAGTTCCCAATCTTCAGAGTTGCGTTTAATTCTTTCTAAGAGATCCTACTGAATAGTCTTCTTAATAAAAGAACCAACACAAGAAGTATCAAGCATGGATCGATCATTATAAGAAAGCCGAGCATAAAAATTCTGGATAATAATTCCTCTTGAGAGCTCATGATTGGGGCATAAATATAACATTGACTTAAGCATCCCCCAAGCCAGAGCGATACTTTCTCCTTCATAAGGCCAAAAATTATATATGTAGTCCCGATCACGATGAACTAGAAGCATAGGATAATTCTTTTTTGGTGAAAATCCAATTTCAATCGATTCCAATTCCAAGATCCAATATCATTGCATGGCCTATACCATGCCAATGCTTTTCCCTTCAAAGATAAAGGGAAAACCTTCTTCTTAACTTCATCTCTGGGTAAACCTGCAAGCTTAAACAATCCACAAATTTCTTCCACATATATCAAGTGCATATCAGGATATTCGGTTCCATCTCATGCATAAGGATTAGCTAGCAGTTGTTCTATCATACCTGGAGAAATTTCATACTCAATATTTTCAGTAGGTGCAGTAGGTTTAGGGGTAACTAATTGTGGTTCCAGTCGAGGTGAAGATACCCCAAACAAACCCCTCAAAAGATTGTTTTCCATAGTAATAAGTGACAATAAATTTTAGCACGTAGTAATAATTTTTCCTGACCACTTCCCACTTACCAAGAGCGCTTCACTCCCCGGCAACGGCGCCAGAGAATAGCCTTGATGACCCACAGGTATATGGGATCGATTGTAGCCTTTTCAATAAGTAAGAGTGTCGAACCCAACGAGGAGCAGAAGGAAATGCCAAGTGGTTTTCAGCAAGGTAATGTCTGCAAGTGCTGAAAATGTGAGTAACAGAGTAGTTTGAGAGCAAGATAATTTGTAACGAGCAAGTAAAGATAGTAGTAACAAAAGTGCAGGAAGGTAGCCCAATCCTTTTGAGGCAAAGGACAGGCCAAAACGGTCTCTTATAATAAGGAAAGCGTTCTTGAGGGTACACGGGAATTTCATCTAGCCACTTTCATCATGTTGGTTCGGTTCGTGTTCGCTACTTTGATAATTTGATATGTGGGTGGACCAGTGCTTAGGTGTTGTTCTTACTTGAACAAACCTCCTACTTATGATTAACCCCCTCGCAAGCATCCGCAACTACGAGAAAAGTATCAAGAATAAATTCTAACCATAGCATTAAACTTTTGGATCCAATCGGTCCCTTACGGAATAGCGCATAAACTAGGGTTTAAGCTTCTATCATTCTCGCAAACCATCATCTAATAATTACTCCACAATGCATCCCCTTAGGCCCAAATATGGTGATGTTTCATGTAGTCGACGTTCACATGACACCACTAAGGGAATCACAACATACATACTATCAATATATTGAACACATATCAAGTTCACATGATTACTTGCAACATGATTTCTCCCGTGACCTCAAGAACAAAAGTAACTACTCACAATGATAATCATGCTCAAGACAAGATGGGTATTAAATAGAATATTGTATTTGAACATATAATCTTCCACCAAAAAACCATATAGTAATCAACTACAAGATGTAATCAACACTACTAGTCACCCACAAGCACCAATCTATAGTTCCGGTACAAAGACTGAACACAAGAGATGAACTAGGGTTTGAGAGGAGATGGTGCTGTTGAAGATGTTGATGGAGATTGCCCTCCCCAAGATGGGAGAGTTGTTGGTGATGATGACGACGATGATTTCCCCCTCCGGGAGGGAAGTTCCCTCGGCGGAATCGCTCCGCCGGAGGGCAAAAGTGCTCCTGCCCAAGTTCTGCCTCGAGACGGCGGCGCTCCATCCCAAAAGTCCTCTCCTTATATTTTCTAGGTCAAAGTGACTTATATACCAGAAGATGGGCACCGGAGGTGGGCCAGGCTAAGCACAACCCACCAGGGCGCGCCTGGGGAGCCAGGCACGCCCTGGTGTCCTGTGCTCACCAGGTGGCCCCCCTCCGGTGGTTATTTGCTCCAGTATTTCTTATTTATTCCATAAAAAATCCTCGTGAAGTTTCAGCTTGTTTGGAGTTGTGCAGAATAGGTGGCCTGATGTAGCTTTTCCAGGTCCAGATTTCCAGCTGCCGGAATTCTCTCTTTTTGTGTGAATCTTGCATATTATGAGAGAAAAGGCATTAGAATTACTCCAAAAAAGCATTATTATGCATAAACATCATAAAGAACAGTAGGTAAACATGATGCAAAATGGGCATATCAGCCTTCACCACGCTGTCATGCTGACGGAACTCATCTACTACCTCGCCATCTTGCTGGATCAAAAAGGCGGAGGACGTCACCGAGCTGAACATGTACTGAGCGCGGAGGTGCCATACGTTTGGTACTAGATTGTTTGGATCGTGAAGAAAGTTCAACTACATCAACCGCATTGTGAAACGTTTCCCCTTACAGTCTACGAGGGTACGTAGACTCACTCTCCCCTCTCGTTGCTATGCATCTCCTTGATAGATCTTCCGTGTGCGTAGATTTTTTTCCGTGCAACGTTTTCCAATAGCTTGCCTTTGGATAGCATCGGTTCCGACAATAGCGCTTCAATATTCTCATGAACCGCTTGAAGGGATACATGTTGCAAAGAAACACATGACCGTAATACTTTATCTCATCGACAAGGTGCACAGTCAGATGGACCATGACATCAAGGAATGATGGTGGAAAAAACATTTCTAGGCTGGACAATATTCTTGCAATATCCTCTTGCATATAATCAAGCTCTTCAGGATCTACCTCTTCCTGCCATAGTTTGTTGAAGAAATTACATAGATCAATGAGTATTTTCTTATATCTATGACCATCATTCCAGATGGCCACCGAGAGGATTTGTGTCAACATTAAATGGCAATCATGTGACTTCATGTGTGCCAACTTCATTTTACCTAAGCTCACATCCACGAGACTTCTGATGTTTGCGGAGTAGGAAGAGGGTGTCTTAACTAACAACAAATACTCTAAGAACTCTTTGCTTCTTTTGGAGTGAAATTGTGACTCTAGCGAACATGGAGGAATTTTTCATCATCTTCTACTTCATTCATGTGTTTTTGTTTATCACCAAGCATATCGAGTCTTGCACCATCAGCATCCTTTGTTTTACCTTTAATCTTGAGCAGATTACCAAGGATGCTTTCAAATATGTTCTTCTCTATGTGCATGCCATCGATGTAGTGACGTACACGTAGATTCTCCCAGTAAGGTAATTGCCAAAACACCGATTTCTTCTAAATTTTTTGCCCCTTGGGTGTTTGTTTCACTGACAAAGTGTGTCCCTTGCCAAGCACAACTTCAATTTGTTTAGCCATGCAGTGGACCCACTACTGCAGAATGCTTCTAACGCGACACTACGATCAAGGACCCTTCGACGAAACTGTGTGCGATGCAATAATCGCAAACGATGGTGTAAAAAACCATCAAAAAGGTGCAAAACGTTTGCGATGGTGGAGCTGTAGCGACCCGGCCTCAAACGGTCAAGCCTCTGTGTATCTGTGCCATGCCTGGATCGGTATGCTGGCACACACAGTACATCGATGTATATATCAAAGTGCAATCACATGTATAAACAACGTAAAACTGATATACCTCATAAGTCTCAGCGGAAATAATCGAACGGGTGTGGAGTCCCATCAACGCCAACGGCAAGTTGAGTGTAGACCGTAACCCTACAACGTAACTCACTCGTCGTACAAATTCCTGCAACATAAGATGTTGCAGCCATGTAGATGAGTACATTGAATGTACTGGCAAGTCACATCATGAGTATAATGAACCTATTTGTACATGCAATTTGGCTGGTGGGAAGCTCTAAGTTTGGTTTTTTTGCATAAAGCTAGTTTTTCCCAAGGATAAAAAATATTATTCGACTACTACAACATTGCATAGGATGAGTTGGCAAACCCAACTCAACCATTCCCAAAGTTTCATTTAAAACCCAACTGTTTAATTAAGGGTGATGAGATCTCCCGGCATTTTCACTACTAGATGCTCAAGTTGTCCGTAACTGGGGACACGACTAATCTATTAGGTTTTAACACTCTGCAGAGGTTTGCGCACTTTTCCCCACAAGACTCGATCGCCTCCCTTGAAATTCTCGCACCGCCTAGTGTTTGAGAACAGGATGACCGAGACATAGTCTTTTGAAAGTATTTCCCCTTAACCCACGGATAGGCCGGTACACCTAATCATTCTACATCTGCTAGCCCATCCCGGAAGGGGTCACACTAACTACTCAACTAAGCCAGAGCCCATATTGGCTTGTGGCTGCACACGTAAGCTTCTAGACATGAGAATACGATTGATCTCTTTGAGCCTGGGTGGCCGACCACTAGTGGTGCACCACCATGGATTAACCATGCATGCTCCCACTGTACTTCGCCACCATTCAAACCAAATACCGCCCAGGTAGTTCATTTACAAGTCTTGGTCCTGCTTACTACTTTGTCACTCATGTCTCACCATGTTCGCTTCCCAAACCACGTCTACATTTAGCGAGGCAAAATAAACTTACACGGTGGTGACAAGGATGTATAGATCAGACCTACCTCAAATGAACTACTAGGTAACGGCATAGCCATCTGGCAACAATAAATCCTACCATGTAATCCTACCACAAAAGGACTAAGTGCATAATATAAACATAGGTAATTGGAAGAATGGTCAAATGTGAACTTGCCTGATAATAGTTGATGAAGATTATATCGCTCTCAGAAATTTACTTAATAGAACTATTCGTCACTCTCCGATGAAAATCTATAAAGTCAAACATTGCATTCACATAAGCAATCATTTCAAAGAACGAAGAAGAACATGCAAAGCAAAAAGTCTCGGAAAAACCAAATGAACATACAACACACTTAACTATCACAAAATATTCTAAGTGCAACACAACATAGGCATGGGATTTAGAAGTGATGTGAACTATAGTACATACGAGGCATAGAAGGAAAATATTAATGGATAGATCCTAGTGTGTGAAAAATATTTCGAGAAGGGTCCAAGTGATAGGGTTGGGCTACGGCGACAAAGTGCAAAAACAATGAACTTAATCAGAGCTACGGTTTAGGAGATATGGCCAGTTCAAGTTTGAATTCAAATCTGAATGAAGTTCAAATTTGAATCTGGCAAAAGTTTACAAAAAGATACCACTAGATAGATCTAAACAACATGAAGAATTTGCCGCTGGTTTCATCAAGTTTGGATCTACAGTTAAAAAGTTGTGGCTAAACTAAGATTAGGGACTAATCTGCTAATTCCAGGGACTAAACGGTGAAGAAAGTAATCACAAACAAGTCCTGGCCACGTGGCAGATTTCTATAGGCTGCAAGTTGTTCGCTGCGATGCTTATAGAGCGAACAGCCGCTAAATAGGAAAAATAACAACCACGGCTAAAAAACAAAATAAACCAAGATCGGTTTAACTAAAACCACACTGTTTATTTGAAACCGCGGTTGACCGATCTAATAAAAAAACCGAACTAAACGAATGGGGGTTCACCTTACAGCAAGCGACGGCGGCGTCGGGAGATGGCGGCGTCTGGCGGTGATAGGGCGGCGGCTGCGGTGCTCCTCGGCGGCGGGGGAGGGGACGAATGGGACAGGCGCGACGTGGGCGGTCCGGTGGTGGTGACGGCGCGCGTCGGGGTGGCCTGGATGGGGGGAGCGAAGGGCGGCGGCTTCGTGCTCCAGCGAGGACGCAGGTCGTCGGGGCGGCGTCTCCGGCGAACCTAGGGCAAAAGGAGAATGTCAACAAGATGCGCCTCGGCGAGTAACGAAGTTTGACAGGAAGAAAATGAAGATAGGGGAGTCTACGGTGATGAAAACTTCGGCGAGATGCTCCGGCTCCGGTGAGATCCAACACGGCGGGGCGTCGGCTATGGGTGGTGTGAGGCAAAACGGAGTTGGAGAACGGAGAGAGGGGGCTCTGGGGATTTTATAGGCGTGAGTAGAGGGCTCGGGGCTATGGGATAAGCTCTATCCCTAGAGCTTCGGCCGGCGGGTTCGGGCGTGCGCGTGCTCATCCAGCGGGGTCTGCGGGAAATTAGGGACGACCTGGGGAGTGGGCCCCATGGGTCAGCGATAGGGGAGAGATGAGCGAGGGAGGGAGACGAGCGGGCGATCGAGGCGAGAAGCGGGGAGCACTCGGGCGCTGGGTGACGTGCGGGCGTCGGCCTTGGGCCTAAATGGCTAGTGGCTGGCTCGCGCGCCCCTGGGCCGAACCAAGTCTCGGTCCAGGCGGTGTTTTGTTCTTTTTTTTTACAAATAAACTTTCCGAGGCCAAAATGAAACCAAACAAAATTCTAAAAATACCACGATAATTTCTAAAATTATCTTGGAATATCTAGAGCAATGTGAACATTTATTAAAGCATAGAAGAATTTGAAAATATTTTCCTAATGAATTTAATGCACTTTTTGTAAATTGAGTAAATACCAAATAAGTTCTAAAAACTCCAACTAATATTCAAATGAAATTTCCAACTCTTTTATATTTGAGAAAGTCATTTTATCCCCTCTCTTTATTTTATAGAAATGATCTTGAAACTCCAAATGGAAAACTTTTTCAAAAGTTATTCAAATAAATTTCAAAAGTGGTCCTCATCACTCCCCACTCTATTTCATATATTCTGAAGAAGTCCTATTATCTTCTCTCATGAAAATCCTTGAGTGGCATAAAGTTTCTGAGTTGAAATATTCTGAAATGGAATTCAAATCTTCTCAACCCCCTTTTCATTTCTTTAAATTAAAGAAGTCATATTATCTTCACCCTAGGGTTTTGTGATGAAATGAATTTGAATTCATGGAGATCAAAATGCAAGATGAAAGTTTTGGGGAAGTCCTTTTATTCCCTCTCATTCAACTTTCAAAAAGTTTCACTTTCTACTCAGTTTCACACAATTAATCACACAACAATCAAACAAACAATCATAATTATTTATTTATTATAACATTCCAAAATTTAGAATTTTGGTATGTTACCAACTACGACCCTTAAAATGAATCTCGTCCTCGAGATGCGGAGAGGCTAGAAAGAAGGTTAGGTTTTGGGGGGTCTTCTTGAAAATCCATTCAACAACACAAGGTAATGGGTGCTACCACCCTTAGAAGCATGGTTACGGTCCCAACAAAACTCATGTACTCCATCCTTTGCATTGACGGTGTCGGTCTTCTCATACTCCCTGGAGTAACTCTTCCTTTGAGGCTCTTCCGGTAGGGCATAACCTTTTCCTCAAAATCTTGAGTCCTTGCATCAAAATATGATCCTTCGGAGACTGGGTCTTCTTAGCTGTTAGGTCTGTCGCCAGTGCTAAACAACTATCAAAAATCTCATGGTGGTCAACAATTATTGGTTCCTCCTGCAGGAAATGGGTCTGGGCTGAACGTCACCGCATAACCTATGATTGGCAATAGGTGCATGTACAAGGTTTCCATCGTCCTGCCATTCTAAGTCTTTTGGCTTGTCGTGTCGACACTCTTCTAGGGTTTTAAGGCTCTCTGATTTTCCATCAACATATGATAGCTCATGATACAAGTCTCCGGTATGGGGGCCAATCCATCCCGTACTTGAATTATTACTACGTACGTAGATAGTGAATCACGTATTCTAACACTTGGGAATCCTCACAAGCATTGTAGAACTTCTCATCTCCACGAACTGGGTTCGGGTAAACCATTGGTTCTGCAAGCCAAACAAAACCTCTATCGTTTCTTCACAACTCCTGGGTTTACGTAACCTCCTATGGAACGTCAGCTGATGAAATCATAGCTTCTTCCATAATTCTTCCTACAACAAGGTTGTGCTTGTTTCCTTATCAAATCCTAGGTCCTATGGGTTATGGGCCCACTTCAAACTTGTATATCTTTAACTCATCATTGGAGTTACTATTGTTCCATATTCCAACATTACATCTCCTTTAAATACAATAGTACTTCATTCCTTCCTACTCTTGGGGTAACCATTATAAGTAAAACAAAATTCCAACTTATTTGTCGCAACTCCAACTATGGAACAACATTTTCCTTTCCATCGGTCTAGTGTTCACACAGGGTTTTACCATTAAAACAAAATGTACTGGTTCATTCATAATTCATATTCTCTTCATATCAAATCCTTTATTATATCCTTAACCACTACTCAAAACTCAAATTTCAAAAGTACTCTATTAGAAAAGCTGCCATCCACATAGTTTGGTATGGTCAAGCATTACTCCCATCTTTATTCATTTGCCCTTCTTGAAGATGCTTCAGTCCCACTAGAATTGTGCGATGTGATCCTTCAAATCATCGATGTTTTTCTTCATCGTGGTGGCCATGAGCTTCATCTCCATCATATCTGCATGCACCTCCCTCAGGTATTCCTGATTATAACGAAGTCTTGCTTCAAGTATTTCTCCAATCTGACGTATGGCTTCCATAGCAGCTTCACGAACAGAGTCGAAGAATGTTGCTCGTGGTACTCGAGAAATGAAAAAGTATTGTCCCATAGTCTTTGGGCAAACTCCCTCCACACGGTGGAGGTGTACCTCCACGTACCAAAGTTCAACTCCATTCTCCATGAAAGGATAACCCTTGTAGACTGCATCTCCTTCAAGATGAATATGCTTCATCATGTCCTTCAGGATCTTTGGGTAATCCTGATCACTAGTCAAGGTCATGATCGTTTCTGGGCCCTTGAGAAAAGACTCGTAAAGGGTTGTCATCTGCAGGTATAAGATAGAAGGGGTACTCAGGATACTGTATGTATTTCCTTGGGTGAAATGTGGTTATTTTTCTGGGAAAGGTTTGGGTCAGCTTGTCCATGGGTTCAAGGTTTACGTCTGGGTGACATAGTGAGAGAGGCACTCACAATCAGCAAACAACTCATAACATTTCATATGAGATTCCAAACACCTCAACTTTTATTGCTTCACGAACTATTACAATTCCCATTTCATAACTCAACTCAACATCCCCAACAAAAATAAAAGTGTGTTCCACATTTATTACATGCTTTATTCCAATATCAAGATCTCAACTACTCAGCTCAAGCTTTCCTTAGGTCTGAACATTCTCTGGCAAAATGTCCTACTCCTTTGCAGCGTAAACAAATGACTTCAGACAAATCCAGGGGCTTCCTGGTGGTTATCTTGGCTCCTTGGGTTCTTGGCTTCCTTGCTGGGCATTTGCTAGCATAATGACATAAATCCTTGCATCGGTAACAAGTGATATGACTCAGGTCCTTTTCTGTAGAAATTGGGTTGTTCTGGGGACACATGCTCTTTCTCTTCCTTGACTTATTCGTTCCGATCAATTCTTCTATCTCTTGTGGATCAAACTGCACTTCTTCTATTGGGAAGTCTCGCAGATACTCGTGGCTTTGCTTCGTGCAATATAGTGAAAAATGTCCTTCTTCTCCACATGAATAGCAGGCATTGGAGTAAAATCTGGTTAGGCCTTCTCCATCAGGGTCGTCAACATCTTCCTTCATCACAGGTTCTTTTAAACTATCCCTAAGGGCTTCTTTCATTGCATCCTTCTGCTGCTTGGTAATTTCTTGTACCTTGGGGTAAATATGACACTAGGCAGGGTAGTGCGTAGTTCCTTCACACAAGAAACAAGTAACCTCCCTAGTCAGGCATTCTTCAGCTCGGTGATTTCCTTCACAATGATGGCATCCATCCTTGTGTTCTTCATGGGTGTGTCCTATATCTCCGCATATCTTGCAGGCACAACGTTTCTTCGTCGGGTTATCACTGCGCTTCCGGATAAGCCGAGATCCCAACAGAGTCTTCTTCAATTCTTCCCAAGTTTTTGCTCCATTACATCCTTGTATGGCCTGATGCATTTTCCATCAAGTTGCAGCACTTTTTGTGAAGTACTGAAGAGCGTATTGAACCTCATACTTCCTTGCAACTAAATTGCTCCCGAAGTGATTCTCCATGTTTTGTATCCATAGCTCTGCCTCCCACTGAGTGATCGGTCCAGATAATACAAGCCCATCTTCATTCAACATCTATTGGGTCCAAGGGTTTTGGGATGAGATACGGGAGGGATAGAGAGAGATACACATAATACAAACAATATAGTTTTGTAAATGGTTTTATTTATTGCTGTCGAAAAACACACACAAAATATGACAGCTCACAAATCGTCGCATCTAACGTGAGTATACCACGAGGCTTTGGTCCTCTAAAGGTCATATAATTCTTGGAATTCGTCAGTGTCTTCAAATTCTTCAATTCTTCAGAGGCTTCGACTGTTGTAGCTTCAATTCTTCTGGTGTATGGTGAAGTCTAATATCTTGTCCTTCTCGGAGTGGTCTCATCAGTTGATCCTCCGTGTGGTCAAAGGGAAAAGGGGTACTGTCTAACTATTTGAGGTAAAAGGAAAGATTTGATAAAGCTCAGAAAAGAACAGAAGTAAAGGATCTTTTTGAAAATAAAGTTTTAGAGAGATCCTTTCCTAAGGGCTTTCCAGTTTCTAGGGTCACGTCCTATAGTCAACATGTGCTCTGATACTATCTCTATAGCGACCCGACCTCAAATGGTCAATCCTCTGTGTATCTGTGCCACCTGGATCGGTATGCTGGCACACACAGTACATCGATGTATATATCAAAGTGCAATCACATGTATAAACAACGTAAAACTGATATATACCTCATAAGTCTCAGCGGAAACAATCGAACGGGTGTGGAGTCCCATCAACGCCAACGGCAAGTCGAGTGTAGACCGTAACCATACAACGTAACTCTTACTCGTCGTAGAAATTCCTGCAACATAAGATGTTGCAGCCATGTACGATACTGGCAAGTCACATTTAGCGAGGCAAAATAAACTTACACGGTGGTGACAAGGATGTATAGATCAGACCTACCTCAAATGAACTACTAGGTAACGGCATAGCCATCTGGCAACAATAAATCCTACCATGTAATCCTACCATAAAAGGACTAAGTGCATAATACAAACATAGTTAATTGGAAGAATGGTCAAATGTGAACTTGCCTGATAATAGTTGATGAAGATTATATCGCTCTCAGAAATTTACTTAATAGAATTATTCATCACTCTCCGATGAAAATCTATAAAGTCAGACATTGCATTCACATAAGCAATCATTTCAGAGAACGAAGAAGAACATGCAAAGCAAAAAGTCTCGGAAAAACCAAATGAACATACAACACACTTAACTATCACAAAATTTTCTAAGTGCAACACAACATAGGCACGGGGTTTAGAAGTGATGTGAGCTATAGTGCATACGAGGCATAGAAGGAAAATATTAATGGATAGATCCTAGTGTGTGAAAAATATTTCGAGAATGGTCCAAGTGATAGGGTTGGGCTACGGCCACAAAGTGCAAAAACAATCAACTTAATCGGAGCTACGGTTTAGGAGATATGGCCAGTTCAAGTTTGAATTCAAATCTGAATGAAGTTCAAATTTGAATCTGGCAAAAGTTTACAAAAAAGATACCACTAGATAGATCTAAACAACATGAAGAATTTGCCGCTGGTTTCATCGAGTTTGGATCTACGGTTAAAAAGTTGTGGCTAAACTAAGGTTAGGGACTAGTCTACTAATTCCAGGGACTGAACGGTGAAGAAAGTAATCACGAACAAGTCCTGGCCACGTGGCAGATTTCTATAGGCTGCAAGTTGTTTGTTGCGATGCTTATAGAGTGAACAGCCGCTAAATAGGGAAAATAACAACCACGGCTAAAAAACAAAATAAACCAAGATCGGTTTAACTGAAACCACATTGTTTATTTGAAACCGTGGTTGACCGATCTAATAAAAAAACCGAACTAAACCAACGGGGGTTCGTCTTACAGCGAGCGACAACGGCGTAGGGAAATGGCGGCGCTCGCATCTGGCGGTGACAGGGCGGCGAGTGCGGTGCTCCTCGGCGGCGGGGGAGGGGACGAACGGGACATGTGCGACGCGGGCGGTCCGGTGGTGGTGACGGTGCGCGTCGGGGGGAGCGAATGGCGGCGGCTCCGTGCTCCAGCGAAGACGCAGGTCGTCGGGGCGGCGTCTCCGGCGAACCTAGGGCAAAAGGAGAATGTCGACAAGATGCGCCTCGGCGAGGAACGAAGTTTGACAGGAAGAAAATGAAGGCAGGGTAGTCTACGTCGACGAAAACTCCGGCGAGATGCTCCGGCTCCGGCGAGATCCAACGCGGCGGGGCGTCAACTACGGGTGGTCTGAGGCGAAACGGAGTTGGAGAACGGAGAGAGGGGGCTCCGGGGATTTTATAGGCGTGAGTAGAGGGCTCGGGGCTGTGGGATAAGCTCTATCCCTAGAGCTTCGGCCGGCGGGTTCGGGCATGCGCGTGCGCGTGCTCATCCAGCGGAGTCTGCCGGAGGTTAGGGACGACCTGGGGAGTGGGCCCCATGGGTCAGCGACACGGGAGAGATGAGCGAGGGAGAGAGACGAGCGGGCGAGCGAGGCGACAAGCGGGGAGCGCTCGGGCGCTGGGTGACGTGCGGGCGTCGGCCTTGGGCCTAAATGGCTAGTGGCTGGCTGGTGCGCCCCTGGGCCGAACCAAGTCTCGGTCCAGGCGGTGTTGTGTTCTTTTTTTTTACAAAAAAACTTTCCGAGGCCAAAATGAAACCAAACAAAATTCTAAAAATACCACGATAATTTCTAAAATTATCTTGGAATATCTAGAGCACAGTGAACATTTATTAAAGCATAGAAGAATTTGAAAAATATTTTCCTAATGCATTTAATGCACTTTTTGCAAATTGAGTAAATACCAAATAAGTTCTAAAAACTCCAACTTATATTCAAATGAAATTTCCAACTCTTTTATATTTGAGAAAGTCATTTTATCCCCTCTCTTTATTTTATAGAAATTATCTTGAAACTCCAAATGGAAAACATTTTTCAAAAGTGATTCAAATAAATTTCAAAAGTGGTCCTCATAACTCCCCACTCTATTTCATATATTTTGAAGAAGTCCCATTATCTTCTCTCATGAAAATCCTTGAGTGGCATAAAGTTTCTGAGTTGAAATATTCTCAAATGGAATTCAAATCTTCTCAAACCCCATTTCATTTCTTTAAATTAAAGAAGTCATATTATCTTCACCCTAGGGTTTTGTGATGAAATGAATTTGAATTCATGGAGATCAAAATGCAAGATGAAAGTTTTGGGAAAGTCCTTTTATTCCCTCTCATTCAACTTTCAAAAAGTTCCAATTTCTACTCAATTTCACACATTTAATCACACAACAATCAAACAAACAATCATAATTATTTATTTATTATAACATTCCAAAATTTAGAATTTTGGAATGTTACAGGAGCCATCAAACGTGGTTCAGATTTTAGTTGCGTGTGCGATGCAGGGCCTACGGTTGATCCAGAAAAACTGTTTGCGATTAGACAGAACAACAGAAACGGGCAACCATATCAATGTGTGTGCGATATACGGCATACAGTTCGCTACGATGAACTGTTAGCTATTAGGGAAAGCAACAGAAACGGTCAGCCAGATCAAGGTGTATGTGATATACGGCATACGGTTCAGTCGAATGAACTGTTTTCGATTAGGGAAGAGAACATAAACGGTTCAACTTAACAAGATGTGTGTGATACGTGGTAAAAAGGCCCGGAGGTTAATCCGAGAACAAGTACACAGAGGTTAATTTGACATACATGACTTATAAGTTTCACAGAAATCATATCACTTTTTTTTGGAAAAACATTTAATTGCGTTGAATGTATATAGTGCTCCGTCCTATTAGTTGAATTAACCTCGAGGTCCACGTTTTGGAAACATGTCGTAAAGTAATGGGATAGACCTTCATTCAAGCCAATCAACATGTGTTCAAAAAACAAAAATTATCAAAAAGTAACGAGATAGACCTTCTTCAAGCCAATCAACATGTGTACAAAAAAATGTCAAAATTGCAAAACAAGGACCTCAAGGTTAATTCAACTAATATGATGGAGCACTATATACATTCAACGCAATTAAATGTTTACAGTGGCCCATCACATCAGTTAATTTAACATCGAGGCCACTTCCCATCCGGTAACCTATCTGATGACTACTCAAGCCTCAGCACAATTAATGTGGGAGTTCTGTTAGATGAGCTATCGGTAGGGAAGCTGTTCCTTGCTGCTGTAGGATCCCTCTTTGCATCCTTTATTGGGCACCCGGATGACCGACTGTTGCCGCCCAATGGTCAATGCCACATCCACTACATGGCAGTTTTTGCAGCGGGTAACTGCATCGTCGCGCCGGGCCCAGCACAACCGCATGCACACAAACATGTGTGATCGTGCGCCAGCCCCAAACACTGGCAACACAACTTATAAATTGACGGATGGAGTACTAGTTACAGTGATGCATATAATTAAGCAAAGGGATCGCACATGTCTGTATGACCACCTGGCGAGCGCGACCTCCAGGTGGACATTCTTCGTGGCGTCGGCAGGCAGTCACAGGGCCACTAGTGCTTGAAAGAGGTTCCGACCATGGAGGCCGATTAGGGTGGCAGGCAATGAGGAGCCCGGGCGCGCGGGCTGGAGGAGTACGACAATGTCGTCCGCGAGCTTCTTGAGGACGGTGAACTTGTTGGTGGTGGCAACGATCATCTGGTCCAATTGAGAGTCGTAGCTGGCATCGACGGCGGCCATCCACCAGCTAGTCGCCAACACTGTATGGAGACGACCCACTGTGCCATGCCGCAAGCCGGCGTCGTGGACCATCTGGCACAGCCGCTGGCCGCTCGCGCGCATCGCTGCCATGGGTCTGGAGTGAGCACTTTTTCGCTTATTAGTGTAGGTGCTTAGGCAAATACTTAGGTGCATACGATGTGGTAGATGCATTGGAATGGAGGGGCGCCTTTATATGAGTCCAAACTACGTTGCATTCACATCGTGCTGCCTCTTTTTTCGGTCCTCCTCCCATTACTTCCCTCATGCATTCACACGATGCTAATTGAAGGAGGATGCATCATTGGTCGTTCAACATTTGGTGAACCGCTACCCCCTCCCTCGTCTGCATTAAAGCTGTACCGAGAATTGTGCCGCCTGCTGTCAAATCGAATAGTACTGCACCACCTGCTGCACGCCCGGCTGAACAAGCCTCCTCGCGTCCATCTATGCTTAATTACTGAATTTTAGTTGCAAAAATTAGACACTGCTAGTGATTTTTAGCTTCATATTTTGAAAAATTGCAGTGTTACCAGGTTGACAAATGGCAATGTTACTAGATCAAAAAATGTCAATCTTTCTAGTTTGAAAAATGGCAACATACCCAATATGACAGATGCAAATATTACCAATTTTTTTGTAAGTGGTTGCACACGGGTCATCCAAAAGAACTGTTTGCGTTCAACAGATGCACAAATCCTGCTCTCACTTTGCATACGGGTGTTCCATCTAAAATGTTTGCGATCAAGAGCCATTAAAACCTATAGCCATTAAAACCAATACACATGGCATCACGTGAATGGTTAACAGAACGCACGCGGTTTGAAGTATACAAACGTTTGAGATATTAAAGAGGTAGCTATTTTTTCAAAATGCCTTTGTTGGCTGTTATTCGAGTGCGCCTTCTCTCAAATGGACACGAAAAATACCACAGCATGTCGGGTGTCATTCCATGATAGCATGCCAAGTTTCATGAATTTCAGACGACTTTTGGATTTACTAGAATTTAAAAACAAAGTATCTCAACGTTTTGCCGGCAATCAACGGTGCCCTGGTGTTTGAAATTCATTCCCATTTCTTGCATTGGACCTAAGTATGCACACAAGGACAAGGATTTGATTTTTCAACCAATTTATATGCACTGGAGCATGTGCATGTAGTTCAAATTTAAATTATGCACATAAATGCATTGAAAACTCAGTTAATGCATAAAAATGTCCAAACGAACCCTGAAAAAATCACAAAAATTGACACAACACTCCTGTTGTTCTATGTTGACACGAGAAATTTTGAAAGAAATAAGAGGCAATGGATATCGTTTCGTCCCCAAAGGTGGGACGTTCCCTACCGAAACCATCATGCTTGTTGTGAGAAGCTCTGGTTTGTGAGAAGCATATACCCAAACCTGCCCCGAATGGGACAAAAAAATTTACCACGGCATGTTGATGCCACTCCATGATAGCATGCCAAGTTTCATGAATTTTAGACGAGTTTTGTATTTACTAGAATTTAAAAACTAGGTATCTCAATGTTTTCGGCCGAGTGACGGTGGCAGGCTGTTTGACATTCATTCCCATTTCTTGCATGGGACCTAAGCATGCAACCAAGGACACAGATTTGAATTTTCAACCAATTTATATGCATTAGAGCATGCACATGTAGTTCAAATTTGAATTATGCACATGAATG
Organism: Triticum aestivum; assembly: GCF_018294505.1. Lineage (NCBI taxonomy): Eukaryota > Viridiplantae > Streptophyta > Magnoliopsida > Poales > Poaceae > Triticum > Triticum aestivum. Next base: position 202,964,316 of record NC_057808.1, read on the forward strand.
CATTGAAAACTCAATTAATGCATAAAAATGTCCAAACGAACCCTGAAAAATCCCAAAAATTGACACAACACTCCTGTTGTTCTATGTTGACACTAGGAAAAAAATTGAAATCGAGAAGAGGCAATGGATATCGTTTCGTCCAGAAAGGTGCAACGTTCCCTACCGAAACCATCACGCTTGTTGTGAGAAACTCTGGTTTATGAGAAGCTTATACCCAAACCTACCCCAAATGGGACAATTTTTTTACCACAACATGTTGATGCCGCTCCATGATAGCATGCCAAGTTTCATGAATGTCGGACGTCTTTTGGATTTACTAGAATTACAAAAGCAAGTATGTCAATGTTTGCCGGAGAGCCACGGTGCCGTGGTGTTCGAAATTCATCCCCATTTCTTGCATGGGACATAAGCATAAACCCATGGACACATATATCATTTTACAACCCATGTTGGTGCACCGGAGCATGTGCATGTAGTTTAATTTTGAATTGTGCACCTGCAATGGCTAGAAAACCAATTTAATGTATAAAATGTCCAAATGAACCCTCAATAATTCCAATTCTTGTATGACACACATATAGTTGCATGTTCACTGCAGATAAAAGGTCTAGCAATTCAAACACCGTCCATTGCTGCCGTCACCCCATTACGCAATTCAAATCAAGACGAAAAATCAAGTAGATCCCACACAGTTTATTATAACCAACCGCGTGAGATGCAGCACAAAATATCTTGGAGCACCGTTGGAGTATAGTACGCATACGGCTTGCGCGAGAAGGTGCGACGGCTACAGTCCACAACCCGCTCTGAATAAGGGACCGTGTCTAATGACACTTTGCACGCCAGTTTTTTCGCTGAAGCGATTCCAAATTTTTGGCTTTCGTGGAAATATCTACCTCCCCGCCCCTCCCCCTTACCAAATGCCACATTTCCCCTGTTTCTGCCTTCCTTTCCAAGTTGAAACCTTCACTCCTTGCTTGCAGCGCCGCCTCCTTGCCGGCGACCCTCCTTCACGCTGCTCGGCCTCGTCTATCCACGCAGGTAATCCACACCGACCCCCATCGTCCTCCTCCTTCCACATCCCACATGCCCCGATCGCTGGCGCGACACCTTCCAGCCAAATCACCGACCCCTCCACCAAATAAGCGCCACCCTAAGCCATGGTGCATGCAGTATAGCCAGGATCTCAAGAAGCATTTGGCAGCGGAGAAGCAAATCGCGGCTGCACGCGCGGATGAGGTCGCGATGGCTGCCGTTCGTGCCGACCCCTAGATCTTGGAGGAGCACCTCGCCGTCGAGGCCACCGTCGATGCCTCGCACGCCAATGCCGCGACGCGATTGGCTGCTTTAAACGACAGTTCGTGGCGTTTTCTCGAGGCCACTGTCGGTGCCTTCGACGAAGACTACAAGGTGTTTTCTCAGGATGCACGTGCTTACCTCATCTCGAGAGCCAGCAGGTTGGTGCCCGGAGCGGCTCAGGCAACTCACCACTACGACGAGGGCACCCACGATGCGGAGGCCTCACTCTCTTCCATGTCCAAGGAGCCAATCGTCATCGATATCTCCGACAATGTGGAGTAGCTACTGCCTTTCAGTTTGCTAGCTATTGCCTTTCCTAAATATATTCTAGTGGATTGTGCTATCTACTTTTACCATGCAATCTTCTGCTCTAGAGTATATGTTCTGTATGTTGTGCAATGTGGTGTTCAATTAACTGTTTGGTTCAATTCTGCAAATGTGATGTTCAATTCTTCAGGGTGCAATTTTCCAAGTTGTCAAGCATGCTTGGTTTGGTTAATTGTCCGATCTTCTATTAGGAGGATGTTATATTGTGCAATATGGTGCTCAGTTAACGCTTGGTTCATTTGTTGTGGTGTTTTGTTAACTGGTTGGTTCAATTTTGCAATGCGATGTTCAATTGTTGTGGGTGCATTCTATTATTGTATACCATGTGAGAAATAAATCGAATTTGGCTGTACTAAATACATGAGAAACAATTACAATTGCTATATTTCCAAGTTGTTAAGCATGCTTGGCTTGGTTAATTGTCTGATCTTCTATTAGGAGTATGTTATATTGTGCAATTTGGTGCTCAGTTAACGTTTGGTTCATTTGTTGTGGTGTTTAGTTAACTGCTTGGTTCAATTCTGCAATGCGATGTTCAATTGTTGTGGCTGCATTCTGTTATT